>NC_090829.1:2474000-2783250 GCF_028021215.1 Eschrichtius robustus
AAGCTTTTTTCTTATGAAAATAAATCCAAATGAAATACTACTCAGCAATAAAAATGAACAAAACGTGAATACATACAACAACATAGAGGTGGAATAAAAGAAGTCAAACACAAAAGACAACATGTATATTTGATTTATATGGATTTCTAGAAAAGGCAACTTAAGAGTGACAGAAAGGAGACCAGTGGTTGCCTAAGGCGGGTGTCAGGAGAGGAGACCCACTGCACAGGAGCATGGGGGACTTTTCAGCATGACAAAACTCTTCAATGTCTTGATTGTGATGGTAGTCACATGATTATTTACAGTTACCAAAATTCATCTCAATGTATGCTTACAAAGGGTAAATTTTATTGGTTGCAAATTATACCTCCATAAAGCTAAAAAAATCATAAATTGTTACCCACCTCTCTAAAAACTGTTCAGAGGAGAGAAGTGATTTTAGAGGAAAGTAGTAGAAAGAAATGGTCCCATTCATTCCCACAGATTTTCTAACCCTATTCCCAAAGAAAATTATATACCTGCACCACATTAGCTTTGCTTTTCGCAGAAAATGCCTTAAATGGATATGTTTTAATTACAATATATCCTTGACTTTATCAGAGGATGAGAATAAGAAATCACTATGAAGAATTTTCAGTGATATTACCATTAAAGGCAAAGTCGATTAAATTCTTTAAGGTTCCTTAGATATACATCCAAAGTAAAAATTCTTAAAATTTAATATGAGAAAGAAAATTTCCAAACAAAATAGTTTTCATTCTTTCAATCCATCATCCCATTTTGGTTGTCCTTCCAGTAAGCTCAGAGATAAATATAATACTCAAATGCACCAGCTATGTTAGCCTTGATTTCTTTTTTTTGGTAGAGAATCTTGTACTTTCTTTTTGGAGGTATGATTGGCATTGTGTAAATTTCAGATGAACAACATATTGGTTTGATGGATTTATACTGCAATGTGTTTGCCCATATAGCAATAGTCAACACCTCTACTGCATCACATAATCATCATTTCTTCTAGTGGTGAGAACAATTAAGATCTAGTCTCTTAGCAGGTTGAATGTTTATAATACAGTTTGTTCTCTGTAATGCCTGTACTGAGTATTAGATCTTCAGGACTTATTTATCTACTAGTTGCAAAACGTTGATTTTTAGGATCATTATCTCCTATCTTCTTTTTATTGGAGTGGCATTACTGAATGAGTCTTTAAAAAAACCGTATCCACTTTACAATCATGTAGGGTATGAATCATATAGAAATCCAGAAGTGCTCTGACAATGTCGGCTATGAAACTAAATTTTCTGTAAGTGTGACTCAGGAAAAAACCAAGTGGATCAATCACACACCCAAAGGGATGTAAGTTAGATATTTCTGGACCAGCTGAAGGACTCCGTGTTAGTCAGAAAGGAAAAATGAGAACAGTCTGGGGACAGATGGGCATTCATTTGGATAACTTAAAAGTAGCTAAACTTCAAAGAGTAAGAAGGGTAGGGGGAATCCGCTACACAGAGCTTCTTGGACCCTGGGCTGCAGTCAGCCCACATCTGCCCCTGGATGCTTTCTGCATCGGATAGGCCTGCTTCTGGAGTAACACCTTACTAGTGGGATTCACCCTGTTGATGAATTACACTAATGCATCATTAGAATGACAGGTCACACTGGTGATGTACTGCCAAGTAACTTAATGAGAGCAATAGCTCATTCTGATTATGCGCCCATGAAAGGAGGGCCCTGTCTTCAGAAGAACTCATCTACAAGTCGATTCTACTTAATTACAGGATACAACATAAACTAATAGCAATGTCAAGATGTTCTCTGGCACCAAGTTTTTGGCACTGATCAAAATATAATTTATGGCTCTACTCTGTACACTTGGAAACATTCACACAGTCTCAAAATGAGAAGCGAGACACCCTGGAATCTACTTGGTTGTGAGGCTGGAAAAACGAATTTCTACCGTAGATCTCTCAAGAGATGCCTGAGAGATGCAGATTTGAGTGCTTTTGTCAATCAAGTTGTCCCGGAGGAGGCTGCGTTTGGTTCAAAAGAGTCGGGGGAGGCAGAAGAAGTACTATGATTTCCCTTCAATGGCTGGCAGAAACTTTTTATTACACAAATTGCATCTTCACAATGACAGATTACTTTCATATGGACTAGACCTAACAATAAACCCACCGATGTCTTAGGCTTGTGTGGAATTTTGATAGCACCAGTATCAGCCTAAGAAAGCAATGGAAACATGCTGATAAAGTAAAGAGGAGGATTATTTATTAAACTTCTAATAATAATCATTACCACTTCTTACCTGCCTACTTTGTGTCAGGTAAGCTACTAGACCTTACAGCAACGAAGCTCACGTTATCATCCCTGTTTTACACATACGGAGACTGAGGGCCTGAGAGTTTATTCAACTCACCTAAGGTCTAGTAAATGGATGGCTCAGAATCTGACTGGCTCTGAACCATCCACTGTACAAAACTTCAGTCCCTGTGAAGATACTATCTGGGGCCAGAGAAGATGAGCTTTTCATCAAGAGCTGGAAATAGTTTTTAAGACAAAGACCATAATACTTCTGATTCTAGATCACACATATTAAGTGGAAAACTGACACAGTACAGACCAATTAGAAGAGGCCTGGAAATGGGTGAGCTAAAGACTGGCTACTGGCTTTTACTGTTTGACTGAATAGAAGTAGACTTAAGAAAGAGTATATCTTTTTTCGAATATTTGAGAAAGTCACCTGGAAGAGGGAGCTGGCTTATCCTCTGTTCTCGCAGCTCTAAGGAACAGGGACAAGTAGGAGAGTTTACAGGGAGGCAGATTTCAGTTCAGTGTAAAGAAGGACTTTGTAACGATCAGATCTATCAGAGGGGAACCAGGCTGCTACCAAAGTATCAACCTCCACCAAACCCAAAGAGCGCAGAACAAATGGGCAGGGCCTGGGAGGTTATTGTGAATTAGGGATGCAGTAGAAGAGATTTCCCTTTTCAGTACATGTTCTGACAAGCTAAATATTAAGGAAATTTGTAACCCCAGTGATAAAATAGGTCATCAATTCCTTACATAAAACCACTGGGGCCGGATGTGTTTGAATTCAGAATTTTTCAGTTTAGAAAGACAATTTAGTGTATACACCATTTGTATACAATGCAGGATCCCCAGCATTGTCTGGGGCTGCACTCCATAGCCAAATGCATAAATATTTCTGCTTTTGCTTTAAAATTCCACTTAACAGTCAAAAGACTCTTAAGTAGCCTCACATCAGTTCAGGTCAGATTATGCTCGAGTTTTAGGTAAGATTTTGCTGTCAAATGAGTTATGAAAAATGTTTTTAGACGCTGAAAATTTGGGGGTTTGAAATTACAGATATGGGGTCGAACTGTAATAACTGCTGTGTACTGACTGCCATCTGTATGGCAGGTAATGTACCTCTAACAGTAGAGCAACTCTGCAAGTTGGATTTGGTGGACTCATATTTTGCAAACGGAGAAACTAAGGATCAGATATACCAAGTGACCTTACTAAGGCCACCCAATAAATGCAAAGCTTGGAAATAAACTCCTGTCTATATGACTAGAAAACAAGTCTGAAGGATGCAGCCTCTAAGACTTCATAGGTTTATAGAGCAAACTTTCCTCCTCATCTTGAACCCAAGTATATATTTGAATTTGGTAATAACCTAATTCATTTTTCCATTTCCTCTATCACCTCTGAGGTCCAGATATTGCTAAAGGATCCAGGCAAAAAGTTAAAAAGCTATTAACACAACTCACAGGTAGGGTGATTTCTGGATATACAAATACAGACATGGCAGGCATATGTGTGCACCTCACATGATATAACAATGCTAGGAAAACACAGGAGAGAAACCCTAAGGATATTTTTCCATGCACTCAAAGTGTGGACAGAGCACTAGAAAGGTGGCTTTTATTTCACAATATTCTAAAATAGCTTTGAGCAAGACGGATTCACAAAGAATTAATCAGTTTTATGTGCAGCGACAATACTTTAAATGAGGCACTTTGATAACAAAGATTATAGTTTCCTAAAAAAGCATTTGGTAATGATCTATGAAGCCTATTTTAAGTAAGGTATACTGCAAGGGCAAAAAGGGTTCTCTCAGTCAGACTGGGAAAACCATGTAAATAGTGTGTTTGTCCTGACTGCTAGGAAGCTTAGGAAATTTTAATGTTAGTAGTTCCTTCTAATTTCTCTTGCCTTGTTATCCGGTTGCTATTCATGCGTCCTTGTTTGTTTGATTCTATTATATTTGTGTCTTGTATCCTATAGATACTTCAAAAATGTTGGGGGGAAGTGGAGCATAAATTACAACAAAAAAAGAGTAGATTTGCAAAGCCATTGAGTGTTTGTGTATTTGTGTGTGTGTGAAGCGGAAAAACAAAACCTAAAGAATGATACCCTTTTGCATTAGTCATTGCTTTACACTCTTGCAAGCGCTATTTTTTCATCTCACTTGACTTGCATCAGTGATCCCATTAGATAGCGAAGACATGAATGACCATCTCCATTCAAGAGATGAGTGCCCGTGGGGCTTCCCTGGTGGCGCAGCGGTTAAGAATCCACCTGCCAATGCAGGGGACACGGGTTCGAGCCCGGGTCCGGGAAGATCTCACATGCCGCGGAGCAACTAAGCCCGTGTGTGAGCCACAACTACTGAAGCCCGCGTGCCTAGAGCCTGTGCTCCGCAACAAGAGAAGCCACCGCAATGAGAAGCCCGTGCACCAGAACGAAGAGTAGCCCCCGCTCACTGCAACTAGAGAAAGCCCGCACGCAGCAACGAAGACCCAACTCAGCCAAAAATAAATAAATAAATAAATTTTAAAACAGAGAGAGAGATGAGTGTCCACTATCACATAAGGAATAAATGGTGGAGTTAGCTTTGGAACCTGGGCCTCATAACCTCAAGATGAGTTAGTTCTCTTCCTCGTGTATAGTGCTTTCTTCAAAAGAACCACAACACTGATCAAAGGACTTTTGATAACTGTTGGACAGTGGTTAGAAATACGGCAGCTCAGCTACTGCAAAATGAACTCTTACACACAGAAGACAACTGTCTATTGGTTGGTGTCTGTTGAACCACGCAGTTAGGGAGATACAGCTGTCAAACTGACTGGTCGAGACAGTCACAGTGAAGGAGTCCAAAGGCGGTTCAATTACAGTATTTAATCAATGGCTGCACACGAGGGTTTTACAAAACGTGTTAAATGGTGGGTTTCTTGTTATGTAAGATGATACAGATACCTTCTTTAAGATAATCCTATATCCCTACTCAAAACTGTCTGCAGAAAGAAAGATGAATTCAAATCAACACACTTTTCTCAAATGTCCTCCTCTGAGCATACTAACAATCGTTTTAAGAGGAGGTATGTGTGCCACATTATACAGACTTACTTCTATTTTTGATCCTAGATTAGTTTTTTCCATTTCATGGATCACACTTGACTCTCTTCGTAGGAGTCTAAAGACTGTGGATGAGCCGGCAGGGTGAGCGTGTAAGAGCCTGCACTCCAAAACCCTTCAGGAGTACAGCCTTTGACAAACTGAACGGGGCTTCCTGAAGCCTTGGAGTTGTGGATCATGATCGGACTCAACTGTCCAGAAAACACCATTTTCGAAAACAAAAACATGCTTTATTTGAAGATTCTGATAAAATGGGTTTTGGGTGTGGGAGGTGGGGAGGGCAGAGTGCAGCCGGCTGGCAAGTGTGAGCAGAAAACAACAACAAAGCAAAAAACCCCTGCAGATCCTTGTCTGGGGACCAAGGGATGCATTAGGTTCTGTATAGTAAATTGTTGATTTTATACCGCAAACAACACATTAGTGTTACTTCAAAGTGTAAAGACATAATGGCTCAGGCCCAACAACTCAGCGCTGTGAAATGCTTGTTCTCCAACTTTGTGCCTGGACTCTCTCTTCTTTTTCTTATGGTAGTAGCTGAATATGACAAGTAGGTAGCTTGAGACTTCCTCACTCTTTACGTGATGCATGGATACACATTGATTTTTTAACCTGGAGACAACAGTTTTATCAATTTCCTTTCAGGAGAGAAGATCGTTAAAAGTTGATTTTAATAGGAAATGTCAGACATAAACATATTATATTATATTAGTATGTATAAATCATTCTTCCACTTGACTATAAGCACCTTGAGACTGTTTTGTTCCCTACAACCAGGGGCCCAGTGCTTGACACATTGTAGATGCTGAAAAAGTACTTAGAGTTGAATGAATAGGGTTGGCTTAGGGCTGGCTGAAAGGGAAAGTGATAGGATCCAAGTGCTTGCATCAGCTGGAAGTTCAAGTGCAGAGGCCAGGAGCTTCCCACAAGGGGAGCAAGAAGTGCGTGAAGGTAGGAACTCATGCTTCCCTGAAATAAGTGAGGGCCCGGGGTGCGGTGGCAGAAAGACCACTGGGTGAGGAGTGAGGGCAGTGGAGTGGTAGTTCTGCTCTAGCAGCTCAGCGACCCTGAGTCACCTCTCTGAGCTCAGTTTTCTATTTTATAAAATGGGAGTAGAAGTATGTCCCCAGCCTTCCTCAGGGTCAGAGGCAAGCGTGCACTTGACCATTTCTGCATAGACATAGTCAAACCCTACAGCGATGTCAGGCCTTCACAACAACTTCCTACTTCTTTTATGAACAAACATCTAAGTGTTGATAAAGTTTTATTTATTTTTTATAAAAACTTTATTTTATATTGGAGCATAGTTGATTAACAATGTGGTGTTGGATACAGTTTTACGTCACTGTGGCAGAGTGCCCCACAATCCTCCTTTCCTACAGGTGGATAGAGAGCATCCAGCCTGGGTAAACCACTGGTCGGGATTTACCTAGCAGCATCTGGTTTCAGCTACAGCTTTCCTGGAGAGAATTTCTTTTTCTTTGAAAATAAATGGCATATTTTTAAGCTGTCTGAGCTACGCAAGTGAAAAGGAACAATCTGGGGGAAATGCAGAACAGCACACTGGGTAATTACAGGAGCCTTGAGGGGTAACCGAAAAGCAGCGTGAGAGAAGGGATGTGTGTGTGTATGTGTATTGGGTGAGGGTGCAGAGCTCACAACTGTCACAGCGTTTCTGAAATGAAGCCAGAGAAAACTGTCCTCCCTGGAAGTTGGAGTCCCTCCAACTAGATAAAAGTGTGGGTGCCTGTCTTCTTCCTGGGAGGCCCACGGTGCTGTAGCTAAGGCCATCCTTTTCAAAAGCTGGAGAAGCTGGTTGGTGTGTTAATAAAAAAAAAACTTCTAGGAATGACCAGTTAACTTTCCTCATAAAACAAACATAGGGACTTCCCTGGTGGTCTAGTGGGTGAGACTCTGCGCTCCCAATGCAGGGGGCCCAAGTTTGAGCCCTGGTCAGGGAAAAGGATCCCGCATGCATCCCGCAACTAAGAGTCCATATGCCGCAACTAAGACCTGGCGCAGCCAAATAAATAAATAAATACTTAGGAAAAAGAGAAAACAAACAGAATGAAAATACATTTTATTGAATGGCAATAGTGAAAAGCTCCTTTAGAAGAAGACAAAAAAGAGTAGTGGGAAAAAAAAACAACTACATGCACTAATGGGCCTGAACCTTTGAACAATCTGTAGCCAGGAAAACATTCTCCTAACAGAGATTATAAATCAGAACTATGATAGATTGAAACAAACCAAATATGTTTATATTCATGAATTCCTAATGATTTAAGACATTAACTGGCCAGTTTTTGGAAGAATGCTAGGCATCTTCTTCTTTATTTTGAACACTGGTAAATAAAATGAAATACCCAAGCATTTATCCTGCTTTTCTTCTATAAACTGTACCACCAGACAACCAAATAACAGAAAAGGGGAAGGTTCTTTGTATAGAAATATTTCAAAAAATAAATGAAAGAATGAAAGAATTAGGATATCACCATTCACTCCTAATGGATTAAGGATGTAGGTACTGAGAATCAGTGGCTATTTCCAAGACAGAAAGAGAGAAAATGAGATAGAATGTATTACTATCTCCTGATGAAGAACACATCACCACCTAAGAAGACATCTTCTCCCGCACAATCACATCTGAATGTGATTAAGCCTCTGGAGTCAACAGCCAGTTTGCTGGAAACACAGAGGCCAAACTCAGACGTGAAAGCACATGGTGGGGTGCAAAAAAGGTGAACACAGGCTGAGGCAAACTGCACAAGAGGTGACCTGGTTCCTCCAACAAATAAGTAGCAATGGAGTAAGACGAAATGAAGGAACAGAATTAGAGAGGGAAAGAGATCTAAATGATATTTAAAAAAATAAAAACAGGCAATGGATAACTCGTGTTTGGGTGAGAAAACTATAAAGAAAAGTAAAAAGTTGACTACCATGAACGTCGGGATAGTGGTTCCTCTTGTGGGTAGGGGAGAGGGTTGTGTTTGGGAAGAGACAGGTGGAGGGCTCCTGGGGCGCTTCGCAAAGTCTAGCTCCTTCCATGGCTGGTGGCTACAAGGTGTCCTCCTTTATTAACTAAGCTACGCATTTGTGTTACTTTCACAATAACAGGCTTTTATATAACTGTGTTATGCGAATATGTGTGTATCTGTGTGTGTATCTGTGTGCACACGTATGTATGTGTGCATATGTGTATATGTAGGTATGTGTGTGTTGTAGTGCGTGTGTGTTGTAATATGTATGTGTTTATGTGTATGTGTGTATGTATGTATGCATGTGTGTATGTGTGTGTATGCGCTGTGTGTGCACGTGGGCATGTGTCTATGTGTACATATGTGTGTGTGTATGGCTGCTCCTCTCCGACTTGCTTCAAGCATGGATTCCCACGTGGTGGTTTAGGGCTCTGAGCTCTGAAAGAGTCCTTGTCTCTGAGTGTGAAACGCACTTCTGGGGAGAATTCCTTTAAAAACCTGGCTTATTGAAAACAAAAATTCTAAGTTCTGTCCTCTTTATAAATTTTGAATTCCAGTTCGGTTTGACAAATACTAGAGTCTCAGACCAAAGTATGTCGGGAATTACTTTCTTAAATCATAGAGCCATTCCCTTTGCAGAACAGTCCAGGGAATAGTTCTGGTTCTGTCAACTCGGAAACCCAGGCAGCCTGTCCCGTCTCCACCTTCATATCCTGCTGACCTCTCTTCACTCTGAGTTTCCTTTCCCGAGCCTGGAGGCCAGAGGTCATGTGATGGACCAGTGACCAGGAAAGGCTGGCTTCAAATCACAGCACCAAGAAAGCCCTCTCCTTTGTAGTAGCCTTCAACATGCCCTGTCTCTCCCCCCTCCTCTCCTCCCCTGCTCCAGTGGACCAGGTGTCCAATTACGCTACTAAATTTTCTTCTCCATTTATCTCTTCGTGAAAGAGATACAGTTTGCAGGTTGTCAATCTCTTTCACATACATGCGTTTATTTTCATGCTTTCTTTAAAAATTACATTTTTGATTTAGATTTAACTGCTTAGTCTACAAAGGCATTTAATCTCAATCTGTGGTTTTCAACCTTGGCTGCAGAAACGTTTCAAATACACTGCGGCTGGGCCT
The DNA here is from genome assembly GCF_028021215.1 of Eschrichtius robustus. Taxonomy (NCBI): domain Eukaryota; kingdom Metazoa; phylum Chordata; class Mammalia; order Artiodactyla; family Eschrichtiidae; genus Eschrichtius; species Eschrichtius robustus. The sequence goes on from NC_090829.1 coordinate 2,483,520, forward strand.
TCATCCTAAACGAAACCAAACAGACACTCAGGTACTAAAGCCTGGGCCCCAGGTGATTCTGTGTGCGGCTGGGATGGAGACCCACTGGCTGGGTCTTTACAAGTTTAGGTGAAATCAATCAGCTGCACTTGACAGGTGTTTTTCTTTGCAGATTTCCCATGCAGTATTCACTGTACGTATGCTCCGACCACCATCCTCTCCTTCCTCAGACACGCCTATTGCAGTGTGTGTGGTTTACATGCCTCCCCAGGAGGAATCTCTGCTAACCCTCCCTGAGGTAAGAGCGGGTATGAAAGGGAGCTGAGGAAAGTCAGAGCTCCACTAGCTGCTGGCTACCTGGCACTGGGAAGTGACCTCCCGGCCTCTCTTGGCCTCGTTTTCCGTATAGAAAACAGGAAGAACAACGTGGTCCTTTCCAAGTTACTGTGCAGATGAGAAACACGCAGAGACTGAGGAAGAACCTGGCCTCTAGTCGCAGCACAAAACCTAGGGCTCTGACTCTCATCCTTGCCTCGGGAGCCATGTGACTCGTGCCGGACCCACGGAGGCTCTGAAGCCCTTTCAGCTGCGTTTTGTGACACCCGTCCACATGCTCAGGAATCTTACAGATGGGATACGTCTTCTGCAGTCCCATCATTCAGTGTGAAAGACACATGACTTACCTACACAAATATTTGTATCACATATTTATATTTAAATTCACGTCTACTTATATATTACTTTAAATGGGGAAAAAATAAAAACCACTGAACTCCATCACCTCAGTCTCAGTCTCCCTGTGTATGGCTGACGTACATATTATCTCACCTGTCCTCTTCCGATTTAGCAAGGCCCCAAGGCCCCTCCTGGTGGGACGCTTCAGCGCAGCCCATTTGCACCTTGCCGTAATCCCTGGGGGAGCCCTCCTTTCAGAGCCCTGGCCAGGGCTCTGCCCTGAAGTCAACAAGAGCTCTGCCAGTACGAAGGGACAGAGGGAGAGAGAGCCAAGAAGCCAAGGGTAGGGCCCCATCAGGCAGCTTCCCCCACGAGTCACGGCCCGCGCCTTCAGGCCCGAGTTCCGAACTTCTGAACGTCTGTTATGCTGGGACAACCCACACTTGACATTTGACCTCAAGGTCTTCTATTCTGACTATGAAATTATAATGGAAATATTGCAACTTCAGAGAAATACATGAAATACTCTGTATGCATAGTTTTGGTGAGTTGGCTCCGCTGGATTAGTCAACAGCCATGATGTTTACTAGTATTTCTATGGTCTGATAAGCCAACAGTCTAGAAATATATCACAGAAGTTATTAATTTATCCACCAAAAGAATGAATGAATCATGCAGGGCAATGGGGGGATGCAAAAAGGACTTTTTCAAAAAGAGAAGTTTATCAATATCAGGGTGGAGACTTGAAAAATGATGCAGACATTATCGAAGGTGTCCTCCCTCTCCATTTTAAACAGAAGTCTGACATTCTTGGCGAGTCAAGGTCTACACAGTTGAGATAATCGCAGCCGCTCTGCCGTGGTCCAGCACTGCTCCTGTGCTGACGAGACTCTGGTCCGATGTCACATTCTTGAGGGTCATGCCAGCGCTCATCACAGTCACCACCCGCATACCTGCCTTTAGCAGGGCCCGCTTTTAACTTGTTGTTCAAAAACTGCTGTGAGGGACTGCCCTGGTGGTCCAGTGGTTAGGGCGCCACACTTCCACTGCAGGGGGCGCAGGTTTGACCCCTGGTTGGGGAACAAATATCCCACATGCCACGCTGCACAGCCAAAAGAAAAAAACAAAACAAAACAAAACAAAAACCCAAAACAAAAAACTGCTGGAGCTTCGGGAAACTGTTTGGTAGAAAATATTGAAGCCAAGCGTCCTCAGACCCTGCAACCCACGTCCAGGGGGAATGTGCAAGTATGGTCCCCAAAACACACGCATCAGGGAGCTCACAGCTGCCACGTTTGCAATAGTCCCAAATTGAAGACTACCCAAAGGCCCCTCGACCCCAGAATGGATCAATAAAATGTGGTGTATATTTACACAATGGAATACTGCATGGAAATGAAAAAGAACCAACAGAAGCTCCACGGGACAATACGGATGATCCCACAAACACATATATTTTTAAAATTTATTTTTATTTATTTATTTATTTATTTTGGCTGTGCCAGGTCTTCGTTGCGGCATGCAGAATCTTCACTGTGGCATGCAGGATCTTTTGTTTTGTGTGTGTGTGTGTGTGTGTGGCATGCAGACTTCTTAGTTGTGGCATGCATGTGGAGTCTAGTTCCCCGACCAGGGATCGAACCCAGGCCCCCTGCATTGGGAGCAGGGAGTCTTACCCACTGGACCACCAGGGAAGTCCCCCCACAAACACATTGAGTAGAGGCAGCCAGACACGAAGAACCCAGACTGTGGGATGTAGCAGGCAGAGTGCAAGAACAGCCCCACAAACGTACACCAGGGGAAATCAGGACAGTGTGACCCTTGCAGGGCAGTGATGGCAGCAGGAAGGAGAAAGGATCGGGTATGGGTCTCTGGTTCTCACCTGGGTTCTGTAAATTCACTGAACTGTCTACTTAGAGTACAGATAATTTTCTGTATGCGTATCATGCTTCCATAAGAAGTTAAAAATAAAAAGCTGTGGTGAGCAAGGAAAAACAAAGCAAAGCATTCAATTTAAATTAAGACTATGTGAACTCTGGGGAAAGCTGGAGAGGTTCGCTTAGCAGCCAAGAACAAGAGGATAAGCTGTCATGATGCTCGGGGATGTCCCTTCCTTCCTTCCTGTGCCCTAGTTTGGGTTCCCCAGTAAATAATCTCTTGTAATTAAGACTTTACATAGCTCTGCCTGGAGTTTCCTTAGTTAAATGGCTTTGGTGTTGCAGTTCATGTGGATATGGGCTTCAGAGGTCTTCAATATGCTTTTTCTTCCGTATTCATAAGAAAGTGGGAAATAAAATAATTGGCATGTTCATGGAAATAGCATCAGACTAACATGTGATTCGATAGATGATATGAAGATTTAGTAACATAACGTTCTGGAGAGCACACTGTTTCACACGTAACAAGATACTCATTTCTTTAGAAATGAAATCAGCATCTCGAAGAGACTTCTGAACGCCCATGCTCACTGCAGCACTATTCACAACAGGTGAGTTATGGAAACAACCTAAATGTCCATAGACAGACGAATGAATTTTAAAAGGTGGTATATATGAACAGTGGAATATTATTCAGCCGTAAAGAAGAAGAAAATCCTGCCATTTGTAACAACAACGGATGAGGCTGAAGGATGTTACGGTTAAGTGGAATAGGCCAGACACAGAAAGACGAATACCACGTGATTCACTTATATGTACAATCTAAGAAAGCAGAACTCAAAAAAGCAGAGAGTAGAATGGTGGTTGCCAGGGGCTGGGGGTGGGGGCAATGGGGAGATGTTGGTCAAAGGGTACAAAGGATCAGTTATGCGGAATGAATACAGTTTGTGAATCTAATGTACAGCATGGTGACAACCGTTAACAATATTAGACTGTATACTTGAGATTTTCTAAAAAGATAGATTTTAAGTCAAATCTCACCACACACACACACTGGTAACTATGTAGGTGGCAAATAAGTCATTTAGCTTGACTGTAATCTTTTCACAAAGAGTATGAGAACACATCAAGTTGTACACCATAAATACATACAATTTATGTCAAAGATAACACAAGAAAATTGTTTGAAAATACACATCCATTTATATTCCATAGGAAGTGTTAAACAGCAAGTTGTCAGAATTATTGATGCTCAATTAAGCATAAATGGTCTATATTATTGAATTAATTTTTGCATTGTGCTTACTTACTTAGGTAACGTATCCATTTTCCTTTCAGTTTTATTCTCAAAATATGAGAATAAGAAATGGAGTTCAGATAAACTCTTTAACTTCAGTCCATTATTGGTCCTTTGTCCATTAGCGTTCCACAATCTCATTTCAACTTATTAGAAGAACATGGCAATACTCATCCCCCATCCCCCAATTAAATAGAAATACTTGACAAAACACCTTGAAATTTAGGTAGCACAATATACCTCTTTTTCTTCAGATAGACTTTATGCTCCTGGCAAAAGGGAGCAGAACCAGTGTTTGCTTTAGTGATTCTGCTTCACCAATGAGAATATTTTATGGGGGAAATAGGTAGTATACACAAGAATGAGAGAGAGAGAGAAAAAAAGAGAAAGAAAATATACCTTGTATATACCTTGTAATTGTTTAACTCCTGGGTCTGCAAATTATAAATAAAGTTTTTTTGGAACACAGCCATGCTCACTCATTTATGGATTGTTTATGACTACTTCTGTGCTACAACAGCAGAGCTGAATAGTTGCAGCAGAGACTATATGATACCCAAAGCCAAAAATATTTTCTATCTCGCCCTTCACAGAAAAAGTTTGCCAACCGCTGGTTTAAATGACAAAATTTACATTTACGTTTCAGATTTCAGATTTGAACCATGGGGAAATGAACCAGGCAGATATTCTATCCTTTGATGCTTGAGTTCTCATGCTGTCTTTCCCTATGTTATTGATCATTATTAAAAATTTCCACTAGACCACAATGGCTTCTATGATACATTGCAAAGTATACTACATTCAGGGCAGTGTGCCTTCCACTGCTTTTGACATGAATCACCAAGGCACTGTGATGATATATGTTCAGAAAACGTTCTTTGTCACGTTTTTGTAGAAATGGCTCAAATTTATGCTAACCAAGAAGAAGGCTTATAATAATTCCTCCCCTCTGCTCAGTACTCACTCTGCTGTCAAGGCAGCCTCAGGATCCTGTCCTGTTTCATGTTCCATGCTAAAATAAAATAATATAGTCTAGTGCCTTGAACATGTCTTGGTCCTTGGAAATAGGGCCATATCCTCAGGACCAATAAAATCAATTGATTTGATGAATAAGACTAACATTTGCTGAGTGTTAGCTATGTCCCAGGCCTAGCTCTGAGTGCTTTTCATTTATTAACTAAATTAATCCTTACAACTATGTCAGAGAGGTAGTGTTACCTCCACTTTGACAAGATGAGGAAACTAGTGCAAAAAGGTAATTTACCCAAAATTACACAACTGGGGTCTGGACCGGAAACTGAATTCATATCGATATTTTAAAATAGTATGTTTATAAAAAACAGTATGTATTGAGTGGTCTTTCATGGGATAGATCTAGTGCAAGAGTCTGCAAACTTTTTTTATAAAGGGCCAGATAGTAAATATTTTTGGCTTTGTGAGTCAGACAAGGTCTCTTTGCAACTTCTGACCTTGTAGTAAGAAAGCATGACTGCTTTCGTGGACAATATATAAGCAAGTGGGCATGGCTGAGTTCCAACGAAATCTTGTTTACAAAAGCAGGCTGCAGACTAGATTTTGCCCAGAGCTGTAATCTGCCAACTCTTGGTCTAGACAAACCTACTAACCTACAAATGGTATTATTCTGTGTACCTATTGCTGTGTGGGTGTGTTGGATGGGAATGAGGAAAGGTGTGAACATAACTCTCTCTAGAATCAACTGACACACAAAACTTATCTGCTAGCTAGGATCTATTTCTATTATGATCCAGCCCAAACTGATAACCTGAGAAGTTATGGAGCCTATTCTGAAACCTCATCTCTAGAAAGTAGAACCTGGGACTTCCCCGGTGGCGCAGTGGTTAAGAGTCCGCCTGCCAATGCAGGGGACACGGCTTCGAGCCCTGGTCCGGGAAGATCCCACGTGCCGCGGAGCAACTAGGCCCGTGCGCCACAACTACTGAGCCTGCGCTCTAGAGCCTGCGAGCCACAACTACCGAGCCCATGTGCCACAGCTACTGAAGCCCACGTGCCTAGAGCTCATGCTCTGCAACGAGAAGCCACCGCAATGAGAAGCCCGCACACTGCAATGAAGAGTAGCCCCCGCTCGCCACAACCAGAGAAAGCCCGTGTGCAGCAACGAAGACCCAATGCAACCAAAAACAAAAAAATAATAAATAAAGAAACTTACAGAAAGTAGAACCAGCCCTGGAGGAAAATGTTGGGAAAAGATACCCGAGAGAGTCCGGTGGGTTCATTTCAAGAACATGTGGCCTATGATGATATGTCATAAATGGGATCATCAAATTTACTTTATTCATTACAGTTTCTGGGTTTTAACTTTGAAATCAAACTGGACTGTGGGAAGATGGCAGACGAAAACTTCCTGGCAGTATTTTTGGTCACACCATAGGGCCCAAAATACATTCTGGAGACAAACTCACCGGCTTCCAACACAGGGGAGGGAGAGGCTGTTTTCAGTTTGTTTTGAACAGGGCTGCACTGTAAATCTGAGAACTCAGTTGTTTTTAGATTTCCAGTGGGATGTAATGGGGAACAGGAGAGCCAGGGCTGGAGGTGGGAAGTTAAGATCCCAGGTCCACTCTGCACCACTGGGCATGCTGCTCCCAGCAGAAGGGGGCCGAGCTAAGGGGGCGTAGAGGGGCTGAAATGCACTCTCCAAACCGTGCAGCCCCGGATCCGCCTGCCTCCAGGGTCTTTTCTTTCCCAGTTCTCGCCCAGGCACCCCATGGTTTGTCCACAGTCCTGTAAAGAACTGAATTTGGCAACTCTCTGGGTTAATTACGACTGCACAGACATGAAGCACGGTCTCATCCTAGCCCACGTGATGACGGGTCCTCATCACATCTATATACATACCCGTTAGGGATCGACTTCCAAGTGTCTTCCACACCCACCCACGGCATGACTGTGCGGCCAAGAAGGCACTCGTGCTTCCGAACAGAGAGGTTAAATGAAGTGATGGTAAGGCCGGAAACACCAGACGGAGGAGTCAACAACTTCCTCTGGGGCCAGCGATCATGGCGTCACCAGCCTGTGTCTGCTGCCTGCAGGTGGAGCTCCAGCTGAAGCTGAGTATACACTGAAGTGGCCTGTGGACACACATATTTGTGGCCACTTGTCACAATGACAGTGAGAATAGGTGAAATGTCCTCAGCCTCCTGTTTCCCTTTTAACTGAAAGCCTCTCCTCACCACAGGGAGCTATGATTCATGTTTGTTTTCAAACATTAGACTGAACCCAGGGCACTACACTGCTTACGCATTGTGCGTGCAGGCACTTTAGCAAGTGAAGAGCTCCTCCTTAAGAGGAAAGACCTTTTCATGAACTCCAAGGACAATAAAGTAGTTGGGGGCTTCCCGGGAGAATGACTGGCCCTGTGTCCCGGTCACCTTCTCTTGCTGGTTAAGAGAAGGTACAAGCTAAGCGGCTTGGGGCATTTGCAGCCAAATCTGAAGGGCTCTGTGTGATCCCACGGCTTTGTTTGAGAAAGGAAATACACTGCTTCTGTAAAACAAATGAGGAAAACAAGATAAAAATGTCTGGTCAGAGAGCTAGATCAAATGCATGGCGCAGTGGGGCATTTTGTCTCTTTTCTAAGAAAAAAGAACAAAACAATTAAAAAGAATGAGAGGGAATAACATATTTCCAAGACAGAATGGTACTGTATAGACAGCAAAGGAAACCGACAAAATGAAAAGGCAATCTAGGGATGGGAGAAAATATTTGCAAATCATATATCTGATAACGGGACTAACATCCAAAATATATAAAGAACTCATGCAACTAAAAAAAATTCAATTAAAAAGTGAGTAGAGTATCTGAATAGTTCACAGAAGACCTACAGATGGCCAACAGGCACATGAAAAGATGCTCAACATCACTAATCATCAGAGAAATGCAAATCAAAACCACAATGAGATAGCACTTCACACCCATCAGAATGGCCATCATCAAAAGGACAAATAACAAATGCTGGAGAGGGTGTGGAGAAAACGGAGGAACCCTCCTGCACTGTTGGTGGGAATGTAGATTGGTGCAGCCACTGTGGAAAACAGTGTGGAGGTTCCTCAAAAAAAAAAAAAAAAACAAAAGAACATCATATTATCTAGCAATTCCACTCCTGGGTATTTATCCAAAGGAAACAAAATCACTTACTTGAAAAGATATCTACACCCCCATGTTCACTGCAGCATTATTTACAACAGTCAAGACATGGAAACAATCTGTATCCATCAGTGGATGAATGGATAAAGATGTGGTACATATACAAAATGGAATATGACTCAGCCATAAAAAAGAAGGAAATCCTGCCATTTGCAAAAACATGGATGGAACTTGAGGGTATTATGCTAAGTGAAATAAATCAAATACTGTGTGATTTCACTTGTATGTGGAATCTAAAATAACCAAAAAACCAAAAACCCCAATTCATAGAAACAGAGAACAGAATGATAGCTGCCAGAGGCAGGGGGTGGGGGGGTGAAGTGGGTGAAATGGGTGAAGAGGTGTAGTCAAAAGATACAAACTTCTAGTTATAAACAAGTCCTGGGGATATAATGTATAGCATGGTGACTATTAAAAAAAAGACAAAGTGGTGCTGATATTTAGGACGAGACTACATCATAGATTGGGGGGTGGTAGTGCTCATAAGGCAGGCATTATGTGTTTAATTTTTAAATGTAGAAAAGAAATGCAAAATGAGAGCAAATGACTTGCCGGAAAAATCAACAGTAGAAATCTAACAATCACTGGAATAAAGTTGAGCAATCAGTATTTAACTGCCAATATGTGAATGAGCCTTTTGATGAATCCTGATCTCCAAAGGAAATTTATTCTGATATTCTGATAATTCAGAATTTCAGATTAGTTGGAGCTTTCTCCTATTCTAAAATTAGCTTCCTCTAATAGAAACACAAATCTTTAGATCCTTAGGGTCTAATTCAAAAATATAAAACACGCATGCTCTCCTTATGAAGAATCTGGATTGCATTCATTCATTTATTAAAGAAATACTGACTGAGCACCCCGAAGCTGTTCTAAGGGCTTGGAGTGCCTCAGGGAATAAAACAGATGAAAATCCTTACTCTTTTAGACTTTCCATTCTAGTAAAGAAGGAGAGACAAAATAAATAAGTAAATGATTTAGTATATTAAAAGGCTTCCGTAGCATAGAAAAAATGAAGCAGGAGGAAAAAGGAATATTACCATTTTTATTTATTTTTGTTTTGTAATTTGACTAGTTATTACTTGTCAAAAATGAAAAGTTGCTTTTTTATGTGTTTGATACGTGCTTTGCCTAGTATAATACAGAATATGTAAGAAGAACATGGAACCAGGAAAGGGGAGAGAGGACATGTGAATACATGTCCCAGATCTGCTGTGTTTCCTTGGGCAAAGCACTTGACCCCTCACAATCTCAAGTGCCTCATCTGTAGGATAAGGGCATTGAACTCAATTTATTTCTAAGGCTCCTTCTCTTCTTAACCTCATGATTCTGTGATTCTAAGAATGAAAGCTTACTGTATTCAGAGAGCAGTCAACAACCATGAAAAGAAAGGCGTTGCCGGCAAATCCTTTTCCTGAAATCCACTAATCCAATTTGACTTGGTCCAGTAGCTTTTACTGCAGGAGCTGTCCATGACACACGCCTGGGACTGACTACTGCAAAGTCACTAAACATTGATTCCAGCACTCAGGGTCAGTCTAGGTAAGTGGTAAATGCGGGTGAGGAAAAGTAAAGCCAGGGTCTGGGGACTCTGCTGGAAGCCGTCAGGCATGACTGTGCATCCACAGCACAGGGGCACTGTGGCAGTGTTCACCCTAACACAGCTTTTTCAGGAAGAATAATTGAGCTAGTTCTAGTGTGCCTCCAATCTACCATGAATCCCAGCATAATTTTTGCATGTCTCACTGAGCTATCGTGTGGCATCCAAACACTATTCATTTCCTTTCCTTTAAATGGTTTCTTTTTTAAAATTTTATTTATTCTTATTTATTTGGCCGTGTCAGGTCTTAGCTGTGGCACTCGGGATCTTCGTTGCGGCATGCAGGCTCTTCGTTGTGGTGTGCGGGCTTCTCTGTAGTTGTGGTGCTTGGGCTCCAGAGTGCTCGGGCTCAGTAGTGGCGGCCCATGGGCTTAGTTGCCCCGCAGCATGTGGGATCTTAGTTCCCTGACCAGGGATCGAACTGACATCCCCTGCTTTGGAAGGTGGATTCGTAACAACTGGACCACCAGGGAAGTCCCCTAAATGGTTTCTTAAGCACACAGGAAGCTTAGAAAGAAAAGTTATCTGCAGTGGGTAGATGAAAAGGAACTTAGGAGCCCTGAGCTGGAACTATATCCCCAGGCAAATGACCCCATTATTCCCTGACCAACCGGCAAAACCTTCAATGTAAAGCATCAGCGATTTATACACTTTTTACCTGAATGTTAAAATGTGACCTGAATAATTTAGGTGTAAAAATTTAAGTAAGCGATGGAGACTTCCTCTTCAGAATTAGAAATTTCACATGAAGAAGGCTTAAAATATCAACTTAATAAGGAAAGGACACCAGCTATCTAAATTCTAGAGGGAGGTCTTATACTGACTGCATGGGCAAACAGACCCAGGGATGGAGGGTGTCCAAGATGGAATATTTCCAGGGCTGGTAAAATTGATGTTGGGCAAACATTTAGCTATAATATTGGGATTTATAGTAGAGTATAGATATTTAGGCAATGAGATATGCTAGAAAAGGCACTTGAGGGTAGGTAGTATCTATCCTGCTTTAAAAATATTTGTGGTGAGTTGATTGTTCATTCCATCTTACAGGGAAATGGCATTGTGATTACTTCTCTGATGATCAAAAGGCTAGGTGGCCACGAATTAGTATCGACTGTAGCAGATGCTGTCACTGGGGGATACCAGCCCGTATCTCCTGGGCATTGATCTTTTCAGAGCATCCTAACTGCCAGTACTTGCATCTCTAAGTCCAGGGGGCTTTCTTTGGCCAACTGAGCCCACTCTCACTGTGGTGTGACAGCAGAAAGTGCTAGAAATTAGCATCCTTCCTGAAGAACCTCAGTCAGTGGGTTGGTAGATAAATAACCAAGCTGTTTGCCCCTTGGGTGGGGTAACTATAGTTCAGTGCAGGGTCTACACTGTCTCCCTTTGGGACCAAGTGTCAGTTGCCCACATGGTAATTTGTGTGATGCTATATACTGTATCGCTTCCTTCCCTTATGTGTCTTACTCCCCACTCCCCCAATTTCCAGCACCTCCTAATAAAACAATTTGCACTCAATTCTTTGTCACAGTCTGTTTCTAAGGGAGCCTAAACTGAGAAAATGATAGATGCATCTGGAATGCTTATCTTTTTTCTGATCTGTAATAGCTCCCCTTGAGTGATACAGTAACAGTAAGGCATAAGCCTGTCCCACTTGAAAGTCAGGCACTGAGTAGAAAATTTCATCATTTTATATATAGATACAAGAGATTTTGAAAATTTGAAATTCTGTCAGTGGTGCACCTGATAACCTACTCTACAGCTAGAGGCTGACCATGATGAAGAATTTTTAAATGACTTGAAGCGAACAAGAAAACAATGCAAATACAACCACAGAATTCCCCAAGAGCCTTGCTTGCATTAGTTCACTAACCAAACAATTAATTTAAAAGAGCCACGAATACTGATTCTAGGAAATTAACAGATCATATATAATTGAGAGATATATAGCTTTGGGCATTTTATGGAAGTTGTGTACATTTTGATACTATATCACTACCAATGTTTTATCAAAACATTATAGTTTTTCCTTTAAATATGTTTATATTCACAAAATTTCCACGTGTAATTTTATTTTACTTTTACTTTATTTTTAAAGTTTTTCCCACTATACAAAGATATCAACAATATTATTGTGCTGCACATTTCACCCCCATGACTCATTCACTTTGTAACTGGAAGTTTGTACCCCTTAATCTCCCTCACATATCTCACTTGTACCCCAAACCCCTTCCCCTCTGGCAACCACCTGTTTGTTCTCTGTATCTATCAGTCTGTTTGTGTTTTGTCATGTTTGTTCATTTGTTTTGTTTTTTAGATTACACATATAAGTGAAATCATATGGTATTTGTATTCTCTGACTTACTTCACTTAGCATAATACCCTCTAGGTTCATCCATGTTGTCACAAATGGCAAGATTTCATTCTTTTTTTATGGCTGAGTAATAACTCCATTGTGGGTGTATATATCTATATCTATATATATCTATATATATATCTTCTTTATCCATTCGTCTATTGATGAACACACCAGTTGCTTTATTTTGGCAGCATTATTGTAAATAATGTAAATAATGCTGCAATGAAAACAGGGGTGCATGTATCTTTTCAAATCTAGTGTTTTCATTTTCTTCACAAAAATACCCAGAAGTGGAATTGCTGGATAATATGGTAGTTCTATTTTTAGTTTTTTGAGGGACATCCATAATATTTTCTGGTGTACCTATTTACATTGCCACCAACAGTGCATGAGGGCTCATTTTTCTCCACATCCTTGCCAACACTTTTATTTGGTGTTTCTTTGATGACAGCTATACTGATGGGTGTGATGTGATAACTCACATGGTTTTGATTTGCATTTCCCTGATGATTAGCGATGTTGAGCATTTTTTTCATATGTCTGTTGGCCATCTGTATGACTTCATTGGAAAAATGTCTATTCAGGTTCTCTGCCCATTTTTTTTTTTTTTTTAAACACATAGCATGGAATTTATCATATTAATGATTTTTTTAAAAATTTATTTATTTATTTATTTATTTATGGCTGTGTTGGGTCTTCGTTTCTGTGCGAGGGCTTTCTCCAGGTGCGGCAAGCGGGGGCCACTCTTCATCGCGGTGCGCGGGCCTCTCACTATCGCGGCCTCTCTTGCTGCAGAGCACAGGCTCCAGACGCGCAGGCTCAGTAACTGTGGCTCACGGGCCTAGTTGCTCCGCGGCATGTGGGATCTTCCCAGACCAGGGCTCGAACCCGTGTCCCCTGCAGTGGCAGGCAGATTCTCAACCACTGCACCACCAGGGAAGCCCTCTGCCCATTTTTTTAACCAGGTTGTTTTTTTGATATTGAGTTGTATGAGTTCTTTGCAAATTTTTGATATTAATCTCTTATCAGATATATCATTTGCAAATATCTTCTCCCATTCAGTAGGCAGCCTTTTCATTTTGTGATGATTTCCTGTGCTGTGCTAAAGCTTTTTAGTTAATCTAGCCCCATTTGTTTATTTTTGCTTCTGTTCCCTTTGCCTGAGGAGACATATCCAAAAATACATTGCTAAGACCAATGTCAAAAAGCATACTGCCTGTTTTCTTCTAGAAGTTTTATGGTTTCAGGTCTTACATTTAAGTTTTTAACCCATTTTTAGATTACTTTTGTAAATGGTGTGAGAAAGTAGTCCAGATTGATTTTTTGCATGTATCTGTCAAGTTTTCCTAACACCATTTATTGAAGAAGCTGTCTTTTCCCCACTGTATATTCTTGCCTCTTTTGTCGTAGAATAATTGACCATATGAATGTGGGTGTATTTGTGAGCTCTCTATTCTGTTCCATTGATCTGTATATCTGTTTTCAGTACAGGACCATACTGTTTTGATTATTGCAGCTTTGTTTGTTTGAAATCAGGGAGCATGATACTTCTAGCTTTGTCCTTCTTTCTCAAGATTGATTTGGCTATCTGGGGTCCTCTGTGTTTTCATACATATTTTAGAATTATTTGTTCTAGTTCTGTGAAAAATGCCATTGGTATTTTGATAGGAATTGCATTGAATCTATAGATTGCATTAGGTAGTATGGTCATTTAAACAATATTAATTCTTTCAATCCATGAACACAGTATATCTTTCCATCTGTTTGTGTCATCTACAATTTCTTTCATCAGTGTCTTATAGTTTTCTGAGTACAGGTCTTTTACTTCCTTAGTTAGATTTATTCCTAGCTATTTTGTTCTTTTTAATGAGATGGTAAATGGGATTGTTTTCTTAATTTCTCTTTCTGATAGTTCATTGTTAGTGTATAGAAATGCAACAGACTTCTGTATGTTAATTTTGTATCCTGCAACTTTACCAAATTCACTGATGAGCTGTAGTAGTTTTTCTGGTGGTGTTTCTAGGATCTTCTATTTATAGTACCATTCACCTGCAAACAGTGACGGTTTTACTTATTTCTCTCCAATTCAGATTCCTATTTTTTCTTGTCTGATTACGATGGATAGGGCTTCCAATACTCTGTTGAATGAAAGTGGTGAGAGTGCACATCATCCTCTTGTTTCTGATCTTAGAAGAAATGCTTTCAGTTTTTCACCAATGAACATGATGTTAGCTGTGGGCTTCTCTTATATGGTCTTTATTATGTTGAGACATGTTCCCTCTATACTCACTTTGTTGGGAGTTTTTAATCATAAAGGGATGTTGAGTTTTGTCAAACATTTTTTCTGCATCTATTGAGATGAGCATATGATTTTTATTCTCCAGTTTGTTAAAGTGGTGTATCACACTGATTAATTTGCGGGTATTGAAGCATCCTTTCATCAGTAGGGTAAATCCCACTTGATTATGGTGCATGAACCTTTTAATGTATTGTTGAATTCAGTCAGCTAATATGTTGCTGAGAATTTTTGCATGTATGTTCATCAGGGATGTTGGCCTGTAATTTTCCATTTTTGTGGTGACTTTGTCTTGTTTTGGTATCAGGGTTACGCTAACCTTGTAGAATGAGTTTGGAAGCATTTCTTTCTCTTTAATTTTCTGGAAAAGTTTGAAAAGACTAGGGGTTAGCTCTTCCTTAAATATTTGTATAATTTTATCTGTGAAGCTGTTTGGTGCTGGACTTTTGTTTGCTGGGAGTTTTTTTTTTATTACTGATTTAATTTCATTACTGGAAATCATCTGTCTTATTATCTGTTTCTTCCTGATTCAACCTTGAGAGACTGTACATTTCTAGGAATTCATCCATTTCTTCTAGCTTGTCCATTTTATTGGTGTATAGTTGTTCATAGTTATCTCTTACGATCCTTTGTATTTCTGTGTTGCTGGTTGTAACTTTTCTTTTTTCATGTCTGATTTTATTTATTTGGGCCTTCTCTCCCCCTTTTTTTGGTAATGACCCTGGCTAAAGGTTTATCAATTTTGTTTATCTTTTCAAAGAGCCAGCTCTTAGTTTCATTGATCTTTTCTATTGTTTATTTAGTCTCTATATCATTTATTTCTGCTCTGATCTTTATATGATTTATTTTCCTTCTACTAACTTTGGGTTTTGTTTTGTTTTGGTTTTCTTTGCTCCTTTGGATGTAAGTTTACGTTATTCATTTGAGGTTTTTCTTGCTTCCTGAGGTAAGCTTGAATCACAGTAAACTTCCCTTTTAGAACAGTTTTTTCTGGGTTCCATAGATTTTGGATCATTGTGTTTCCATTTTCATTTGTCTCCAGGTATTTTTCTTTATTTCCTCTTTAATTTCTTCAGTGATCCATTGGTTGCTTAGTAGCATGTTGTTTAGCCTCCATGTGGTTGTGTTTTTTGCAGTTTTTAAAAAATTTTTGTAGTTGATTTCTTGTCTCATAGCATTGTAGTCAGAAAAGATGCTTGATATGATTTCCATCTCTTAAATCTACTGTCACTTGTTTTATGGCCTGGTATGTGATCTATCCTGGAGAATGTTCCATGTGCCACTTGAAAAGAATCTGTATTCTGTTGCATTAGGGTGGAATGTTCTATATATATCTCTTAAGTTCATACGGTCTAGTATGTTGTTTAATACCTGTGTTTCCTTATTGACTTTCTGTCTGGACGCCCACTGATGTTAAGTGGGGTTTTTAAGTCCCCTACTATTATGGTGTTGCTGTCAATTTCTCCCTCTATGTCTGTTAACATTTGCTTTATGTATTTAGGTGCTCCTATGTTGGGTGCATATATATTTACAATTGTTCTATCTTCATCTTGGATTGATCTCTTTATCATTATGTATTGTCTTTCTTTGTCTCTTGTTACAGTCTTTATTTTAAAATCTATTTTGCCTGACATAAGTATTGTTACCCCAGCTTTCTTTTGATTTCCATTTGCATGGAATACCTTTTTCCATCCCCTCACTTTTACCGTCTTCATCTTTAGATGTGAAGTGAGTCTCCTGCAGGCAGCATATATATGGGTTTTGTTTTTTAATCCATTCAGCCACTCTATGCATTCTGAGTGGAGCATTTAGTTCATTTACATTTAAAGTAACTATTGATAGGTGTGTATTTATTGTCATTTTGTCAACTGCTTTCTTGTTTTTGTAGTTCTTTTTATTCCTTTCTTCTTCTTTTGCTCTCTTCCCTTGTGATTTGATGACTATCTTAGTGTTCTTTTTAAATTATTTTCTTTTTGTCTGTGTGTATATTATAGGTTTTTGGTTACCATGAGGTTTATATATAGCAATCTATATATACACATGATTATTTTAAGTTGATGTTATCTGAAGCTCAAAAGCATTCTAACAATTCTGCATTTTTACACCATCCCCCAACTGCTGTTTTTAAAATCATATTTTACATCATTTTGTTTTTGTATTCCTGAACTACTTATGGTGGATATAGATGATTTTACTACTTTTGTCTTTTCACCTCCCTACTAGCTTTATACGTGTTTGATCTACTACCTTTACTGTATATTTTCCTTTCTCAATGAGATTTTTTTCTTTCATAATTTTCATATTTCTAGTTGTGGCCTTTTCTTTTCTGCTTGGAGAAGTTCCTTTAACATTTCTTGTAAAGCCAGTTTAGTGGTGCTGAACTCTTAACTTTTGCTTGTAAACTCTTTATCTCTCCTTCAATGCTGAATCGCAGCCTTGCTGGGTAAAGTATTCTTGGTGTAGAATACTTTTAGCATGTTGAACATAAAATATCGTCCCCTTCTGGCCTCCAAAGTTTCTGCTGAAAAGTCAGCTGATAATCTTAATAAGGGAGTTACCTTGTATATAACTAATTGCTTTCCATTTGCTGCTTTTAATACTCTCTCTTTAAGTTTTCCCCTTTTAATTATAGTGTGTCTTGGTCCTCTTTGGGTTGATCCTTACTGGGACTCTTTGTGTTTCATGGACCTGGATGTCTGTTTCCTTTCCCAGGTTAGGGGTGTTTTCAATTATTATTTCTTTAAATAAATTACCTGCTCCTTTTCTCTCTCTCTCTTCTCCTGGGACCCCGCCCCTATAATGTGAATGTTAGTATTCTTGATGTTGTCTCCAACTGTCCTCATTTTTAAAAATTCTTTTTTCTTTTTTCTGTTCAGTGTGGGTGATTTCTTCTGTATCTCTAATCTACTGTTTCTTCCCTCTAGTATACTCTTCATTTGTTATTATATTCTTCAACTCTGTTTCGTTCTTCTTTATATTTTCTAACTCTTTTGTAAACTTCTCACTGTTTTCATCCATTCTTCTCCCTAGTTTCTTGAGTTATCTCTATGATCATTAACTTTAAATATTTATTGGGTAGATTGCTTATCTCTACCTTGCTTAGTTCTTCTTCTGGCGTTTTATTTTCTTCCTTAATTTGGAACATATACCTCCGTTGCCTCATTTTACCTAATTCTCTGTCTTTTCCCTGTTTTTATTTCTATGTATTAGGTAGGTTGGTTACATTTCTCAATACTGGAGAAGTGGCCTTTTGTAGAGGATGGGGCCCAGCAGTGCACTCCCTTCTTGTCACCTGAGCTATATTCTCTGCGGGTGTCCCCAACATGGGCTGTGTGGGTCCTTTTGTTGTGGCGGGGCTGACTACTGTGGGCATGCTAGTATGTAGGGCCGTCCCTTAGCCTGTTTGGTTGCCAGGCCCTGCCTTGTGCGGAGGCTGCTGGCTGCTGGTGTGCAAGGCCTTGTCCTGGGTCTGGTGGCAACCTATTGGTGGTCGGGGCCAGGTCACAGGGTAGCTGGCTGGGGAGCTGGGGGGTTATAGTGTACGGGTTTTCCCACTGGTGGGTGGGGCTTGGTCCCAGGGTGGCTGGCTGCTTGGCTTTGAGTGTCCTGGAGCTGATGTTGACTGGCTGGTGGGGGGGTAAGTCTCCACCATTTACAGGTTAGAGGGAGGATTCCAAAATGAAGCTCACCAGCACCAGTGTCCTTGTGCAGTAGAAGGCGCTCCCAGAAATGCCGGCCTTCAGGATCTGTGTCCCCAGCAGGAGTCCCTGTTGCCTCCTGCCTCTCTGGGAGACTCTCCAACATCAGCAAGTGGGTCTGACCCAGGCTCCTTTCAAATTTATGCCTCTGCGCTGGGACTCAGCATGTGGGGTTTTGCATGTGCCCTTTTAGACTGGAGTCTGTATCCCACAGCCCTCTGGCTCTCTTGTATGCAAGCCCCACTGACCTTCAAAGCCAGACATTCTAGTGACTCATCTTCTCAATGCAGGACCCCAGCACTGGGGAGCCGATTTGGGGCTCAGACCCCTTGCTGCTTGGAGAGAATCTCTGAAATTGTTATTATCCTCTTTTTTTGCTAGTCTTCAGGTGCTCTCATCAAGAGCTGCTCTGTGAATAGTTGTAATTTTGATTGTGCCCGTGGCGGAAGGTGAGCTCAGGGTCTTCCTACTCCACCATCTTGGCTGCTCCTCCTCCTTGTAATTTTAATTTAGATTTAACACCCATTTTTTTCGTCCTGGGAATGAAGCTATAATTTTACAGCAAGTCAACTGTATAATACATCCCACTAAACTGAAATTCACTATGAAGTTAAATTTTTAATGCACCCTTGTTCCATAAAAAGCATTTTAAACTCACTGATTCTGATAACGTGCTAAGAAAATGCCTGGGAATTGGGTAAAGATGGAGAGAGCAGTAATAGAAATGAGATTTGATGGATTTATCTGGGATAAATTCAGAAACTAAATATGATATTAAGGATAACCAAGCTAAATGCCACAACTACTTTTTTTAAATGTTTAAATCATGTTAAGAAATACTACTTTAGCGTGTTACTATTGAAACCCAGCTAACCAAAGCCGGTGACATTGATACCTATTCCCTTAGCCCATGAATAACTAATAACAACGCTTTTTACCAGTTACTGTGTCAGAAATTGAGCATATAAGAAAGACCCTGTATACTTTTAAGTGATCTGATTTCAAGAATAAGGCCTGTGTCGGTGAGGAATTAGCAGACTCCAAAGAAATAAATATCTGCAGGTGAATCTATGGAAAAGAAATTCCCGCATCAAGAGCCATAGGGAGAACAGTCAACAGTTTATATGACTTGATTTCATGGGAACCATAGAGACTTTTGTATCAAGAAATATCCCTCATCTTCCAAATACTGACTGATGTTAAACACATTCTTTTAGAGTCACATTTTAATCTTTTTGTTTAAAACTTTTGTTCTGTTAAAATAAAATATCCACGGGAGGTGTAAGATAGTAAGCTATATTAATCATTTGCCTTTTACCATAGTTTCCTTTTCCACCACACCTTTGCTGAGAATGAAATGCTGACAAGCAATTATAATTGAGTTAATTGAAACATACAAAACAATAAAAAGCACAATCAGTTCATGGTTTGATGGAATGGAGAAGTGATTTCTAAACTTTCTAGAGTCTTAATGTTTTAATGTTTCTATCTTTTTACTCCAGAGCAAACAGATTTATTTTTGCTTTAAAGTTAAAATTTAAAAGACTTCTTACTATCCTGGAACAATCTTTGAAGAAGACTCAAGGGAAATTGGTTTCCATTCTATGAGAAATTTTCTTTGGATTAGGAAGAATGTAAAATCAAGGGTTTGGGAGAAGTTGGGATCAGTGGAAAATAGAGACATACAACTAAGCCAAAAGGGTCATGGTCAAAAGGGGGTTAATGGAACAAGTGCTGTAACGTTTTCCCATTACTTAGAATGTGAGGTACCACATGAGGCCCCCATTCCTGTAATTCAAAGTTTTCTTTTGCATATTTATTCAGGTAAATGGCAAATGAAGCTTTCCACTTTATCACTTTCTTCGCTAACATGGCCTGAAGCAATATTTATTAAAAGGCTTTTTCTGGAAGGTAAGTTTCATGAGAAACTGACTCTTTGTTTCATTCACAGATGTATATTCTAAGTACCTAGAAGAGTGCCTGGCACACAGTAGGTGCTCAATAAGTGTTTGTGTACAATGCACCAGGCACCCAGTCAATTACTTACTCTCCACGTTCACTAAGACCAGGTCTAGAGACACGTGTGTTTCTCAGTGGGGGCCACCGGCATTTTGAGCAGAATGATTGTGTGTGTGTGCATGTGTGTGTGTGTGTGGGGGGGGGGGGGTACAGGATTGTCTGGTGCAATACAGATGTTGAACATCCTTGGCTGGTACCCATTAGTTGCCAGGGGCAGCCCTCAGTTATAAATGACAAACCAAAAAATTCCTACATATTTCCAAATGCCTTCTGGGGAAGAGTTCTACGCCTTAGTTGAGAACCACTGATAAGAAAATAGATGGGTAGGGACTTCTCTGGTGGTCCAGTGGATAAGACTCCATGCTCCCAATGCAGGGGGCCCTGGGTTTGATCCCTTGTCAGGGAACTAAATCCCACATGCGTGCTGCAACTAAGAGTTAGCGTGCTGCAACCGGAAAAAAAAAAAAAAAAAAGATTCCCCCGCGCCACAACTAAAGATCTCACATGCCGCAACAAAGATCCCGAGTGATGCAACTAAGACCTGGTGCAATCAAATAAATAAATAAATATTTTAAAAAATAGACTGGTAAAGAGAGTTACTAAATATTAAATTACTAAAGAGCATAATAGGTTATTTATTTTAAAAATTATTAATTCTTACTACAGGCATATGAAAAGTTCACTTTTAGTGTCTACGTGGTATTTTTTTTTAAAATTAATTAATTAATTTATTTATGGCTGTGTCGTGTCTTCGTTTCTGTGCGAGGGCTTTCTCTAGTTGCGGCAAGCGGGCGCCACTCTTCATCGCGGTGCGCGGGCCTCTCACTGCCGCGGCCTCTCTTGTTGCGGAGCACAGGCTCCAGACGCGCAGGCTCAGTAATTGTGGCTCACGGGCCCAGTTGCTCCACGGCATGTGGGATCTTCCCAGACCAGAGCTCGAACCCGTGTCTCCCGCATTGGCAGGCGGATTCCCAACCACTGCGCCACCAGGGAAGCCCTATGTGGTATTTTACTGAGCAGATATATCTTATTTTCAATAATTTCTCTTTCATTATTCAGGGAAAATATTTACATTATTTTCAGACTTTTGAAGCTCACACTCCTTTTGGCCTAACTTTGCCTAGAAGTGTTATATTCATTGAGTAGAACAGAACACAGTTTCAATGATTTCTTGTGAGAAGTAAATTTTCACTATTAATTATATCCTTTAGTCTACCTGTAAATGTAATATAGATTAACCACGGAGTAACCCTCTTCCTTACCTTCAAAAAAGGGCAAAATTGGATTGAGATCGGTTGTCAGTGCAGAACTTCTGCACGTCATTTCGTTCTTGAAAATTTATCCAAAGAAAGTAATTTTTTTTAAATGGGGAAAAAAATTCCTTGGATGTAAAAGTTGTTTATTATTTTCTGCACTGATAGAAAAAAATAAAAACCACCTACATGCATATGATGGTTTACCTCTGCTTTTAAAATATTACACAGAAATTAAAATGATAATTATGAAGGACACATTATAATAGTAAAAGAAAAAAATTCTTGTAGAAAGAATTTTAAGTGCTTTATATAACATAAAGTGAACTGAAAGAAAACAGAGAACTGTTTGAAGAAAGTAGAATTGGATGAGGGAAAGAAAACACGATGCAGGAAGAGAGGTATGTCTGGAAAATGTTCATTGTAAATCCTGTATTCCAAGCAGACTACAAAGGTACTCTAAGCCTTCCAGGATCCAATGTAGAAAGGGAGATGTGATCATCAAGTGAGTCTCCACGGCCACAAGATAAAAAACTTTTTTTTTCTCACTAGGAACATTATTTGGGCTGTAGAAATCAGAAAACATATTTCCCTGGGATGGCTCATAAAGGAACACTGTGCGATAGAGCAAGCGCTGTCCTCAGTGACACCCAACAGAGCAACAAGCAACAGCATCCTTTTGTAAAGAAAATCAGAGACCATAATTAAAAATCGTTTTTGCAACACAACAACAAAAAAACAAACAACCCAAATGAAAAAATGGGCAGAAGACCTAAATAGACATTTCTCCAAAGAAGACATACAGACGGCCAATAGACATATGCAAAGATGCTCAACATCTCTAATTACTAGAGACACTAGAGAAACGCAAATCAAAACTACAGTGAGGTATCACCTCACGCCGGTTAGAATGGGCATCATTAAAATATCTACAAATAACAAATGCTGGAGAGGGTGTGGAGAAAAGGGAACCCTCCTGCACTGTTGGTGGGAATGTAAGTTGATGCAGCCACTATGAGGAACAGTATGGAGGTTTCTCAGAAAACTAAAAATGGAACTACCATATGGTCCAGCAATCCCATTCCTGGGCATATATCCAGACAAAACCATAATTCAAAAAGATACATGCACCCCAATGTTCACAGCAGCACTATTCACAATAGCCAAGACATGGGAACAACCTAAATGTCCTTTGACAGATGAATGAATAAAGAAGATGTGGTATATACATACAATGGAATATTACTCACCCATAAAAAGAAGGAAATAACGTCATTTGCAGCAACATGGATGCAACTAGAGATTATCATACTAAGTGAAGTCAGACAGAGAAAGACAAATACCATACGACATCACTATATGTGGAATTGAAAACTGACACAAATGAAACTATCTACAAAACAGAAACATATTCACAGACACAGAGAACAGACTGGTGGCTGCCAAGGGGGAGGGGGTTGGGGGAGGGCTGGAGTGGGAGGTTGGGGTTAGCAGATGTAAGCTTTTATATAGAGAATGGATACACAACAAGGTCCTACAGCAGAGCACAGGGAACTATATTCAATATCCGGAAAAGAATATGAAAAAGAATGTATATATATATATGTGTAACTGAATCACTTTGCTGTACAGCAGTAATTAACACAACATTGTAAATCAACTATACTTCAATAAAAGAATTGGTTTTGCTTTATGACTACAATTATATAAAATTATGTATGCATATGGGCTAAGACCAAAATAAAAGTGAGGAAAATAACTATAGTTTAATTTTCTAGAGTTATATTTAGATAAATTACATTCTGATACATTGTGATATCCCAATATTGGGACATTTATGAACTATTTCTATTCTATAAATGCATTCATTAAAATAAATTGCAGGCTATTGTATCTAATAATAAACATGATAAAATAATCTAAGTCATAATGGCTAATATCTAACTATATATATTGTAAAACTAGTCCCTGAAAACATAGCTTACTCCATAAAATCATTGACCAATAGTTTTTAAACAATCACATTGATTTCTACTAATCAAAATCTTTTAAAAAGGTGGCAGGAGGGGCTTCCCTGGTGGCGCAGTGGTTAAGAATCTGCCTGCCAATGCAGGGGACACGGGTTCGAGCCCTGGTCTGGGAAGATCCCACATGCCGCAGAGCAACTAAGCCCGTGAGCCACAACTACCGAGCCTGCGCGTCTGGAGCCTGTGCTCCGCAACAAGAGAGGCCGCGATAGTGAGAGGCCCGCGCACCGCGATGAAGACTGGCCCCCGCTTGCCGCAACTGGAGAAAGCCCTCGCACAGAAACGAAGACCCAACACAGCCAAAAATAAATTAAAAAAAAAAAAAAAAAAAAAAAAAAAAAAAAAGGTGGCAGGAAATCTGGAGAATAATTAGCTTATGAGGAGCCCCAAGAGGCTACAGTGCTTCACTTGTTTGGTCTATAAGTTATTTTACTATGAGAGGTTATTCAGTTGTACTTAAAGCATCATATGAAAACCTTTTCTAATTCGTGTTCTGATATTTACCAAGTCATTGGGCAAAGATACTACCTTTATGTTCCATAAGCTCCAAAGATGAAGAATTATGTAAATATTAGATTTGGAGCATTCAAAGTTCACCGTCATTCCTGCTCTTCCAGAATAACTGCTGTGACTCTGTAGTGTGTCAACACTCAATCTCTTTCCCTAAAAGACTCCACATTCTCCCCCCACCTTCTTTTTCTCCACATCCCCTCCCTTCCTTGCCTGCTTTACATTAAAGGAAAACCTATACATACATCAGCAAATTGACAGGATTCCTTGACCATGCAATCAGAGACAACATGGGAAACATTTTCCCCAAAGATTTAATTTGTCGTCAAAGTGCACTACTGTGCCTTGTTACCCTGGATTATAAATATTCTAATCTCCACTGAGAGGCTGTAATTTAGGAACACAGAATTCCTGGTTCAGGAGGTATGGTTTCAAGTCCTCGCATAGATGGTATAAACTTAAAAGTGTCTTCCCAATGCAAGTTACTTAGTTACTGCTCAGCTTTAGTTACTGTAACACGATCCAGCAAAGTGGTTTAAAAGCTCAATATGGATCTTTTCCTTTATTCCCCCATGTGCTTTGGAATAAAAATTCATAGGCATCCATTTTTGGATTCTTTCCTTCATTCAACAAAATCAGGGAGAATCTCCCTGGTAAAAGGCATCATCCAAGTGAAGTTGGCAGTAATGTAGGTCTTACCCTCAACAAGCTGACAATTTCATGGGAGGGAATAAATGTTTAAACCACTGACCACATTATAAGGGTAAACAATCAAAATTCTTCATTGGAGACATAAAACTCATGTGGTGAGAGTCCAGAGGAAGTAAAGATGAATTCTGAGGGGAATTTTCATGGAAAAGAGGAGAGTATTATTATCCCACAAGCAATGTCTGGGTATTTATTACCATGTTGGCACCAGCACTGTGAGTGACAGGGTCTATATGAGAAATAAGACTGTCTGGGGCTTTTCAAATTCTCCCCTTTGACTCATTCACTGGACTAAAATGCCCCTTTAACTCATGAGAGAGACGTAAAAGTTATGCTACGGTATCAAATACATGCCCACAACCTCCCAGTAACCTAACTCTTACAGAATTCGTCTTGTCTACTGTAAGCTCGGATGTGGGGAGAGAAAGAAGAGGGGGGGGAAGATGGACAAGGACCCCAACCCAAGTCCACGCAAACCAACCAGTTGTCTCCAGGGAATTAATTGATTCTGACTCAATTTATCACATTGTTTCTGAACCGGATGTTTTTTTGTTTGTTTGATGGCACATCTGGCAACATCGTAAAAACTCCAAGTCCCAAGTGATTACACAGGAATCACTTCTGTAAATTATTTATAACTATTGCTGATGTGAGCTCATTCTGAACAGCGAGTGACAGAAGTAGCCAAGGACAAAGGAAAAAAAAAAAAAAAAAGCCTGGGGGTGGGGATAAGGTCCTTTTCACTTTGAGATGCTTCTCAGGAAGGGCCATCATTTATCATCCGAAGCTAGAAAATGGCCGTCATTAACAGATTGGAATTAATTAAGCATACTTCAAGGAATCACCCGGCAGTCTCTTTTTCATTTGCCTGTTAAAGAAACGCATTCCTTAGTTGAGCAGTTGAAGCTTTCCGTGAAAAAATGTGGCACACTCTGACCTCAGAGAGAACTTGCCAGTTAAACATCTCCTGCTGTGCTATGTAATGCAAGACCCATAATAAGATTAGGAAACACTTCATATTTCCCACCCCCCAAAAAACCACCACCACTGACATTTTGTAGCAAATATCAGTACCTTGATGACCACACAAAAGAAGGCAATATCATTTGGAAACATATAAAGCATCTCCTCCCATTGTGTTTTTTGTTGAATGTGTGGGTCTGGGGGATGGTATTGGAAGGGGAGGGCAAGGGGGTGTGGGAGTATATGTATTGATTATCCCTTCCTTGATCCAAAGAAAATTAATCCAACTGAGGGAAACACAGCCATAAATCCATCTGCTTCTGCTGAGGCAGTTTTTCTTCCATGAAGAAGAGTCTTAGTTCTAGATACTATTATTTTCCAATTCCACTCTTTCTTCAAGTTCTTCATACTCCTCCTCTTCCCCCAACCCCTTGCCTCTCTATCAATCAACTGACGTACAATGAGGGAGAAACTGAGCCTGATTGAGGCTCCATGCAATGGACCTTCCATGCAAGCTTCCGTTCAGTCCTCACGCTGGCCCTACTTCCTGGCAGATAAGATGGGCAGAGCCATGCCAAGAGAACAGTGAGAGGAGAGGGGATTTAGCCAAGAGTTACACAGCTGGGTCCCAGTGGGGGTTTTTCTGGTTCCAAAGTCTACACTTTTAACTATGCTGCTCTACATTTTTCTATAACCTGGTGTCTGTTGGCACTGACTCAAAATTAGTCCGTGAGGGAAAATCCTGTTCCTTTGGCTCCTTGGGTCTTTGTCAGGAGAGTATAACCTCAAATTCATGGCTTCTTAAGGCTTACAAAAATCCTTGGATGAAGAAAATACTTTTCATGGAGAATTGCCTGAAGGCTATGAAGACCATTTTTTAAAAAAATCTTGACACGCTAATATTTATTTTTGGGTTAAGTTCAGATTGAGAGAGAGCTATATGTACCTGGAGACTTTTCTTGGGACTCCCGCAGGGACCCGCTTTCGCAGACTGAACTTTGGAATGATTAATTTGGCCTGTACTGAGGGATGTTATTAAAAACACAAACACACATAAACAGAGTCAGATTTACTGTGTCGTTGGCCTGAGCTGGCGGTACAGTTGTGCGTGTTCTCTGGATGGCTGGGTAACTTCATGTTACGAACCTATCAGCCATGTGACTGTGTGGACAGTCTTCTTGGGACAGGCTTTTAGGTCATCTGGGCAACATTTATTATCTGCCTTGTAGGACGCACTTTAATGCACTGGCCTCAAATTGGTTTCAACCCACTTCCCTCATACTTATTTTCTCTTTCCCCAAATGTACTCCTTTACAATTCTAAAAAGTGGTGTGTATGCTTTTTTGTAAGTTATAAAATTTATTTTCCTCAATGAAATAGGGCATACGTAAATAAATTAATTAAAAAATACCTCACATTTGCTGTTGAAAAAATAAGATAACGTTTATAGTTTCTCACATAGGTGATAATTATGATTTTATAAGATTCTATAAGACAGCAACACTGATAACAATTACAATATATCTGGAGTCTACGAAAACAGAAGTGGCCTTCTGCATCGATGGAGTACACGGCTACCGTATGATAAAACTTTGAAGAAGCTGATAGAATACCTTTCCTATTCCAAAATATCTCTTTGGAAATTCTACCACTGCTGAGTTAGGATCTTCAATGAAAAGTTACTATTTCAAAATGCAAATGTCCCTGTGAAGGGTTAATTCCTTGGAAATGGAATCAGGCATGAATATCCTTAATGTGATACTCAGCTCTGGGAGGAAAAGGATGGTAATTTAGGTGGGAGATTTGTTTCAGTTGAGTACAATTGAAGTAGCTCAATAGAAGGTCTCCTTTCTTTTATTTTAATTAATTCCACAAGTTGTCATTTAATGCATTCATTCACACAACCAACATTTAGTGGGTACTTACTATGTGTCAAGGACTTAGCAGTGAGGATATGATAGTAAGCGAGACAGTCCTGACCCTGAATAAAGTTAAAGAAAACATCACAGATAACCCCATGACCAGCAATAAATACTATAAATATGCTCCCCAGACTTTGTCCTGAACTCACATAGATACCTCCATACATATACAATATATACCTGTTAAAAAGTAGAAGAATATTAAGTATTAATATTTAAAACAATTCTATTAAGTCTGTAACTTGTCTTCCCCATTGAACATTTTCATGTCAATATATTAATTTCTCCATCAACATTTAAAAGGGCTGCTTATTATTTTTATTCTCTCTATATTTTAATGTCACTTTTTATTAGGCATGAAGATTGTGCCAGTTTTTTTTTTTTAATTATAAACAAGTCTGTGCTAATATCTGTGTTCTCCCAAGCACACTGAAACATTTATTTCTTATGAATAAATTCACAGCAGCAAAAACGCAAAGCCATTGGTATGAATATTTTAAGGCCCTTGTCATTTACTGCAAAATTATTCCATAGAAAAGATATATCAATTTTCATTCTCACCATCAAGGCTGTATATAAGTATTCATTTCTCTATAGCCTGGGTAACAAGGGGAATCTTTCTTTTAAATCTTTGCCTTCTCATAACAAGAAATAAAATCTTAATTTGCATTTCTTTAAAAATTTGCATTCATACAATTACTTGGAAGACTGAAAATTTAAAAATATTATTATTGGCCATTTGCCTTTTTTGGTAACGTGAATTTTCTGCTCAAGGCTATTGCCATTTTTCTTCACTTTTCCTTTCTAACACATGAAGGTATAGTCATAGCTTTTATCTTTTTAATGTGCACTTAATAACTACAAAAATAAATGGAACATATATGTATATTGTATAAAGCATATTAGTAAGATGAATATTTAGGAATTAGAACTCTGTCACTTTCAGTTGCATCCACCACGTGGTCCTTGCCTACCCCGTCCACTTGCCTATCCCATTTAACACCAGGAGAAATCTGTTATCTTGAATTTGGTCTTTATTATTCTCTTGATTTCTTAATGTACAGTTTTATTACAAACATATAGTTTTTCTAAACAATGTTTCTTTTAGATTTATAAAAATGTTAGCATCCTGTATGTAGCCTTGAAGAATTTGCTTTTTTACTTAATATTATGTTTCTATGATCTATCCGTGTTGTTGCCTATAACTTCATTTTCATTGATGAGAACTATTGAATTTAGTGAAATATGCATTTGTCTGCTCATAGATATTTGGATGGTATCCAATTTTTACAATTTATGAACAGCGCTACGATGACCATTCTTAAACATGAATCCTGGTATTTCTGTTAAAGAGCTTCTCTAGGATAGTACCTAGAGACAAACTGCTTGGTCACAGGAAATCTGAATATTACATTTTATAGGATAGCACTAAGCCATTTTCAAGATAATTACACTAATTTAGACTCTCACCAGCAACATATCTCAGAGTATCTGTTGATCGACATTCTACCTAACACTTGGTATTGTCATCACACTTCTTAATTTTTGCAACTTAAAGGATATAAAATCACCTTGCAAGATGGTCTTGATTTGCATTTTCTTAGTTACCAATGCGAGATTGATATGGGTCATTTGAATTATTTTTTTTAGTAAAAATGAAGTTTACTGACTATGTCTGGTTTGGATTATTTGTCTTTTTCTTTCGATGTACAAGGTCTTTCCATATTCTTTGTATATTCTGTCTCTGCTGGTTGTGTGTGCAACTGGAGTGCTGGATCCCCAGCAACAAGCCTTGTCTTTTCCATTCCTCCACAGCACTTCTCTGTTTGCCCACTTCTGGACACACTTCTCTGTTTTCCATTCTCAAAAAAATTGTGACAGGTGCTAAAGAGTAAGTTAACCTTCGCAGCCATATTTATTTAATGTATATTTACTTAAACCTACCAGGGGAATTCAGAATCGAACAAGACAACATTAATAGTGGCACATGCATACGTTGATTTGTTACTTGGCTTTGGTTCTGGAATAAGACTTCTTGTGAAGAAGAAATGAAAGACAAATACTGGAATTGCCTCTAGGAGGTCAGGGCAGGGGTCAGGGATGGTGTGAAGTCCCTTCATGTCTCAAAGATTGCCATCAGAACCCAAGGAAATCCCTGTTTTGTCAAATATTCCATCAAGCCATTCTGATAAAAGAGGTTTACTAAGTATGGGAAGAGGTTTACTAACTTTCTTTTTAAGCATGTGGTCATCATGACGTGCTATTTACTTGTGTAAAATGTCAAGATTAATTTTTTTCTTTAGGTATTTATGTTGGATTGGTCAACTTCATAACCATTAAGCAAGTAACATTAGAGTAACTTGGTATTAATAGAAGCAAAACCAACATGGTTGAGAAATGTACGTTATTATCAACATCACAGAAATTAAATCAAGCATTATTAGAGATTATTTATAGAGACAGAGTGACCTGCAGAGCCTGCAGCCCCTGGAGGAGAGGAGGGCTCAGCGTTCAACCTCAGATGCACATGCGTTTTCTCAGATGTGAACTCTTTGTGATAAATACACATTACTCCGCAGGCCATGGTTACTCATGAAAAAGAGTCCTTTCCCATACCCAAACTCAAGACTACCTCCTGGAGAATTCTGAAATTTAAAGGAAAATCTTGGCAAGGTATAAACTCTGTGAAATGAAAACTTCCGTAGGCCTAATATAGATTGTAAAGAATATGGAAAAGTACATGTGTATGTAAAAACAACCTTTGCCATTTAGGAAGCAATTCTTAGAATGAACAGTTGATGAAATGATAGTCCTGTGACAACAAAGGATTTTGCTTATAAGTGGACAGATTCTGACTGCAGAGCACAGGTAAGGATAATGACTGTTATTATTTACTGAGTTTTTACTGTTCTAGCACTGTTATAAGTAGTTTACATGTATCAGTTGATGGCAATCTCATCATATCCCTTTGAAGGAACTGTTATTATCCTGATTTTACAGACCAGGAAGCTGAAACACAGGTTAAAAAAAAACCTGTCCAAGGACACAGATGGGGGTCTGGAAATAACAAACTCTCTAGCTCCATTTCTACTACTCTCCTGTACCATCCCCCCAATTATCTGCATTAATACCATTTTTAGTTCAACGAGATGAACCTTTCCTAATCCGTAGTTTTGTCTTCGACTGTTGCCCCTAGAGGTAAGGGGAAGTCTCTGAAGAGTACACAGTGTGACATGCGATTCACCACAAAGTAATGGCTACATAACTTACTGCTGTCATCAGTACCCACAGGGCACTGTCCTTGTCCCCAAAATACCCAGCTTATGGGCACTGGGCAAAATATCTTAACATTAAATTAACAGGATGCATTCTCATTGGAAAGTGGTCATTCCCATCAAACAGTACAATGGCTTTATTTAGATTTTGGCAACAAACTGAAACAAAAAAAACTCTATATGTACAGATTTTCATATTATTAAATTTGACTCATCTTATGACACAAAAAGGCAGAGACCCAGGTACCCACTTCACTGAAGGCAAAGTTTACCAGGGAAGAGTTTTGTGAGGTTTGGAAGCCTTAAGTAAAGCTTAGACGTGATGTAGCTTTAGGTGGTCTCAAAACAATTTAGAAAGGTTTTTGGCTACAAGAAACTAAAAAAATCTCAGATGTGGAGAACGAATAGAGGTAGATGTACAGAGTACAGAACTAACTGTATGACAAAACTAGCTCCAAGGATAAAAAAAGGAGTGTATTATTGAAGGAAGGGTGCCAGGGGCTGGACGGGAAGTCACTCAAATTTTCCTGTTCAAAGAGGGAGAAGCCACTAAGAATTCCAGAAGGTTAGACAACGTCAATTAGATTTATAGCTCACAAATCCTGAAGAGGGACTGCCAGGTAGCCAACAAAGTGATGTTCAAGATAATAAAGAACCAATCATGATAATGATAAGATCACTGCTACCAGTAGCCTCCCAATGACTGGAACTTGAAGTATGGTCTTGAAATAAGAATGACTTTTCTGGAGACTCTCACAGACTCCAATATGACCGTGATGGGCAGAGTTTTGAGGGAAAGGCTTTAAAAGTAAGAGCAAAATGAATATTAAGGAAGACTCATGGGGGTTATAAAAGAGGGTGCGGGTTTGGCATCCGAGGAAAAGACCAAAAGAGAGCAAAAAGGCATAGAGAGAAATTCATTGAAAACATTGTGCCTCAAGACCATGGACTTGTAGCTGCCAGAATCAAGAGAGATTGGCTATGAAGGGAAAAAAAATACTTGCCTAAAATAGTATTCATTAGTTCAAGTCAACGGAGCCATATAATGCAGGAAAAGAAAGTCATTGTAAGGATAAAATTACGAGAAAATAGCTGAATTACTAGACATTTTTAGAGGGGGGGAAAAATCAAAAGCATAGTTTTTCCTTCTTCGGTGGTAGGAAGGCACAGTTAGGGTTCCCAGTAGTTTCCTACGGCTGCTGTAACAAAGCGCCATAAACAGTTCTGGAGGCTAGAAATCCAAAATCAAGGTGCCAGCAGGGTTGCTTCCTTCTGAAGGCTGTAAGGGAGAATCTCTTCCATGCCTTCCCCTGAGCTTCTGGTGGTTTATTGGTAATATATATATTTTTTTAATTGAAAAAAAAGATAAGTCAATTTTGTTGCTTAGTAGGTTTGAGTTCTGGTTTCTTTATATTCTGGGCTTTGTAATAAGAGGACAATATAAAGTGTCCTTGGGGTCTAGAGAGACTTACACAGGTGTTTATTGTTATTTATTTATTTTTTTAATAAATTTATTTATTTTATTAATTTATTTTTGGCTGCGTTGGGTTTTCATTACTGCGCGTTGGCTTTCTCTAGCTGCGGCGAGCGGGGGCTGCTCTTCATCGCGGTGCCCAAGCTTCTCACTGCGGTGGCTTCTCTTGTTGCGGAGCACGGGCTCTAGGTGCGCGGGCTTCAGTAGTAGGGGCACAGTAGTTGTGGCTTGTGGGCTCTAGAGCACGGGCTCAGTAGTTGTGGCGCACGGGCTTAGTTGCTCTGTGGCATGTGGGATCTTCCTGGACCAGGGCTTAAACCCGTGTCCCCTGCATTGGCAGGCATACTCTTAACCACTGTTGTCACCAGGGAAGTCCCTACACAGGTGTTTAGATCACTTCTAATAAACCTAATTTTGCAAAATTCTGAGGGGTAATAAGTTTCAGGTTGATAGAATCCAACTGTTACAAGAAAAAACAGACCATAATGAACTTAAAAGTGGGCTTTCCTTGTTTATTTAGCAGTTCTATCTTCCTTTTTATTGAAAAATATATAATTAGTCAATGAAAACTATATGGGATAAAAATCTATGTAAAGAAATAGGAATACATGTTATTTTCTGAGAATAGAAACAGAGATTACCTTGCACAAGTTTGTGAGTTGGCCACATTTGACACGCTCAAATCCGCTATTATGCTGTCTCTCCAGATGACCCACTCATATATTTAAAAAATATCTGGGTGGCTATAGTTTAGTCATGCAGCATGGTAGAAAGAACAAAACATTCTCTTGTACATGTGGAATTTCTAATCCAAAGAGAAAGCTAAACTTTCAAGAAACAGCCACATTTGAACTGTAAAGTTAGAACTGTGACTGTTTTAAAAAGGTAAGCTCCATAGTGTGCTAGGTTATGGTAGGGAAATTTGATTTCTTCATGGAGATAGAAGAAGGAAAATGGAAGGAATGTGCTATTTCGGCTGAAATGTAAGGGCATTTTACATTTTGGTGTTCCTTATCTTGTGCCAGCATAACTCCAAAATTCCCAAACTTCTCCCTGTATCTTTGTCTCTGTGTCCACATTTCCCCTCATTGTAGGACACTGTCATATTGGATTAGGATCCACCCTAATGACCTCATTTTAACTCCATCATCTGAGAAGATCTTATTTCTAAGTAAAGTTACATTCAATTCATAGATCCTGGGGGTTAGGAGTTCAACATCTTTTGGGGAGACACAATTCAACCCCTAACAGTCCCATAAGTTTTTCCTGGTAAATCCTAAAATGATGTCTCACTGGAGGTACAATCTGACAGGACACACAAATGAGAACCAATTGCTCAGATGGGTTTACCCAGAAAACCATCAGAGAGACTCAGAAGTGCCGACTGCAATACCTAACACACGTGTGTTAAGTAAATACCGGAAGAGTGAATTCATGAATAACAGTACATTTGAATCCCTTTTGTACACCTTGGGGACTCTGGTTACACATCAGGAAACGGAGACAAAGGCTGGATGTTCCCTTGTCAACCCCACACACCATCCAAGACGGGAAACTTAAAACACCTTCCTTCTTCCCCTGGGTCTTCCGCATATGGCTTTTCCCAGTGCCATGCCACTGTCCCATGCCTGGTACAATCACTGGATTTGGTTTTGCAAACCTTTCCCTGTCCATTGCACTACTAAAGTTCCTCCCTCTCCTCTCAACAGCCAGAACATTTACTTTCTAAGCAGTTTATTTGACATTGTCAATTATTTTTCACTGATTCATTCATGGATTCATCCATCCATCCATTCATTCCGGTAATCTTCAACATTTTGGATGTAACACTTCTTTTAGCAACATATTTTATAACACCTGCTTTACAATATCAAAATGAAAATCATAGATAACACAGCCCACCTACACATGTAGTTTGAAAGAAGATAATATAATGCCCTGATTGCAATATCAAGGGTGAATTCAAAGAAAATCATTTATAATAAAATAATAGTTATTTCAAGGTGTAAATGCTCGGGCATTAAGAAGTGGAGTGGTAAGATGCTTGTCCCTCTGTGCAGAAGTGCAATGAATGTTTTAACTGCAAATGCAGGTTGTTAAAAATGGGTGGTATTGGTGACCCAAATACCAAGAATAACACTGTCACCAGCGACACGATTTCCTGAAAAGTTGAAAGACTCTTAGAAACATTCCCAAAACACCAAAGATGAACCTATTCTTGATTTACACAGCAATTATAGCCCTAAGTAAGATACAATAAAAGCCTACAATAGTTTGCATTTATATTTAAAATGGAATTACGGTTTAGCTTCAGTTAATCATGACTTATTTTGGGGGGGGTTGATATGACTGGTGGGACAGTCGGAAGTCGTGAGGCTATCAGGGAATTCTGTATGATTTGCAACGACTGCACACGGCCCACAGCCCAAGCCCCTGCCCACCAAACGCTTACCGTGCTGCCAATCACTGTGATACCCAGAAGCACATCCACAAATTTCTAAAATCCTCTACCAGCAAGAACCATTGATTCGGTCATTCCACAAGCCTTAAATGAGTTTCCACTATGTGCCAGGCACTCAGGTTAACAGCTGCCCAGAGGAGGTAAAGCTATGAAAACAACTAAAGACAGCAGAACAGGACATGTATCATAAAAAAAAAAAAAGTATGCACAGTACACGCATGGGTGGGAAGGGATGTTACAAGCTTTAAAAATTCAAGGTTTTCAAGGGCAAAGAACAATCAGAGTTTTAGATCTAAATGATTTTCGGTGATTATGACTACCCAGTAGGAGTGCAAGATACAGTGTTCTAAAAATCTCTGCATCACCTTGATATCCACGGCTAACATGGGGTATGAAAATGAGACTGGCTTTGGTCAGAGCAAGAGGAGTTCAAACCCAGTCCTACAGTTTTGGCCGGAGCAAACTTAGGGAAGTTGGTTACCTCAGTCTTTGTCTCTTTTCTTTTCCATTTGGCAGATAGAGGTAATACATGCAGCACAGTAAGTAAATGGCAGCTACTTTTAACACTTATTCTTATGGCAAAGTGAAAAAACAAGCGAGCTGATGGTACCACCTGGCTGGTACCATTGTTTGGTCTGGTGGTCCCAAACTCTTGGAGGTGGCCTGCAGCTCAATGACACAGTTAATTATAGTCTCTCTCTGTCTTTTTCCTACCTCTCTCTCTTTCCCTACTTCCTTGCCTCCATCCCTCCCCCCCTCCTTTCCTCCCCCTCTCTTTCCCACTTAAAATACCAAGAATCATTCAAATGTCAGAGGGAACCAAAGCAGAAAAACAGAGAAGCAAAGACAAAATAGGGAGTTGTATCAATTTAATGACATGGCATAAATCATCAGAGCTTCTGTGGGGCCACCTGAACTCCATCCTGAAGATGGCCCAGAGGGCAGCCGCCTGGCGGCAATTCTACCTGTCCTCGTGTCCATCTACGTGGATGTGTATGGAGGTTAGTCTCCCATCACTCAAGGTCATCTGAACGGGTTTTTCATCATTAGAAGCAAAATAACCCATCTGAAATGTGTAGGAGTTGTAGATTGATGAATTCATCAAGACAGAAATTTGGAACCCATGAAAGGTCTCATATCTCACGGCCAACTCGGCCAACTCAGAGCTGCTGTCATTCCAGTTTTCAGAGGTTCAATTTTCATGAGGTCAAAAATGCTCTCTTTAAATGTCTCCGTTTAATTTATTTGACAAATCTAAACTCTAAAGCATCCCTTTCTTTTCTCCATTCTTGGTCTTTTTTGGTATATATTCTTCCAAACATGCTCTCCCCCTAGGAATAATCATAGGAAGAAACTTAGAGGAAGATTCAGTCTTGTTTTTACGATCACCTCCGTGGACTGAAAGCCTATTTCTATTCAAAAACACACTTCTTTTTCTTAGATTCCATATATATGGTGTTACTATACAGTATTTGTTTATCTCTTTTTGACTTATTTCACTCTGTATGACAGACTCTAGGTCCATCCACCTCACTACAAATAACTCAATTTCATTCCTTTTTATGGCTGAGTAATATTCCATTGTATATATGTGTCACATCTTGGTTCTGATGAACCTAGTGGCAGGACAGGAATAAAGACACAGATGTAAAGAATGGACTTGAGGACACAGGGAGGGGGAAGGGTAAGCTGGGATGAAGTGAGAGAGTAGCACTGACATATATACACTGCCAAATGTAAAACAGATAGCTAGTGGGAAGCAGCTGCATAGCACAGGGAGATCAGCTCGGTGCTCTGTGACCACCTAAAGGGGTGGCATAGGGAGGGTGGGAGGGAGGGAGATGCAAGAGGGAGGGGATATGGGGATATACGTATGCATATAGCTGATTCACTTTGTTATACAGCGGAAACTAACACAGTATTGTAAAGCAATTATACTCCGATAAAGATATAAAAAAAACAAAAACAAAAAACAAAAACTACTTTCGAAAAAAAAAAAAACCCACACTCCTAGAGTTATGATTCTCCTTTGGGCATTGTAGTTAATTTGATGAACTTGAACAATAATCTTTTTGTTTCTAATTCATGTTCCCATATTCCTGATCCCCTTGGGGTAAAGTTCAACAAACAGAATGAACCCAGCTCCTCATTAGAACTATTCAGAGGATTACATGTTGTACTCAGTCAAAGTCTGGGGAACTTGTACAGACGTCGAGATGACACAGAGATTTCTTTACTATTGGGGAAAAGAGGTACTTCACTGAAGTAATCAGTACCTCTGCCCCTTTAAGAAACGGTCTCTTAATATAATACACACATGGCCTTGGGCCTATGCAAGACACTAAAACTGTTCAATCATGCTAAAAGCTTAAACTCTATTTCTAAAACATTCAGGTAAAGGCTTTTGACATCTCTAAGCCCCAGAACTTTAGAGAAACCAAATGACCAAAGGCAGATGAAAGGGGCTAAACTGTTTTAATTGAGTTTACTCAAATCCCTAACAAGTTTCTTTTAGTCCATTTTACCTTGTTTTTATTTGGCTTAAAAATCGTGAAGGATACATACATATGGACCATACTATTATGTCTGACATTCACTAAATACCAGCAATATATTAAGTCCCAGACATATTAAAATTAGATGTGATCCCTGTCCAATGGGGTCCCTGTGTCTGTTTAAGGACAAATATAACTCACAGTAGAAAGAAGATAAGACTACAGAGCATAGGACGATGGATAATACAAATTAATGGGTTGTTTTAGTTATCATTAATCTGCATGCATTTAAAACAGGATCAACACCTCCGGGCCCATGTTCCTTCACACGCAATAAGAAATTCCAACCCGGCCACACACCCTGCTTTAGACAAGCTGGGTAAACAAGGCTCCTCTTACTTTAAGACAAGATATAGAAATAAGACCCATTTTATGCCCTGTCACTGGTAATTCTGAGATTCACACTCTGCCTCTCTAGAAGGTTGGGATTTTCTTAAGCAGATACCCAATTTTGTGATTTTGACAGCACTTTCTGACCGGTAAAGAAGCAGGGGAAAGAACTCTCATTTTAAGATGCTGGCGTTAAATGGCGATCATTTTGCGAGAGGCTCCGAAGCCAAAACTCTTAATATTTTCCAGCTTACAACAGCCTATAAAAAAGCACATGTGCAGCCATAAGACAGAACAAGCGGCCATGAAAGGAGCATAAAGAGAGACAGGGGGACAGTGGTCCAACTTTCACAGCGGGCTCTGGAACATTACACTTTGGGTGTTCCCTGGCACAGAGCATCAGGCGTCCCTCCTGTAGTGTTTGCCGGAGGTGACGAGCTTGCCGTCCACAGGAGACAGATGAGTGGAAACATCGCAGAGACTGCCTGTCTGTGGGGTCCACCCTCAACCCCCCCTGATGAAAAATGATAGCTGCTCCCACAGTAGCTGGTGAAACCAGAGAGGTTGTGAGGTCCTATAAATGTCTTACATCTCCAAGGTCTCCATGAACCACCGTGGGAAAGACACCCGCAGTGCAGCTGGGGGATTATCTGAGGGGTTGAGTTGGCCCCCTTGCCCAACAGATCGGGAAGGACACGCACTCTGGGACCCCAAGACCTGAGCTTGGGATTTGGCTCCAAATTAACTAGCTGCTTAAGCTCTTTACTTTCTCTAAGCCTCATGGGTAACTTTTCTTACTACTTATTTTAACTCTCTCTTTTATGTATTTCCTCATTTCTAAGCTTACAGAGACTCCATGATGTAAGAATTAAGTCATAATGCAAAGACAAGGGCATCCCACATGTAAGATGCTTCAAGTTCACCTCTCTCCTGCAAATATTTTTCTCCTTTCAGTTAGAAGGTTCTGGAGAACAGAATTTCTGAAACGTGGCCACAGTGGAATTCCCTCTGAGTTGTGTGTGGTTGCAAATGGTCATACCAATAGCCAAGTACTCCTTGCTGCAGGAGAGGAGGATCCACCACTGGCACAAACCAAGGAAAGATGGGCTGTTTGCCTGCAAATGGCATGGAGACCAGGAGAAAATCTGAGCTATAACATAGAGAATCATTGCCTGCTAGAGTTGAAAGGGCCCTCGAGATGCTCTGATTTCATCCCTTTGTAATACAGCCCTTCTTTCTAATTTATACCCCACCTTTATCCTGAAAAGATTTGAATATGATTGTTATCAAAGACTATTCTTTAAATAAAAATATTTTCTAGTTTATGGAAGAGAAATTCAGGGAGGTTGAATGACTGTAAACAAGATGTCAGGTCAAGGACTGTCTCACACGGGGATGTGTGTGCTGCAGGAAGACAGGGTTCCCGTTCTGGTCTAGGAACTGGCCGGGGTCTGGCTGCCCAGGGGGTCTGAAGTGGAGGGAAGAAGAGTAAGGAGCAGGTGTAACATCAGTAGCCGCTATGGAAATTGTCCTCACTTGCTTTTGAGGTAGAAGGTTCCGGAGCCTATAAATAATATGGTGCTGAAAGAACCTTGTTATGAGGCAGGAGAATTTCTCTTCTGGTTGAGCTGCAGAGTCAAGGTGTGTACAGATTATGAAAGAAACGTCAGCAGATCCCATCACACAGGGACAAGACCCCATTGATGGAGTCACCACCACCATGTTTGTTGCCTTCGGATTCCCACGGTACCCAGCTTTCCACCCAAGCATGTGTTTTGCTAGTTGTCAAGATGATGAAATTTGGCTACCTCTCTAACTAACCTCAGTACAGGAATAAAACTTCAAGTTGAATTTTAGCAAGAGAAAATCTGTATGTAACTTTTAGGACCTGACCCTTGTTTCCCAGTCTTTCTAAACCACAGGCTTTAACAAAGACAACTCCCTCTTGGAGGGCCAACTAAAAGACCACAGAGTAACAGTGGCTTCTTTTAATGATCTTCTTTCATGTGCTTTGTCTTTGTAGTAAGAAATAATTAAACAAGGTATTAGCCAGAGTATGAAGTCAGCCAACTTTGGAGTTTCCAGCCTGAACTTTCTGTACTTTGTCCTTTTTCTGCCCCTTCTCCAGACACCCTCCAGTGATATCTTCCAAGGTGTAGTTACTCAGCACCCTCTCATCAAAGCCCTCAGAAAAAAACCCCAGTAATTAATTATTTACCCTCTTTTTTTTTGAACTGCATACACTCTCCTTCTACAGGTTGAATTATATGAAATTGCCAATACTGACCCATTTTGATCTTGAAAAACAGCAGTTGCATGATGGGTCAACTTAGTAGTGACGGTATCTTGTACTTTACCAGTAACTGTGAAATGAAAAGAACAGCCTTGTGTTTATAGGTGACCTTCGGTACAATCTAGCCCAGCTCCTTCAGGGTCAAAGGAATTAGAAGGGCTAACATCGCCTGTTAGAGACAGAGCCTGATTAGATTTGGGATGATTTGATTCCTGTCCCAATGCTCTTATCTCCATAATAGGGGTCAGCAAACTTCTACGGCAAAGAACAAGATAGCAGATATTTTAGTATTTGTGGGCTACATGGCCTCTATCATCGTAGCACGAAAGGAACCATAGGCAGTATGTAAACAAATGAGTGTGGCTGAGTTCCAATAAAACTTTATTTACAGAAACAGGTGGTGGGCTGGCTTTGCCCTGCAGGCTGTAGCTTGCCAAGCACTGCTCTATAGAATTCTCAGAATTCTAAAAATATCCGCAAACAGATGGGTGAGGGATTTGTATACTGAGAGCCTGATCAAGTGTTCAGGGATGCTCATCCAGCACAAAGCTCTCTCCCGCCCGTCCATTGACTATGCTCTGCATTCTCCTTTAAATCAGTAGCCAAAAAAGCCCAAAGTTGCTGGGATTTGCTGGCGGGCATCTAGGGGTTGCAGCCACCTAAGAATTTTCAACCTGCAAGATTAGATCACCCAGGTTGGGACTAACACTCATGTCTTAACTCCCTGGCTACATCTACAAAATATACTTCCAATCTGAGGACAGAAATGTGTTAGAATGTGCTGTCCTTTAGGTTGGCTGAGCTATAGAATTAGCTCTTGGGGGAAATTTTAATAGCTTTAACAATCATTTAGTCAGGCCCATTCATGTGTTAGTTGAAAGTAACCTCATTATATCATTTGCATGTTGGGTGAACAGGGTTTGAATTGGCACCTGGGTCAACAAGATAGTTTGAATACAGGTTTTTTTTTTTTCCATCTCTCCTGATAGCCAAGAAGCTACTTTGGCTACATCTACTTTCGATTTCAACTTGAGAAGCATGGGAAAATGTTATTAAGCAATTTAAAAGACTTTATTGGTCACATGCTCAGGCCAGAAATGCAAAACACAGAAGGGAAGAATCATAATCAGGTCATTCCAAGAAGAAAACAAATCACTAAATATCAGGCATGATAATACTGTGATTGCAATCAACATCCCTGCAGAGAGAGTCTGTCCATCTGTTTGTTCATCCCATCCATTCATCCGTCCATCTATCCAAATACCCAGGTGTCCAGAAATCCATCTCCTACTAATTTTGAAGGCACTATACCAAGAGCTGAGGGATCCCAGTTAGGTAGAGCAAGCTCTCTGCTCCCAGTGAGCTAAGGGGGCAGGAGGAAGGAGAAGTTAAGGAGCAAAGACCACAATACAGAAAAGTGAAGGGAGTAATTTAAAGGACAAGGCTTCTAAGACCAAGCCAATATTTGGAGGAACACCTAAAAAAGCAGCAAAATGCGAAATAATCAGCAGGAAGAACTCTGAAGAGCTCGTGCCAAGTTGTGAACCTGAAAGAACTTAGAGAAGATGGTGGGACTTCCCTGGTGGCGCAGTGGTTAAGAATCCGCCTGCCAACGCAGGGGACACGGGTTCGAGCCCAGGTCCGCGAAGATCCCACATGCCGCGGAGCAACTAAGCCCGTGCGCCACAACTACTGAGCCTGCGAGCCACAGCTACTGAGCCCATGCGCCGCAAGTACTGAAGCCTGTGTGCCGCAACTACTGGGGCTGCATGCTGCAACTACGGAAGTCCGTGCACCTAGAGCTTGTGTTCTGCAACAAGAAAAGCCACTGCAATAAGACCACGTACTGCAACAAAGAGAAGAGTAGCCCCCGCTCGCCGCAACTAGAGATAGCCCCCACACAGCAATGAAGACCCAACGCAGCCAAAAATAAAAATTAATTAATTAATTAATTAAAAATAAAAAAAGATGCTGCAGATGCCTTGATGTAGCATCCACGTGCCTTTTACCTTCAGATGCCAAACCAGGAAACCTGTTTCTAAAAGGTGGAAGAGTGCACTGGCTACCGCAGCCTGTCCTTAAATAGGCAGAACTATTTTTTTTAAAAATCCCATAATCCCACCATGCTTTCTATGAATGAGTCATATCGGTCTTGAAGAATTCTAACTCGAAATACTTTTATCTTATAGTACCCAATATTTTAGAGAAGACTGGAGGTAGAAATGGCTGAAAGAGCCAAAAGTGTTCAAGGACATTTAAAAAGCTTATGTGGTATGAAATGGCAGCAAAGACCCCTGGGAAGTTGAAAACAATTACAGATTCTATCCGTATCCAGGAGATGCGTAAGAGATTCAAAAGACCTCACAACCAAAATTGATGTTAAATTCAGGATTACCATTAGTGATTTTTATGGTAACATCTAATTCATTGCTCATGTTATTTATCAAGTGGACAATTTCTTCAGGTGTACTGGTCACATCTGCTGATTAATATTTGTGTTTACATTTTATCTAACAGAACAAATTACCAATGTGGTTTTGAATGGACCAAATTCTCAAATTCACCATTTATCTGGTTTCAAATTACCTTTCTGCTGATAGAACTAGAGGTACAGTTCTAGACCAAGAGAAACCGGCACCCAACGAAATGAGAACTCACCCAGGATATCAACCATTGTGTTTTCTCAGGTCCATTAAGCCAATCAAGCAAGAGAAAAGAGAGAAAATTCAAATGGTACTTACTTGCAGGTGATGGGGTGCTACATCCACTCGGAGGAGGATGGCTGTGGAGGCCATGGTGGGGAGGCAGGGAAAGTCCGCCAATGACCGGTGGGAAGAGTAACGGGTAGGGTGCGGCGGGATAGTGAGTCATGTGCCCGTTCACCGCCGGGACGTGACATGCGTGGCTACTGGTGCTCATGTTTTGGGCTTCACAGAATGAAAGGTGCTCTGGGGCAGGAACACATCACTCCAGGCCTTGCATCAAAGTGGGGTAGGTCAGTTCAAAGAGAGTGGAGTCTGAGCTGTGTTCTGGGCCAAAGGCAAGAAGGCTCATCAGATGCCCTTGCTTCTTCCCAGCCTGGTTTTTCCACCTCTCATTTTGCTGCACTGATGACAGGAAGGGTGGCTTTTTTGTTCAGCTTCTCAGTTGAAGGCTGGGAAATGCTATCACTTTAGAAGTCCAGAGCTGCTAATCCTGTAAGAAAAAAATATACACACATATATCTCACAGGTCAAA
Organism: Eschrichtius robustus; assembly: GCF_028021215.1. NCBI lineage: Eukaryota > Metazoa > Chordata > Mammalia > Artiodactyla > Eschrichtiidae > Eschrichtius > Eschrichtius robustus. The sequence continues at coordinate 2,526,513 of NC_090829.1, forward strand.
AAATATTTTCTTCTTTATCAAGTTATTATCTGAAAAATCTCTAATATTAATCTGGGACTCCTAATTCCCAGTTGTTCCCCTACACTCACTACCTTAATTTTCTTAAATTCTCACATCCTAATACAGAATAAAACTTCTACACAATTTCAACATAACCCTGTCTGATTAAATGACACCCCTCCCCCAACCCCATCATTCCCCGTATTCCTCCCCCACTTCACTTTTCTCCAGGCACTTAACTCCATCCATTACACATGGGAGTGTTTATTTCCATCTCCCCCATTAGAATGTGCTCACCAGGAGGGCACAGCTTTTCTCTGCTTTGTAAACAGCTATGTTTTAACCTCCTATAAGAGTACCTAACAGGCAATAGAATCTCAATAATATTTGTTGAATGAATGAATGAGTGAAATTTGTTTCTTGCTTCTTTTAGAGAAATCTATTGTTTCATGTTGTCCTAACCTATGTGCTTACAAGACTTTGGACTTTCCAACTTCGGATTTTATGCAGCTGTTTGGAATGACCCACTCAACAAGATAAAAATAATTGTGAGGGAAAATTATATAACCTAATGAAAGGTAGGGAAGAGACACAGCCATTAAGGATCAGTGAAATACTTTACATCAGTTCCTTACTGTCAAGCAGTATACCCCCTTCTTGTAAGAGCACCATCCATCCTTTGGTCTCCATTCAATCATCCATACATCCATCAAATCCTAACGTGCCATTATGTCCAGGTACTGATATAGGGCACTGGAGGTACAGAGTGTGGGACAATGCTACTGTGGTTCCTGCCCTCATGAAGTTTCTAGCTTTAACAGCTCCTAACTGAGGTCATATTGTTAAGGAGGGTTCAATTGCCCTGTTGCCCAGGAAGGACATTCCAGGGATACTCAGCACTTAGAATTCCTTGACACTGAAATAGATTCTAGGGTAGGCTGACAGTGGACCAATATTCACTAAAATTCCCAAACTCTGGTGGCTCACTGAATGGCAAGCCCTGAACGTCAACCCATCTGGCATGAAACAAGAGCAAGACCTCAAGGCCAGCACAGAGTGGTGGTTAAGAGCATGATACCAGAGCCAGACCACCTAGGTGCAAATCATGTTTCCGCCCCCTTGGGCAATTATCTTACCCCTCAGTAGTTTTTATCGTAAAATGGGGACAATCGTAGAATTTATTTCAGAGGGGTGTTGTGAGGATTAAATGAGATAATGAGGTAATACCAAGAGAAGAACAGTGCCTGGTACAGAGTAAATACCAGGTAAATAGTAAACATTAGGCAAGTTTGCCATTACTGTATGTGTCGCCCCATCAAATGATATGTTTCTGAAAACCCAGCTTGCTGGAATGAACTAGTGGCTTTGGGGACAGGACAGGGAGGAGACCACATCACAGTAGTCCTGGGAAAAGAACATTAGGACTAAAACGTTTGTCATGGAAATAAAGGAGTAGAGGCAGGATGTGGGCGAAGCTGAGGATGAAGACTCGCTAAGGCTTACTGACTTCTCAGTTTGGTTTCTGCAAACCCGAAAATGTTCTGATCAATAGTAACTCCCATTTATTTGTTTACCATGTGTCAGTCACTTCACTTGTGAGCTCTAAGTTCTAGCCCATAGAACAGCCCTAGGAGGCAGTTGTCATGATCCGTATTTTCCAGGTAAGAAAACTAAGTCTCAGTGAGTTTAGCTTACTTACTCCTAATGTCACAGGATCAGCCTGTGGCTAAGAATCTGCACTGAGACCTGGCTGGTTCTACCATCTCTGCTCTTTCTCCTCGGCCATGCTGTGCTTCCATATACTGAGCGCCTGCACTGTTCTAACTGTCCCTACAGAACAAAAAGTCCACGTGCAGTTGTGATGGGAGCGGCTGTCCTCACTCAGATGGCCTTCTCCCCCTTGATGCCTGGACTGTTCATATTAAACCTGAACATCGCCAACAGGGAGACCGTGTGGTCCCAGGCTCCCCTGGACTCCCCTGAGTCTTGCAAAGGAGACTGCATTCCCGGCTGACTTATATCGCACACTAAACTCCAAAAGTGATGTCCCTCAAAATATCAATGTCCTTTTCAAACTCAAAAGGCAACTTGTTTCTCTGATGAAAAGAAAGTAAATGGACTATGAGAGGTGAATGTTTTCAGTGCTTTCTCTTCTAAAAATCACAGACCATCTAATACCGTTGAACACTTTATTTTGTAGTTTGTAGTAAATTAATTAGAAAATAAACAACGCCATTGAGTATTTGCTGCGTTTCCACTCAACTTGATTTTTAAATCACACAGACAAAGCCCAGCATTGTTATAAATGGTCTTTTCTATTTCCATTAGACAAACTACCTCATTAACTGGTGAAGCTGACAGTTCAGCAAACCTGCCCCCCCAGGGCACAATTCTTAGATTTTTAAAGCTGTTTGTTTGTTTTACCAACCAGGGACTATTTCTATCCTTAATAATCCTTCATTTCTCTTTGCTTTCAAACGCCACAGATTTTCGGTATCCTGTCTCTCTGGTTGAAAAAGGTCAGGTATTATGCCTAGCATCTTAAAAAAATAAAATAAAAAAATAAAAAAATAAAAACCTACTTATACTGATACTAGGCAAGAAGAAAAAAGATCAATGTGCCAGGAAAATCCTGTTATGTTGGTGGAAAATTGTCTCAACAGTCACTGGGTCTGTGTTCACATATGTGACTGATTAAGGCTATTCCTGGAAGCAGAGAATTTCCTTTGTTTCAAGCTTTTAGGAAAAAAGATGGTCACTGGTATTAGCAGTGCTTTTTTTCTTCACGCCTGATTTGAGTTTAGGCTCATTTGGGGTTTTTTTTCGCACCACCTGAGGCAAAGCAAACAGGAGCTGGGGTGGCAGAGGGGAAGGAAGTGGGGACTGCATCAGGGGGTCTTGGATCTAAAACCCATGAGATTCCCTGGGTGTCAGTTTCATCATCTGTGAAAGGGGTCAAGAGAAGAGAAGGAAGTTCTAAATCACGTTTCTTAAATTGTGTTGTCCAGAAAACAAGTGTTTTACGTGAAGATATTAAATGAAACATAAAAGGTGAAAATGATATTTTAGAGGAGAAAATTAAAAAGACAGGACTTTACAGAACTGTCTGCATCACTGACGTTGTTATGCAATAATCCGTCTCTGATAAATAGTGGAATGGCAGGAGGTATCCTGAAAGGTCTACTCACCAGCCACTGGGATGACACGTGCCAGGGAGGGGCGGGGGTCCTGGGGACAGTTAATCTTTATGTCTGTATCTGTGAGATCTTACTATTAATACAACACACTATATTTGCTTTGGTGTAATTTGTTACTGTTTGTGTTCAGCTGAAAAGTTTTTTAAAAATTACATTTTAATCATTGCTTGTCACAATTTACAGGAGGTTGCTTTTGTATGTATTTCAGCTTAAATTTGCATGCAAGCTTCCAAGCTTGTATTTCTAAACATTTAAAAGTTATTTTATATAAACATGATGCTTATGTATGACTTTTAGAAGTCAGATGGTTCTTCTAGACCAGTGGTTCTCAAAGCACAGTCCCTAACCCAGCACATCAGCGTCACCCAGAAACTTGCTGGAAATGCAGATTTTCCACGTCCCACCCAAGATCTACAGAGTCAGAAAGTCTGAGGTGCTATCTGTATCCTAACAAGTCCTCCAGATGATTCCGATGCAGCTAAAATCTGAAAACCACTGCTCTAGACATGAGGTTGGCCAATTTCTTGTGTAAAGAAAGTTAAGTATTTTAGATTGCAGGCCATACAGTCTCTGTCACAACCACTCAGCTCTGCTTTTGTACTGACTTCTTGTGGCACAAAAGCAGCCACAGACAATCCATAAACAAATGGGCGTGGCTGTGTTCCAATAAATCATTATTTACCAAAACAGGCAGCTGGCTGAATCTGGCCCATGGGCCACAGCTTGCTGACCCCTGCTTTAGATTAATAAAGAGAAAGAGCAGCCCATTTTCTCCATCCTTAAACTCCCGTCCATAGCAGCAACTGCTCGAAAACTATTTTAGCTGGGCTTTTTTCTGATACTTACATTTCTAGATAATGTACTTAAGACTATCTTTTTGTAATATTGTAAAATTTTCTTTATTATCCATTGGTTTCTACAATACATATGATTTTGCTCTCTTAGGTTACTGCCCACACATACAAAACCCTCCCTTCTCTCCTACTCTTAAAATAATTTCATCACAGTTCTAAAAATGAAAATTATTTACATTACTATGACTAGATTATATTGTTACAGCTGAGCCACATAATGTACTATACTTAGAGTACTTTCCTTATAAAATTTTTTGTTTTTCCTGGAGTTAATAATTGCTTTGTTTATATAATTTGATTACTTTTCTTTGTATCTATGAATTCTTTCCCAATTCTCAGACAATTTTGTCAGACGTGTCATATGACATATGGGTTCCACTGTTGGGAGACATTTCTCCTGTTCCAGGACTGACTGGCTGCTTTCCTAGCCTCAGACATTGATATAACTAGGACTTTCTAATTTTTTTTTTGGAACACCTATTTCTTAGAGCTCATTTCTTCCTCTTTCTTGGTTTACTTCTTCATCTGGGTGGCTTTTGCCCCAAGATATTTCTGAGAAATGGTGCATGAGAGGTAAATGTTTTCAGTCTTTGCATGCATTAAAATATTTTGATGCTACACTTCACATTTATTTGATAGTTTGGCTAGGTATAAAATTGTGCATTGGAAATAACATTTTAAATTAGAGCTTTAAGTATGTTGCACTAGTTTTCAAGCTTTTTACATTGCTTTGGAAATTTCTAATACTCTCCTGATTTCAGATCTTTTATATGTGATATATTTCCTTTTTAGAAGCCTTTATAATCTTCTCTTTATCCCCTAAGGATCTTTGTTCCTACATTGTGCTAGGCACTTGGTAGAGGTCTTCAATCTCATGATCCATGTTCTTCTGTTAGGGAAAAATTTACTTTATGCTTCCTTTAATAATATCTTCCTTGACATATTTTTTTTCCTCTCCATTTGGAAGTCTTATTATTTAGATAGTGGGCCTTTTGAATTAATTCTCTAATTTTCTTTTCTTTCATATTCTACTTCTTCATCCACTTTTTCTACTTACCACAAGATAGCCTCACTGTAGACTTCCAACTGTTCTATTGAATTTTATATTTATACTACCATATTTTTAACATCCAAGAATTTTTCGTGTTTTCTCTTCTTTATACTTTCTGGGATTTTTTGTCATGAATGTCTTATCTTTTCTGAATACCTTTTACAGTATTAAGAATAGTTCGTTTTATTGTCTTATTCTGCTCTCTACATTGACTATGTTTCTTTTCACTTTTTCCATGTTGTGTTATTTTTTTTAATACGACATGCATTTCTCAGTTGTATTGTCTGCCCAATTCTAGCACTGTCCATTTATATCTAAAAGGGAAAACTTATTGCAAGGTCCATTTTCATGAGCAAACATTGTCAAATGGGGGAGTTTCATGAAAAAGTGATCAAACTGGGACATTTCTTTGTGGGACTTCCCAAATGTTACGTTTATAGGCTTTTTATTTGGGGCTTGAAAGGTTGCAAAATACGCCACTTCAAAATATGATTGTAGTTCAGGGCATGCCACCCCAAAATAAGCTGCTTTGGTATATTGATTATTTTGAGTTGCAGACACACTAGAAAAACAGTAAAATCAGGAGAGGCTTTCGCTGAACCCTCCTTATCTGCCTAAAGACAGATCCTTCAAAAGGAAAATGAATGTCATAAATCCCCTCCCTGGGAGTTTCATCAGCCAGCAAGGATTGACTCTTATCACAGGAGAGGAGAGAGGAGTCAATACCACACCCAGACACACTTTGTCACAGACTATCATACCTGCCATTATTCTGCTAAGGCTCGGTTCATCGTTCTTAAAAGTCATTTGTTGTTGCATAAGAGGCACCCCTCCCCTTTTCCCTATTAAGATGGTGTTTAGTCCTGAATTCTAAGCCACCTCAGAGCGTTACTCATTTTTTCCTCTGGCTATCTCCTGTGAGGTATACATGTTAATAAACTTTTGTTGGTTTTCTCTTGTTAATCTGTCATTTATTACAGGGGTCTCAGCCAAGAACTCAGAAGGGTAGAGGAAAAAGTATTTTTCCTCCCCTAGAGGCTCTTTGGTAACTTCATCGAGAAATCCTCTAAATTGTGCCCAGGATGGAGAGGAAAGGAAAAGCCTTACTGAAAAGCCACCTGGTAGCTGCATGGAGAAAAGAAGCCAGGGCTGCTGGTGGGCTTACTATTAAATATAGTAAATATATTTAAATAGTTAAATATACGGTCTTTCACTTCTTCCTCCTGTTTTCAGCCTAACAGCACCTCTCCACTCCACATTTATGCCTGGTATCCAGAACACAGTAACCTCTCTAGTTCTATTTTCTTCAAAGAATAGACTTACCTTTCCTACCAAGATTAGGTTAAAGTAATCACCAGGATGTAAAAGGTAGAGGAGCAGATTTAATAACTGCCCCTTGTTCAGAAGTTCAACCTATCTTCGTATTCAGTCATCACTTTTATGTTTCCAGGTATCTGGTGCCGCTACGCTCTGGGACTGTCCAAAAACCTACAGCTTGTTATCTCCTTGCTTCTTCTTTGCATCTCCTTCTTTAGGCACTTAGCAGTCTGCTTTCTATCCTTTGCTAATTTATTCACTACTGCCTATCTACTTTCCAACTTCAAAAAACTTGCTGCCATTTCTTGTCTGCAATTAGCGCCACTCGTGTTCTTGCTCACTTTAATGGCTTATACTTTTTACATCCCCGATCAGTTTAGTAAAGATTTGGGAAAGAGTAGGGACAAAGGCATGTTGTTAGCATATTATAGTTCACTAGAAATTCACTCAATTAGAAAAAAAGTAGCCGCGTTCAAATAAGTTTGGGAAAGTTTGAATGGATGATTCCTTACCCTTTTCAGCTTGAAATTCCTTCTATGAAAAGGGAGTTAAAGAACAATCTAAGATAAAAGGGTTCACTCAAGACCCCAGCTGAGATAAGGTTAATTCAATGTCTAAACTGTTATTCCTATATGGCAACAGAAAGTCAGTAATGGTTTCAATCTGAAATTGAACAAAAGAAGTGAGATTTGACCTGCCATCATGGACATGCCCTGGGACTATGTCAAATGCCTTCTACTAATAAGTAAATAAAATGAAGATGGGATTTGACCTGCCTTAGCCATGCACCTACAGGCACATTGGATAATTAAAAATTCTAGTTAATGTATTGATGACTTGACACGTGCTTTCTTGATGACTCCAAGTTGGAGACGGAACTCTTGGTAGAGTCCACCTTAAAACACAGAAGCCATACACTTTAATGTGGCGAGAAGTGTTAATTTTATATGGTACTGCCTTCAAGTGTAATCGATGCAACAAAACAGACAAGATTTTTGGAGAAAACATTGTATCCATTTCCTCCTACTGAAATTTAATGGCACCAGGGCTGATGCGGCTAACATAAAAAAAATATAGGCAGAAGTGAACAAAAGATGGATTTTAAATTTCTTGTCATGGAGAACAGAAAACTCTCCTGTATTTCTTTAGCTGATTCAGAATTTCTTGTGGGGGAAATCTTTGCTTTGACAGACACCACATGCATATGGCTTCTTTTCCTAGTGTGTTTTAGCTCAAGCCTCCCTGTTTATTTAAAACATTGGTTCCGGGTAATGCCACTTAAAATTTCTCAAATGCGTTCAGCCATGTACCTGTTTTCAGCAAAAATGCTAAACTCAGCACAAATCCTGTGAATTGCTTTTGCTGCTGTTTTGATAGAAAAGAAACATGGCTGTAAAGAAGTCAGTTTTACATGTGTGGTAGTTTTGTAGCCTTTCTGATATCTGCCATCTTCAGCATAAATATTACTGATGAAATTATGTTCAGCTTAAACCAAAGGGAAGCCACAATGAGTAACTTGAATTTGGCCAAAAGAGATTATTTCTTACCTCCTCTTGATTTAATTTGGGAATGAAAGAGATACAACAGAGTCATTTAGAGGGAATAGGGCAGTCAGAGGAGTCCCTTAGAACACCAAGTGAGCAGAGAGTGAAATCTGAATCCCTGTCTGCATCAGGAGGTGGTCGTTTGGCATGCTGAAGATCCACTTTTAAAAGCATATACAAAATGTCCCTGTATTCCCTTTTAGGACACGTTTAATAAGATCCCATCTGCTAAAGGAATATGACTTTCAGAAAATAAGCAGAAATGTACATATGTTAGAATGTATAAAACTCTAAGATTTTAATCTCATAAATTATGGGAACAGCAGTGTAAATATGGATTTTAGGGTGTCAACACTCAACCCAAAGTTGTTGCCTATGCTAGCCTTGCACACACTTCCTGAAGAGAGAGCTTTCACCTAAGGTCTCTTCACATAGATTCCAAAACATAAGGTAAAAGTATGTATAGGCCCAAATGTGGTGCCATTGCTCATTTCTGAGAAAAGTGGCAGCGGGCTACTCCTTGTACAATGGTTTCCATGCTTTGTATCATGGAATTCTGCCAAAGCAAGCAGAATGACTGGACTAGGGTTTGGTTCTCAAGGGAGAGTCAGCCATAGATTCTCAAGGGACAGTGAGCTGCCTACAGGCTATGAGGTGACCTAGAAGTAGTCTGTCTCTACACTGGAAGGTGACTCACCTGTCCCATTAGAGTATTAGTGCTGATTTGTTTTCAATGTTCAACACACCAAGAATGACACAGAGAGAAGACTGGCACAGAAATGGAAAGACACACAGGAAAATAAGTTGGCAGAAATCATGAGGCTAGAGAAACCACAAGTCAGAAAGAAACATGAGGCAGAGAAGAACACAAAACCAAAAAAACAGATTGGTTAAAAAAAAAAAAACAGATAAAAAAATGAGTTATAATAGCTGTAACTGTGCTTCTAAAGTTATCTTTTAAAAAACTGAACTAGAGTTGACTTACAACATTACATTACTTTCAGATGTATAGCACTGTAATTTGATATTTTTATAGACTAGACTCCATACAAAGTTATGATAAAACATTGACCACATTCCCTCTGTTCTACATTACATCCGTGTAACTTATTTATTTTTATACCTAGTAGTTTGTACCTTTTAATCCCCTTCATCTATTTTGCCCCTCTCTGCAACCCTCTCCCCTCCGGTAGCCGCTAGTTTGTTCTCTGTATCTTTCAGTCTGTTTCTGTTTTGTTATATTTGTTCATTTGTTTTATTCTTTAGAGTCCATATATAAGTGAAAACATACAGTATTTGTCCTTCTTTGTCTGCCTTATTTCACTAAACATAATATCCTCCAGGTCAATCCATGTTGTTGCAAATGACAGAATTTCATTATTTTTTATGGCTGAGTAATATTCCATTGTATATATATCACATCTTCTTTATCCATTCATCTATTGATGGATACTTTGGTAGCTTCAGTATCTTGGCTATTGTAAATAATGCTGCTGTGAACACTGGGGTACATGAATCTTTTCAAATTAGTGTTTTCGTTTTCTTTGAATAAATAGCAGGAGAGGAACTGGTGGCTCATATGATAGTTCTGTTCTTAATTTTTTGAGGAACCTCCACACTCTTTGCCATAGTGGCTGCACCAATTTACATCCCCACCAACAGTGTACGAGGGTTCCTTTTCTCCTCACCAACACTTATTATTTCTTATCTTTTTGATGACAGCCATTCTTACAGGTGCGAGGTGACGTATCATTGTGGTTTTGATTTGCATTTCCCTGATGATTAGTGATGTTGAGCATCTTTTCATGGGCCTGTTGATTATCTGTATGTTTCCTTTGGGAAAATGCCTATTCAGGCCTCTGCCCATTTTTTAATAATATTGTTTGTTTCTTGCTACTGAGTTCTTTATATATTTGGTTATTAACCCCTGATTTGCAAAAATCTTCTTCATTCAGTAGATTGACTTTTCATTTTTGTTGATGGTTTCCTTTGCTGTGAAAAATCTTTTAAGTTTGATTAGGTCCCATTTGTTTATTTTTACTTTTGTTTCCTTTGCCTGGAGACATATCCAAAAAAAAAATATTGCTAAGACCAATATTAAAGAGAGTACTGCCTATGTTTTCTTCTAGGCATTTTATGGTTTCAGTATTACATACAGGTCTAATCCATTTAGAGTTTATTTTTGTATATGGTGTGAGAAAATGTTCTAGTTTTATTCTTTTACATGTAGCTGTCCAGTTTTTCCAACACCATATGCATGGGGGTTTATTCCTGGACTCTCTATTCTGTTCCATTGATCCATGTGTCTGTTTTTGTGCCAGTACATTCTGTTTTCATTACTGTAGTTGTAGTATAGTCTGAAGTCAGGGAGTATGATACGTCCAGCGTTGTTCTTTTTTCTCAAGATTGCTTTGGGTATTCGGGGTTTTTGTGGTTCTGAACAAATTTAAGAATTATTTCTTCAGCATACCTCAACATAATAAATGCCACATATGACAAACCCACAGCAAATATCACACTCAATGGTGAAAAGCTGAAACCTTTTCTTCTAAAATCAGGAACACGACAAGGATGGCCACTCTTGCTACTTCTATTCAACACAGTATTGAAAATCCTAGCCACAGCAATTAGGCAAGAAAAAAATAAAAGGCATCCAAATTAGAAGGGAAGAAGTAAAGCTATTTGCAGATGACATGATACTACATGTAGAAAGCTCTAAAGACTCCATCAGAAAAATTAATAAAACCAATAAATGAATTCAGCAAAGTTTCAGGATATAAGATGAATATACAGAAATCTGTTGCATTCCTATATACTAATAATGAACTGTTAGAAACAGAAATTAAGAAAACAATCTCATTTACAACTGAGTCAAAAAGAATAAAATACTTGGAATAAATTTAACCAAGGAGGAGAAAGACCTATACCCTGAAAACTACAGGACATTGATAAAGGAAATCGAAGATGATACAAATAAATGGAAAGATATCCCATGCTGATGGACTGGAAGAATTAATGTTGTTAAAATGTCCATACTACCCAAAGCAGTATACAGATTTAATGCAATTCCCATTAAAATAGTCATGACATTTTTCACAGAAATAAGGTTATCTTTAGTGTTAAGAACAGCATTCCAATTTTTGTGAGTCCTGAGTCTTTAACCGTTCCACTGTTTTGTATTTTTGTTCACTCCTTCATACAACAAAAACTCGAATTGTATATCTTGATCTTAGACCCCAGAAGAATCTTACTAGCCTAGTACTTAACTCTTCCCTTTCTGGAAGATGTGGCCAGTCTTCAGCTGACTGTGATAATTGACTATTGATGTAACATCAACTTGCATGTTGAGATTAAGATGGATATAATGTTACCAAGTAGGATTTCATGAATGGCACAGTGCTGGAAAAGTGCTAAAGTAAGAGACACCTTTGAGGTCCCTGGACCCTTGCTGTTTATAATAATATGGAGATTTTAAATAAAGGCAAAGTTACCTTGCCATAATCATACTCAGTCTGTATGCATGTACACTGTCGTACGAAAATAAATTCATTGCATATTTATTCTTTCAAAAAAACCCTGAAAATTCATATAACAGAGATCATAATAGAGTCCCCAAAGTAGTGAATGTAAATAATATGTATTTAATATTTATTAATATTTAAATATTATAACATGCTTATAACTTTTAGGGGGTATATCTACTGTAGAAAGTGAGGCCTAGCTGTAAATGTATTCTTAACAAATTTACAAAATCAAGACAACAAAAGAGCAAGAATTTTTAAGGCACGTTGGGTTACTTCGGTTGCCTAAAAAATGAAATGGTCACAGGGTTTCCACCTTAATAAGGAATGGAGACTGTCAGAGCTGCTACAGGACACCTGGGCACTGTACACAGGAGTTACCAGTGTCCACTCTACATCTGCTCAGGTTCTGGCACTAAGGTTGGCCTCCAGTCTTAGATGAAGCAGGTTAAGGCACCTTTGGTGCTTCTTGTGATGGCAAGCAGGGTCTTGAATGAATCTTGCCGTTCAATTGCCACTGGGCTACAGGAGGTAAGCTCTCATTCTCATCAGTTTCTCAGTTGAGACAGGATCCCTGTCACTGATCAACTCCCCCTCCACTCCCCAGCACCCTCTGGCTGAGGTCCAGATTCTCTACCTAGCTCATGCCAACTTCCCCCTCCTCAGTGGCTGGATCTTGTCCCCTTGCGTCTGGGTGCTAGCATTGTGCTCATGTCAATAAGGACAGACAATCTGAAACTATCACTGCATAACCGTGATCTACCTCTGTCTGCAGTCACTGTAGCTTGGTCCATACTCCATTCACACCGGATCCTCTTGGAGAAGGATCAGTGCCCATTTTTGGACAAAGTTGTCATGCTGTTAGCTTCCTTGAAAAAAAGCTCCATGGCCAGATAAGTTACCATAGCTCAGGTCTTATACTGTCCAATATTTTCATTTCAGGCTACCTTTACCTCTTGAGGTCAAAAGAAACATCACAGCTATATTCAGTAGAATAGAGCTTTCCAGTTAGTTTTCTAAAAATGGGTTAGAAGTATGCCTGTGTCTTTGATTCTCCTCAGGCTCTGGTGGCTTGGCAGGGCCTGGTGGTGGGGGAGGTGGAACAGAGCCCCTGACTCACTGCATTCATCCATTAGCAGACTCCTTTGCTTGCTACCACGGGCCATGTAAATGTTTTTTTTTTTTTTTTTTTTTTGATTTTTTTATTGAAGTAGAGTTGATTTACAGTGTTGTGCCAATCTCTGCTGTACAGCAAAGTGACTCAGTTATCCACATAGAGACATTCTTCCTTCTTATATGCTTTTCCATTATGGTTAATCCAAGGATATCGAATATAGTTCCCTGTGCTATACAGTAGGACCTTGTTGTTTATCTATTCCGTATATAATAGTTTGCATCTGCTAACCCCAAACTCCCACTCCATCCCTCTCCCTCCCCGCTTCCTCCCTGGCAACCACAATTCTGATCTCTATGTCTGTGAGTCTGTTTCTACTTTGTAGATAGCTTCATTTGTGTCATATTTTAAATTCCACACATAAGTGATATCATATGGTATTTGTCTTTCTCTTTCTGATTTACTTCACTTAGTATGATAATCTCTAGTTGCATCCATGTTGCTTCAAATGGCATTATTTCATTCTTCTTCATGGCTGAGTAGTTTTCCATTGTATATATATATTGTATGTATACATTGTATATATGTACCACATCTTCTTTATCCATTCCTCCGTCAATGGACATTTAGATTGTTTCCATGTCTTGGCTATTGTAAATAGTGCTGCAATGAACATTGGGGTGCATGTATCTTTTTTGAATTATGGTTTTCTCAGGGTATATGCCCAGGAGTGGGATTGCTGGGTCATGTGGTAGTTCTGTTTTTAGTTTCCTGAGGAACCTCATACTGTTCTCCACAGTAATTGTACCAACTTACATTCCCACCAACAGTGTAGGAGGGTTCCCTTTTCTCCACATCCTCTCCAGCATTTGTTATTTATAGACTTTTAAATGATGGTCATTCTGACCAGTGTGAGGTGGTACCTCATTGTAGTTCTGATTTGCATTTCTCTAATAATTAGTGATGTTTAGCATCTTTTCATGTGCCTTTTGTCCATTTGTATGTCTTCTTGGAGAAATGTCTATTTAGGTCTTCTGCCCATGTTTCGATTGGGTTATTTTTGTTGTTTTTGTTACTGAGCTGTATGAGTTGTTTGTATATTTTGGAGATTAAGCCCTTGCCTGTTGCATCATTTGCAAATATTTTTTCCCATTCCATAGGTTGTCTTTTCATTTTTTTTATGGTTTCCTTTGCTGTACAAAAGCTTGTAAGTTTGATTAGGTTCCATTTGTTTACTTTTGTTTTTATTTCTATCATGCAAATGTTATCAACCCGTTTATAGCATAATGTGGGAAAAAGTTGGGAAGCGCCGTATTAGACTCATGATACTTCAGAGAAAAGAAAAGACCAAATAAACAAATATTTACATTTTTATAGTTGTGGAAGAATGCTTAATTTCTTTAGATTTGATTCGACTCTAACTCCCTATACTTCCTGATATTAGGGAATTCAGTCTATTGTTGTTAGGGTTTTCTCCCTTTTCCCGGGTTATACAAAGTACCTAGGATATCATGCAATCAAAATTTTGGGGGTGGGTCATGAGAATAACAATAACAAGTGTTGTAGAGGATGTGTAGAAATTGGAACCCTGCAACATTTCTGGCAAGAACATCAACTGGTGCAGCCACTTCGGAAAACAGTTTGACAGTTCCTCAAAATGCCAAACAGAGCTAATATATGACCTGGGAATTCCACTCCTGGGTATATGCACAAGAGAACTGAAAATATATGTCTAAGTCAAAATTTGTGCCCAAATATTCACAGCAGCATTGTTCACAACAGCCCAAAAGTGGAAACAATCCAAGACTCTATCAACTGATGAATGGATAAACAGTAAGTGGCCTCTCCATACAATGGAATATTTTTTGGTCATAAAAAAAGGAATGAAGTACTGATACATGCTACAACACAGAGGAATCTAGAAAATATTGTGCTAAGGGGAAGAAGTCAGACATAAAAGGCTACATATTATAAAATTCCATTTATATGAAATGTCCAGAATATGCAAATCCTTAGAGAGTGGATTAGTGGTTGCTGGGGGCTGGGAGAAGGAGGACTAGGGAATAACTCTTAAAGGGCATGATGTTTCTTTTTAGAAAGATGAAAATGTTCTGGAATTAGATAGTGATGATGGTGAAGCAACTTTGTGAATATATCAAGAACCACTGAATTGTACAACTTAATAGGGTACATATATGTTTTGTGAATTACATTTTGATAATTAAAAAAGAGAAATAGGGCTTCCCTGGTGGCGCAGTGGTGGGAATCTGCCTGCCGATGCAGGGGACACGGGTTCGAGCCCTGGTCTGGGAAGATCCCACATGCCACGGAGTAACTAGGCCCGTGAGCCACAACTACTGAGCCTGCGCGTCTGGAGCCTGTGCTCCGCAACAAGAGAGGCCACGATAGTGAGAGGCCCGTGCACTGCGATGAAGAGTGGCCCCCACTTGCCACAACTAGAGAAAGCCCATGCACAGAAACGAAGACCCAACACAGCCAGAAATAAATAAATAATGATTTAAAACTTCCTTATTTAAAAAAAAAAAAAAAAAAAAAGAGAAATAGGTACATCAACCAACCAACCAACCAACCAAACAACCAATGGCGGTAGACTCAGTCCACACAGGTTCTGCTGATCTATGCCCAAGGTCCGAGCCTAGGCTGACCTGTACGTCTGGCTTTCTTGGCCTCTGTCCCTGAACACAGGGTCTAGCCTCCCCATGGCACCCTGTAGCCATTTCTCTTGGAAGGACTCTCACCTCCGGGGGTCTCTGTCAGGATCAAGTCTGAGTCCTGAGCACTCACAGGCCTTGGACTCTTGTCTTCTACTCATATTTAGAGAACTTCCTTCTCTTCTTTGCTTCTCATGCATTTCCTTAAATTCTTAAATTCAGTACTTTTAATATTCTTATCTATTTTTATTCCCCCCCTTGGAAGGGACTTTGTCAATAAACTTACATTTGCTACTTAAAATATTCAACCTTTTGAAAAAAAGAAGTAACCAAGATACTTATACACACGAAACTAGCTCCGCAAAGAGGCAAGCACAAGAACGTGTACTGAGAAAAGTGGAACGGGGAAAAGGATGGAAGAGAATGAGGAGAGTTTGACACTTCTGAGCTGAGTTTGACATTTTGAGGAAGTCTGGAGAAGTAGGAATGCCACTGACTTACAATCCTGCGTTACCGTGAAGAGGACATTACCTTAGTCGGTTTGGGCTGCTGAAACAATATACCATATTCTGGTAGTTAATGGACAACAGAAATTTATTTCTCACAGTTCTGGAGGTCTGGAAAGTCTAAGAGCAAGGTGCCAGCCTTGATCTATAGTCCTGTCCTGGGGAGGGCCCTCATCTTCCTGGTTCATAGTCTGTGCCTTCTTGCAGTATCCTCACAGGGTGGAAGCAGCAAGCTACATCTCTGGGGTCTCTGTTATAAGGGTGCTAATCCCAACCATGAGGGCTCTGCCCTCTCATCCTGATCACCTCCCAAAGGCTCCACCTCCTAATGCCATTACTTCAGGGGTTAGAATTTCAACATGTGGATTTGAGGGGAACACAACCATTCAGACCACAGAAGGCATGGACTTAGGCCTCTGTAGAATGGCTGCACTGAGCCAGCTATGGTGGACTGAACAATGGCCCCCAAAGGTATCTGTGTCCTAATCCCTGGAACCTTGGAATAGTATCTTATATGGCAAAAGGGATTGTGAGGATGCAATTAAAAGAAAGGATCTTGATACATGCACCCCTATGTTCACAGCAGCACTATTCACAATAGCCAAGACATGGAAGCAACCTAAATGTCCATCGACAGATGAATGGATTAAGAAGATGTGGTACATGTATACAATGGAATATTATTCAGCCCTAAAAAGAACAAAATAATGCCATTTAAAGCAACATGGATGGACCTGGCGAAGTTAAGTCAGAGAGAAAAAGACAAACACAATATGATAGCACTTACGTGTGGAATCTAAAATACGACACAAATAAACATATCTACGAAACAGAAACAGTATCACAGACCTAGAGAACAGACCTGTGGTTGCCAAGGCGGAGGGGGGTTGGGGGAAGGAAGGAGTGGGAGTTTGGGATTAGCAGATGCAAACTATTATATATAGGATGGATAACAACAAGGTCCTACTGTATAGCACAGGGAACTATATTCAATATCCTGTGATAAAACATAATGGAAAAGATTATGAAAAAGAATATATATATAACTGAGTCACTTCACTGTACAGAAGAAATTTAACACATTGTAAATCAACTATAATTCAATAAAATTAAAAAATAATAATAAATTTTAAAAAAGTAAGGACCTTGAAATGAGAAGGTTATCCTGGATTATCTGGTAGCCTAATGTAATCATAGGGTTCCTTACAGGAGGAAGGCAATGGGAGATTTAACTGCAGAAGAGGAGAAGGGATGATATGATGATGGAAGAAGAATCTGGAGCGACTTGCTGAGAAGCTGGAAGAAGGAGTCAAAAGCCAAGGAATGCAGGAGGCCACTAAAAGCTGAAAAAGGCAAGGAAACGGATTCTCTCCTCAGAGCCTCCAGAGGGAACTAACCCTGTTGACACCTTGATTTTAGCCCAGTGAGACTGATTTCGGACTTGTAAGCCCCAGAGGTGTAAGAAAATAAATTTGGGTGTGCCATTTTTTTAAAATTAATTAATTTATTTTTGGCTGCATTGGGTCTCTGTTGCTGCACGTGGGCTTCCTCTAGTTGCAGCGAGCGGGGGCTACTCTTCGTTGCGGTGCGTGGGCTTCTCATTGCGGTGGCTTCTCTTGCTGCGGAGCACAGGCTCTAGGCACGCGGGCTTCAGTAGTTGTGGCACGTGGGCTTCAGTAGTAGTGGCGCACACACAGTCTCAGCAGTTGTGGCGCGCAGTCTCAGCAGTTGTGGCTCGCGGGCTCTAGAGAGCAGGCTCAGTAGTTGTGGCGCACGGGCTTAGTTGCTCCGTGGCATGTGGGATCTTCCAGGACCAGGGCTTGAACCCGTGTCCCCTGCATTGACAGGCGGGTTCTCAACCACTGTGCCACCAGAGAAGCCCCTGTGTGGTTTCAAAACCACGCTTGCGGTCAACTGTTATGGTGACAACAGGAAGCTAATACACCAGTCCACTCTGAGCCTGAAAGTATCTGGTCAAGAACACAAACCACAAACACTGATATATTCCTTATCCTGGAGTCAGTAACCAGTTTATCAGTTTTGTCACAATAGAATTTTCCCCACGGAGGAAAAACCCAATGTGTGGTGTTGGTCCAGGAGAGAAACGTGAAGGTGCTCACCACTGGCTGCTAAAATGCCCTACACCAGGGAAGCAGAGACGATGCCCAGCCATGCCAGTTCTAGAGAAGACGGGGGCTCCAGAAGAGGCCAAGGGTCAGAGTAATGCCAAGAGAAGAGGCAAAGGGACTTCCCTGGCGGTCCAGTGGTTAGGACTCCACGCTTCCACTGCAGGGGGCACAGGTTTGATCCCTGGTCGGGGAACTAAGATCCCGTAAGCCACACAGTGAGGTAACCCGCCCCCCCCCCCTCCCCAACAACAAAAAACCACACAAAAGAAGAGGCAAGAGTGTGGTGTTATTTGTTAAGAATGTACAACCACTCCCGAACACCTGTTTAGAATATTTATTTGACTCTTTTGCCTTCCTGCCGTGTCATGGAAAAATCGTGCGTGGTCACTTATTTATTTGCAGCCTCAGAGCATCCCGGAAAACGGCCAGAGTCTGGACGTATGTGATAGAGCTATTTAACCTGCAATGGACAGAATGGAGGCAGGTAATAAAGGAGGGAGTCAAAAGAGGATTCAATTCATGCGTGCATGTGTGTGTCTCCAGAGAGCGTCTGGAACAAAAATAGTAAATTTCAGTGTTTTATTTTGAAATTTTTTTTTGGTTTCCTTTTTTTAGTAAGAATTTCCATGACTAACTTAATTACCTTATCTATAGTTCTCAAGAGACTTGGGAGTACAAGAAAGAAAAGGTGGCAACCTATTTCTTGCAAATAAAGACGTATCTGAAATATCTCCTTTTATTCTTTTTGAGAGAGAAAAAAAGATAGTACCTAAAAGAAAAATGAAACATTTAAACTCCCTTGACGATTCAAGTTTGGTCTTCCACATTAGGAAATGGCTTATTTCCTTTTTAAATCGTCCCAAGGCTTTCTTCTCCCAAAGGCTGGCAGTTTTGTTGCACGGCCTCCAATCCCATCACAGGACCCCGCCTCTGCCTCTCCATCTATTTGTCAGAAAAACCCGTAAGAGAGGCTTGGCAGACAAAAACCAACAAGTCTTGAAACTGCTTTGCTACTGTCATCTGAATGGAATCATGTATGCAACGTGGATAAAACGTAAAACCAGTAGAAGAAATCTACAAGAATGTGCCTTCAAGAGCACATTCTCTCTAAAGAGACTCACAGACATAGAAAACAAACTTATGGTTACCAAAGGGGAAAGAGGGGTGGGGGGAGGGATAAACTAGGAGGTTGGGATTAACATATACACACTACTGTATGTAAAATATATAACCAACAAGGTCCTACGGTATAGCACAGGGAACTATACTCAGTATTTTGTAATAACCTATAAGGGAAGAGAATCTGAAGAAGAATGGATATATACATCTCTCTCTCTCTCTCTCTCTCTCTATATATATATATACACACACACACACACACATATACATATATATATATATATCTCCCTGTACACCTGAAACTAACACGATATTGTAAATCAACTATACTTCAATTAAAAAAAAAAGATTATGCTGCTATTATTCAAGATACTTTTGGAATGCCTTTTTGGGAGAGAACACCCCTAGATTTAACACGGCAGAGACACTGCTATGTTCTTGCCGAACCCCATTTCCTTTCCCTTCTAGTCCCACAACCAGACAATATTTCCTAACATCCCCTGCAATTCAGTGCAGGCGTGAGACTGAGCTCTGGCCATGCGGTGGGGGTGGACGTGACGTGTGCCACCTCTGGGCCTGGTCCCCAGACCTCCTTCTTTTTCTCTTCTCTCACCTGCTGGCTGGATGCAGAGGGTCCAGTAAGAACTCTGACAGCCTAGGAGAGAAAAGAGCCACCACATGGCAGGAGCCTGGGTCCCGGACCTATTGACCTGCATCTGATTGTGACATCAGTAAGAAATAAAATGGTACTGTATTAAGGCACTGACCTTGGGAATTTCTTCTGAAATTATATTTTTAAAGCAAATCTATCCCAAGGGTGAAGAGTGGTCGCCCTCCTAAGTAAACTAATGCTTGCTACAGAGGCAATTAAAATGAAGAATTCCAGAGACACTGTGACCACCTGTGGCACCGCTGAAGTAGGTCTACAGCTTCTCCAAGGATCACCTTTGAAACCAGCAGCACTCATCTGAATACAGAACAGAGTTTTATAAGGCATTGTAACGTAGTAAGAATTTGAGCCACGGGATTATTATAAAAGGCTATTTTAAAACCATTACCACTTTAATAATCAGCATTCTAATAATCGAAGCATGACTTTGTTTTATGTATGGTACAAAGCGATGGTGTGATCTCCAGGGGAAATCATCGTAGCCTAGTCCCCAGGACAGAGTTAGGAGAAGGGAAGTTTGTAAGAAAATACAGCAGTATTATCTTGCTAGTTGGCTGGTAATGCATGAGCTGTAATGTTTCCTAGCTGCTTATGTATTTGGGGAGGAAATTATGTTTAAAGTATTTAATTTCAGTTGTACAAAAATCACGCGATGGGGGTAAAATGCCATTCATCAATTGTTACATTCTTTCAAAATCAAGATATCCACATTTTGGAAAAATTTTAAATTCAGAATGTGTCAAATTACAGACATTGTAGATCTACAAGAGTCTGCTGCATTAGTTCTGGCATGTGTGATTAAAACTTGTAGGTGCACTGCTTTGTGAATTCATACCTTGCAAATAAACAGGTGAATCTTAATCTAGGAAACAAGTGATGAAAAAGCTATTGTACGAGGCAAAGGGTGAGGTCCCAATGTCACTGAGTCTCTGAGTTGTCACTAAGTTGCCTGATTTACAAAATGGCAACAATAACAGTACTCAGCTCACAAATTTGTGACACGGAATAAATGAGTCAATGCACATAAAGTTCTTAAAACTGTGCCTGGCACCTAGGAAACACTAGTTATTCTTAATAGTGTTGAGACCATGAAAATGCCTGATAGCTTTAAGCATATTTGAACGATTGATTAAGCCAGAACAGAGCAAAATACACTTTTTCCTCATTATTTATTTTTAACCAATAATCTTTTCTTCTATGTTATTTCTCCATCTATCTATTTACATCAGATGTGTGTTTAAATACATAAATGTACATATATACATTCTTTTTTAAAAGTTAAGTTTCTTAAAAGTCAATTTAGGAAATTTCTTAAGGAAATGACAAATGTATGAAAATGGTCATTATTTCCTACTGACTGACTTTACAAGTGCCTGCCACATTCTTAACTATTGTGTCCGTCCAGCTGCCTGTGGGAGACAGCACCCCTTTTACCCCTGTTCTCCTTAAGACTCATTCTGCTTTTCCATTGCTTAAACTCTGTTTTCAAGAGGAAAAAAAAAATTCAGCCTAAAAATTCCTCTGGGCCAAAACACAGCCTTGGGCATTATGCTAAGAGGGACTTGAAAAATCTGGCTGCAGCATCTTTTGAATCTGTTTGTAGGGATGACAGCATCTCCATTTAGACTCTGTGTGTATTTCTATAACTGTTTAATTCTCTCTTCGTGAACGAGCACTTTAAAATCAAAATGAAAAATTAAGTGAAAACCCCAAATGCCTTTTTTTTCCAGTTGGTGCAAGAATCCGTGCAATTGAGGGAGTCTCTTAAAAGGAAGGAAAATTAACAGCGAGAAAGCTCTCGCTGGTGATGTGAATGAATGGCCACATTTCCATGACATTTTACCGCATCCACTCAAACAGATGGGATTCCAGGGCTAACTGGCCTCCGTTGAGATGAATGAGATTCCACAACTATTAGCACATTGGCATAGCAATGGGCCGGATTCGGTTGCAGAGGCATTCTTACAGAAACAAAGAAGAGCACAAAGCTATCCTGTCTCCAGTGCCCATCAATACAGACCCATTTGTTATGGAATCCCATTCATTCAACCTCAAGCTACATTCAATATCATATGACCCTCTTCAGGCACCACATGGAAATCCTGAGGACTGGATCAGCTATTAACCACTACTGATGCTGATGTGGCTGGTTTGGCTACAGAAGACCAAACAGCACTCCCGCCAAGTGGTGATGCAAGTCAAAAAAAAGCACCAGGCAAAAATCAAACACGTAGAGAAAAAGCAGACTCACAGATAAGCAAACGCACTAAGGCCTCCTGTGTTGGCAAAGGTCACCCAAGACACTGAAATTCAACGAAGGGGGTTTTAAGTTAAGGAAAACAGGCAAACACCAGGGAAGCTGTCATGTAAAAAGGCTGGGGACCCAAGCCCCCTTTCCTATAGAAAGGAGCCAGCACGGGGCATGCCTTGCAGATGGAGTGGGCTGGCACACAGCCTGCAGAGCACATCTGGCACACAGGTGTATGGCCCTGGATTCGAAAGCCAGCCATCAACAGTCATGTGCAAAGAGTCCTATTGCGATTTGGGGTGGAAAGTGAGAGAAATTATAGCTGAAAAATCATTATGCTTTTCCAAAAAAAAAAAAAAAAGCGTATGGGTCCCAGCCAAAACAGTCTTCCTCTAGCAGATTATATTTTTAATCCACCTACTTAATTAACTAGCTCCTCAGTGGACCAAATGATATTAGTGAATGAGTTAGAGTAATATTGCCACTGGAGCAGCCATTTAATTCTGGCAACTCTAAAGCAAATTATTTCATAAATGGATAGTTTATTCAATTCCGTTCAGTTCCAATTCAATTCTGAGCCCCTTCTATGACCAACCAAAGCACTGAGCTAGACCTGTGGGGGAACATAGTGAGGGAGGAACAATCCCTGCCCACAATCTAAATGGGGAATGGTGACCGATAAGTGAATTATAGCAATAGAATGCAAATCAAGCACATGCGTGCGGCGTGGGCATGGGGATGGGAGGGAAGAAACTGGTCAGAGAAGGGGGGGGTTACTTTCATGGGTAGGAAAGCAGAAAAGACTTGACGGAGCAGAGACCATGGATGATGAATATGAAAGATACAAGAAGGAAATGGGCGGATAGAGATGAGGGGATGACAGATATATTTGGGGAGTATAGAGAGACCACAGTGATGTAAATCTAAACTAGAAGACGGCAATGAGAATGGGTAGAAGGGGAGTGACTGCGAGAAAGAGATAATTTAACAAGTGATTGGATGAACTGGGCAAGTTTCATGAATGATTGCTTATGTGATAGGTCCTACAGTGGATGCTAGGACATGAAAAGAAAAGACACACTCAGGCCACACATACCCCCAAAGTAGCTCACAGCCTAGTGGGGGAAAAGACCACCCATAAGGGTTTGTTCCATCCTCTGACAGAGTCATGTGCCTCATATTATGAGAGCACAGGGACAGGCACCTAAAGCAACCCAGGGCTGGTGGGGGATGGGTGAGAACCGAGCTGGAGGAAGGGTCTTCTGCACAGAAGAGGGAAAATGCAGGGTATCAGCCAGGGCATCGTGTCCCACGAGGCAGGAAAAGGAAGGAACTAGATGGAGAAGCCCCTGAACACACTATTATGGAGACTGGACTGTTCTCCTAAGTAAGGGTAATGGCCAGTGAGTGAGTCTTCAGTAGCTTTGAAGAAGGGGAGTGACATTAACAGACCTGCATTGTACAAAGGGCACCTTGACAGCTGTGTGGAGAATGAGAACGGATTGATGGCAAAGACTGAAGGCTGGACAACTGGACAAGAGACAATGGCCACGGTCGCCCTGAGACATGGTCCACAGCCTTGGTAAACCCCAAGGATATTAATGGGGTATAGCATAGATAGAATAAGACCTGGACTGGACACTGGGCATTAAAGGAGAGTAAAGAATCAAGGTCCACTCCAGAATTCTGGTTTTAGAAACTAAGCAAATGGTGGTGCCCTTCATCAAGATGGGGACAGAGAAGGAGCAACAGGTTTCAAGGAGGAGGAATGCTGCTTTGGATGAGTTCATCTGAAGTGTCTACGGCGCACACCAGCTGAGATGTTCATGAGCACAAACTGATGTTAAAACAAGTCACAACCCTATAGAAAACGGAATAAAACAAGCTACCTCTAATTGTGCACCCCAACATGGCTGACTCCTTACAAATCAGTATGATCATAGAACAGAGTGATTCAGAATGAGTGTAATAAAAGGGAAAGGTATACAAAGATAAACCCTCCAACGCAGAAGTCTTTCCTGTAGTGTGGATTCTCTACGTTCTTTTACGTATGTATCTCTTTAGAGACACGGTCTTCAGAAGGCTCAGTAAATGTCAACAGGTTCTGGGTTCTAATTTGCCGAGCTCTCTGATTTGTAAGCACTTAGTGAGTAACTGCTATGTACAATGTGCAACACGGGGTGAAATGAAGGATCTCAAAACAGACACAGCCTTGTCCCTAATGTCCCAGACATTATCCATGTGGTTGATGTGACACAGATATGCATGACCAGAACACACAATAAAACCTGCCTGGTGATGAACAATGAACAAAGTGAACAGTAGATGACAATACTGAGCTGATCTCATTCAATTTTTGGTGTTTTTTCACTGTGGATTTTTTGCATTAATTTTGATTCTTTGATTTTTTGGCCATGCCGTGTGGCTTGTGAGATCTTAATTCCCCAATCAGGGATGGAACCTGGGCCCTTGGCAGTGAAAGCGAGGAGTCCTAAGGACTGAACAGCCAGGGAATTCGCAATTTTGGTTTCTTAAAGAAAAATTTTGCATTAAAATATTTGCTTGATTGCTGAGTTTTCTGGTGCCCCTAACTCGGACCGTGTGTCCCAGTTGAGCACCCTACTCGCCCCATCCCAGTCCCGGCTCAGGAAACGTCATCCATAATTCAGACGAAGCAGACAAACAGCCAGGAGTCATCAAGGCCAAATCGTGACCTCCCCCTTCCTAAATTACTCTAGTCTCTGAGTTCTTCTTCATCCCTCTCATGAACAGAGCTGCCTCCTCAGAACAATTTAACCGACAGCTATGCTTAGAGCTTTCCTTTTGGGCAAATCCTCTATAGTGAATCACCAGGAGAAAGATGGTATCATTAATTCGCTCAGATTTCACATTTTGCTTCTTTATGGGTAGTTTCCAATTTAACGTTAAGTATGTATTTTGATTTCTATCAAAACTATTTCTTCCCTCCGACCCCCAACAGGTCTATGCACTTTAGAACCCACCAAAAATATTTTGAGCAGACGAAGAAAATCGGAGTTTGCTGACCCCTCCACTGGACCCAAGCTCCCCTGGGGAGAAGAATCCTTTCCAGCAGGTGCCCTGCTGTCTTCTCAGTGCCGAGGTCTGTGTGGTCAGACCGTAGTTGGTACTTAATACACGCTTACCCAAGTGTTGAGAAATAGAAGATTCTTAACAACTACATTTACCAAAACAAGTTAGCAGATATTCACATTGCTTAATTACAGCCATATATGTGTTCTCATTACTGTTTTATACCAGCCCAATGCCCACAGAAATTCGAAGCATGACTTTCCAACCCTAACCTCATTGAATTGTCACCTTCTGACCATTCCCTTGGTAAAGGCAGAAGCTGTACAAATGGATTTGAGTCAGGGTACTTTATACTCAGTGAAGAAATCGTCTCTGTGTGTTCTCACTAGGGAGGGAGTGAAATTTTGAGCCACCTTTTGGAGGACAGACTGCTCATTAGTGATATTGCCTTTTTGAACTGTTATCTTTTTTTTAATTGGAGTGTAGTTGATTTACAGTGTCGTGTTAGTTTCCAACGCACAGCAAAGTGATTCAGTTTTATTTATATATATATATATGTATATGTATATATATATATATATATATATATATATATATATATATACATATAGATATATATATATATATGTATATATATATATATTTTTTTTTTTTGGATCCTTTTCTTTTATAGCTTATTACAAAATATGGAGTAGAGTTCCCTGTGCTATACAGTAGGACCTTGTTGGTGATCTGTTTTAGATACAGTAGTGTGTTTATGCTAATCCCAATATTAGTGATATTTTGACGGCTAACCTGACTTGGAAGTGTCTCGTTAAGGGTCTGGGAATGATGTGCACAAAACCAGACGTGTCTCTGCTTGTGCCTCTGTGTATGCAGGATTGCTGAGCACTTTTCCTGGAGAAAGATAACTCAGGATGCCTCTCCCCTACTGAACACTCACACACACATCCGCCCATGGCTATTATTTGGGTGGTCTGAATCATGACGCAGAACAAGTGACGAATTCCATGAGAGCAGGAATGAACGGTACCCAACCACAGATTACAAACTCTTCTGTACTTTTCCCCTGAAGAATTTTACTCCTCCTCTTGCTCAAATGGCTTGCCCACATATTTTTAGAGGCTTTAGATATTCTTGGGAAGTGTCATCCAGCTAGTGAACCCATCAGACATTATTCAGTTTATGAATTCTTATGAGCACATAGGTCAAAACGTTACTGCCCTAAGTAACATTTTAAATGATTTTAATGTACTCCCATAAAAAGTTAGCTGCCAAGACTCAAATCTGTGGACTCCAGAATACAGGGACTATACAGAATCTTTTAATATTACAACTAGTTTTAATGCACCAGTCTGGTTGGTATTACTCCGTGTGCACATGCCTGTGTGTGTATACGTTATTACGTATTATATACATAATTTTAAAATGAAAAATACATATATAGTTTCATGGAATATTGTATTTGTTTCCTTCTCTAGGTATAGCAGTTAATTCTAATAAATTGTAATTTACTTCTTCTCACTTTTAGTTCCATAGAAATAGAAGAAAAAGCCAATAATTATTTTCCCCTCTGTTGTTTTATCTTCACAACAAAATATCTTTGTACACAAGAGGAACAGAATGTACCAATTTCTAATGTACTTCATAGCATAATATTTTGGACCAACTTAAAAATATGTTAACCAGGCTTACTGCATGAAAAGGGTAAGATCTTTAGCTAAATCATCCTAAAATAAAAAGGCAAGTGAGTTGAAAGCACAGCGGTGCAAAAAACCAACTCTATAGATATCCACATGTCTAGAGAGTATTTAAACTATTTCACTTTATAAAATTCAATGGGGAATGTGATTTCTGGTGTTCTGGCTTATAGAATCACTTGGGAATGAATAATTCATAGGCTTTTTACCCAGTCTCAAGTGTAAATCAGTCAAATATAGCAACATGATATTCATGCTGAATTTCTAAGTACTGAAAAACATTTAGATGGAAACTTCTTTTCAAGAGAGCAGGAGGAAGAATGTCACTTTCCCTCCGCTCACTGTGCTCAGGCATATTTGCACTACGTCGTCCTTTAAAAAAATCTATACAAAGGGATTTAATGAAACACTAAACCAGTTAGGTTGCAGAAGTGAAGAAAAGCAACAGAAAACTTTCTCACTGTTATGTTTTCTGTATTAACATACTGACGTGAAACGAAACAGAAAAAGCAATCTAATAACAAACATTCCTTTGAGACATGCTCAGGGAGCAAAAGGACATCCACTTATTGTTCCGCCCATCCGATTGGTCCATATACGGCAATAAAGGTACAATAGACGGAAACAGGAAACAGACTGGCACATCTGTAGTATCTTATTAGCAGTTAATGGATATCGGAGAAGAACACGCATATAAAGCTGAATCGTCTGGACCAATCTCCGAAGCAATTACTCTTAATTAGTGGGTTCTGTTTATAGATTCAACTTAGTGTACCCTTATGTATCAAAGAGATGAAAGCAGCTGCACAAAGAGAAATGAGGCTCTTAAAGGAAAAGCATTCCAAGATGTTGGAGGATTTCTTTTTGGTGAAGTGAAACCATTTCTTTCCCTTCTCTGCCTGGCAGCAGGGGGCTTTCTCCTTTGTGAATGATTAAAGAAAAGGTAGGAAAAAATTTCCAAAGCTGGCTAGCTGTTAAAGGTATTCGTGTCATTTGCCTTAGGGAAATGTAAAGAAAACTGGTCAAAACAAAATAATTGTGCAGAACAAAAATACTCCCTCAAACTGTAACTATAAACATTTCCAGGAGGTGCCATCCTCCACCTTCAACCAAATCAATGCTTTAGAGATGCAGCACCTGCATTTGGTGTTTGCCAAATTGGAAGCAGTGGGGCAAAATGGATGATGTGACCAGCTGTATCTCCATAAGAGGGAAAACACAAAATGGTTTTTCCAGGCCAATCTAGTCAAAAGAGATCCGAGTGTATTCACGGAGCCTCTGAGCCAATCGCCCACTGCCTGTAAATGGAAAAATATCATGTAGCTCAGTTCCCCACCCAATATATACCACATACTGGCCTTTTCAACAAAAACGAAATTCCTTTTGGGTAGTGGATGTTGCATTTGTACAATCCTATTCCCACGTAAACAGTTCTATGGCTATCTTTCTTAGAGGGAGCCGTCACTGGGGTCCTGCCTCTGGTGTGACTCGTGAACTACTAGAAGGCTTGATTCTTTCAGCATTTCTGATTGGTTTCGCAACACACTGGTCTACTCGCTTGAAAGTCAGCGAAGTTCTTTCCTGGCTTGTGAAATTCTGTTTTAAAAGATCATTTTGAATGCATAGTTAGTGCACTAATGTTTAGCCTGTGACCATTCTCTCAAATGACTGTACTCTGTGCATACCTAAGAAAGCTGGGCTGGATTTCTTCAGAGGGTAAAGGAGGGAACTTCCTACTTGTCTGGGGTTTACCACAATTCAGGATAGGCACGATTTCTTTGCATTTGCCTTCCTGAGTGTCCAGGAGTTTGTACATGAGCCCCTCCCCCACTAAGGCAAGAGAAACTAAAGCACTGGCCTTTTCCATTGTCTTCACACACAGAGCACAGGCCGAATGGAGCCTCCCAGGCTCTGGCTCCCACGAAGGGCTCCAGGAGTCCGTGCTGGAAGACAGTGCTGCAAACATGGGCTGTTCGCCCCGGGGAGGCCTCTCTTCTTCCAGAAACCTGCTCCAGACGCTCTTCTGTCGGATGAACCCACCTCTGTTTTACTGTGTTATGCATTCAATTTTTCAGGTCTGAAATTTAAGATTCTTGGCGAATGGTTCTGATGTTCATGAATATGGGCAATGTTGTTAAAATTTCATTAAGTTTATAAACAGCATTCTTTTTTTAATGTATGTATGTATGTACCTAATCTATCTATCTACCTATATTGTTTTAAATTGAAGTATAGTTGATTTACAATGTTGTGTTAGTTTCAGGTGTACAACAAAGAATATACATACATATCTACATATGTGCATATATTCTTTTTCAGATTCTTTTCCCATACAGGTTATGACAAGATATTGAATATGATTTCCTATGCTATACAGTAAGTCCTTGTTGTTTATCTATTTTATGTATGGTAGTGTGTATCTGTTAATCCCAAATTCCTAATTTATCCCAAACCCCATTTCCCTTTGGTAACCATAAATTTGTTTTCTATGTCTGTGAGTCTATTTCTGTTTTGTAAATAATTTCACTGCATCATTTTTTTAGATTTCACATATAAGTGATACCATATGGTATTTGTCTTTCTTTGTCTGACTTACTTTGCTTAGTATGATAATCTCTAGGCCCATCCATGTTGCTGCAAATGGCATTATTTCATTCTTTTTTATGGCTGAGTAGTATTCCATTGTATGTATGTACCACATCTTCTTTATCCATTCCTCTGTCGATGGACACTTAGGTTGCTTCCATGTCCTGGCTATTGTGAATAGTGCTGCTATGAACATTGGGGTGCATGTCTCTTTTTGAATTCGTGTTTTCATCTTTTCCAGATATATGCCCAGGAGTGGGATTGCTGGGTCATATAGTAGCTCCATTTTCAGTTCTTTAAGGAACCTCCATACTGTTCTCCATAGTGTAGCCTTGTGTTTTTTACGTACTCTTTCGAGGTGAGTGACAGAGTCGCAGGCAAAGAACGGCGTACACAAATGGAGAGAGGCATGTTGCACTGTGCGTGCATTCATTCATGGGCAGTCAGACTGTATGGGCCACAGGCATGGGAGGCGAGTAGGAGACAGCAGCGGTCAGTGTAAGCACTACGCGGTGACTGTCGCCCTCTTTCTGAGTCCGTGCTCCAGCAGCGACATGAAACGGGGTCTCGAACGTGAGGGTCTTCAGCTGGCCCCTCTCCCAGAGAATTCTCACGGTGTGCATATGAGCACCACCTGCTTAAGCAGGTAACCGAAATGGCCCAGAGAAGCGACCTGTCCACAGTCACATTTTCTGATAAAACTGTGATCAGCATATGCGCCCTCTAGTATATACTACATACCATTCTCTAGGTTATACAGTCACATGCATGCATTACTGCTCAGGATTGTAGAGGCCACATCACATGTGAATGGTCCTCCATATGGGTAATTTAATGTTCTAGGCTACTTCTGACAATACCCAAATGTCAATAGAGGCATTTTTCACAGATTTGAGAAGCCATTACTAATGGAAGAGTCACCATAATGCCACTATATATAATTCCTACAGACCAAATCATCCTCCCCACACCCCCATCTCCCTTTCTCGCTCCCAAATGTCTACAGGTGGTAATTAATTTTTCTTTCCCACTCAGGGTGTTATTTCTGGATGAAGTTCAGAGAAAGGTAATAGGATGGCCATGTAGCTAGGTGGTTTTCGGTCCATTTCCATAACATATCAGAATAAAACTCATTCTTTATTCCTAGCTTGTGTCTTTCTACTGCTCAGCAGCTGTGAAGATAGACCAGACACAGGGAGAAATGTTTAAAGTGAGCTAAGATGATGGACATATAATGCAAAAGGAAGCAGCTCCCAGGCCCTTACTTTCAGAGGCTGAGCTGTGCAAGGGTAGACATCCAAGCTGCGGCTTTAAAAAGGAAAAGGGGAAATTTAGCAACTACTTACTAGGTTGAAGGATCTGTGGTTGGCATTCTTTCATACAATAATTTAGTTCAGTCCTTTCAGTAATGCTGAGAGCCAATGAATTATTGTCCATACTTTACACATGAGGAAACTGAGACACAGAGATATTACATAATACGCTCAAGTCCGCAAAGGTAGAAGGTTTTAAAGCAGGGTCTGAACTTGCATTTTCCACTGTACCAGCTGCTTCCATTAAAGAACAGCCACAGTTATTAGTTAGTAATTATGATCATCCAGTAACTATAGGAATGGTCCTTGCAAGTCGAACTAAAAGAAGATCCAGTACAATTAGGAGATCAGAAAATAAGAGTAGATGAATATGGGTATGTTGAATTACAAGAAGGTAAGAACTAAGTGGATTGTTTCAGGAGTTTATATGGAGGAGATAATAAATATTATCCACTATTACACTGTGATAAAACTAATGAATAGCAGTTAAAGCATTACCAGGATGTTTCAAAAATTATGAGGAATAAGAAAGTTATGTTATATTGAGTTAAATAAATATGAATGATACAAAGAAAAAAAAGAAAAAAGAAAAAAAGAAGATCCAGTACAGAGAGCCATGAAAATCTTGGAAGAGCCACCTCTTCTGACCCAGCCTCACTGGGATCTACTGATCCAATGATTTTGTAACATATCAATATTATCATTTGTAAGAGCATTTAAAAACTGTTTTCGTCAAGTAGCTACCACGTTAGTTGACAATTACGTTTTCTTTTAAAATTTCTGCCCATGATTAATAGAAGCAACCCTGCCTCTGACCAGTAGATAGAACAGTGTGTACTTTTTTAAAAAACTTGCCAGAAAAGGGCCTTCCTGGCTTGCTGGCTCATTCATGATGTAAGATGAATGTAAGATGATGTAAGAAGGCTCACATCACTTTATTAGGGCGTTCATGTCTCTTAACCATCGCATACTCTGTTACAGAGAAAAATGTAACTTACATACCGCAGCTAGGAATTCTTTTGGCTGCATGTAACAGAATTTCTGAGTGCCTTAAGCAGTGAAGGTATTTGAGTGTGTCACGTAAACAGCGAACCAGGAAAGGAGCATAGGTCAAAGAGATCACCAAAGAGCTCTGTCCCCTATCTTCTTTCCACCTCCACTGATGTGCTGGCTTGGTCAGTGCAGGAGGAAGGGTGGGAGGGTGGGAAGGGGCATGTATACATTTTGCCAGGATAACCAGAGCTCTCTCAGAAGGACTCTTTAGACTTCTGCTCAATTCTCAGTGGCCAGAGCTGTCATCTGTCCAGCCCATGCTGCAGGGTCAGCTGGGAAAGTGAGAAGATTTTCTAGCCTCTTTGGTGGAAGCCAATAGGGGAGAAGAGGGTTGACATGGCTGTTGGCATTCAGCAGCACCTGCCTCACTCATGTAGTGACTGTGAAAAAGGATTTTGTTTCAGACTATTAATGTTACAACATTATTTTGGTTCCAGACATCGACATACATATTACCTGCTTTATTTCTATTGTAGAAGAATTTTCAAAGCCTGTTTTGAGTCTCATACCTATACTCCTCCCTTTACTATTTGTTTATAGATTTGGGATGAGAGGCAAGAGGTAACCAAACAGCGCTAATTTCAAACGAACACTACTTCCCAAAGACTTCCTTTGCCCTCATAGGATGCCTGGGTATTCCTCCCACCAGTTCACAGTTATGTCGCTTAAAAACAAATGTCAGGTCTTGTATAATTTCCATGTGTCCTCTATACACAAGAAAAAAATGGGAAGACTTTTTGGCCCTAAACTATCTCCTCACTTGGTGCAGAACTATTTTTCTTTTTCTTTTTTTTTTTAAATTTATTTATTTACTTATTTAAAAATTTTTTTGGCCGTGCCACGTGCTATTCCAGATCTTAGTTCCCTGACCAGGGATCAAACCCTTGCCCCCTGCCGTGGAAGCGTGGAGTCTTAACCACTGGACTGCCAGGGAAGTCCCCAGAACTATTTTTCTTTAGTATAAAACTGGGACTCTTACTCTGGAAATTAGACATTCCACTTCAACTCAATCATCCAGGAAAATCCATGTCACATGGTGGCCGTACGTACCCTCTAGACTGGAACAAACCTCAAAATTCGACTCTGGAAGTAACTCCTTTGGCCGGTATGTGGCTTCCCCAGCAATATGGCCACGGCCCATTAGAACAATGGGTTGCCCTGACTCGGATCTCCTAGTCTGGGTTTTGGGAAGAAGCTGCAGATCAAGTAATACTTAATAGAAGGAACAGAAAAGGGAGGGTGAGTTTCCCAAACTTGTCTAAAGATAAGCATCATTTGGTGAGCTGGTTGAAAATATAGATTCCTGGGCCTGGAGCCAGAATCGAATCAGAATTTGCAGGCAGAGGTCTGGAAATCTGCTTTCTTTTTTCTAACAAGTGCCCCCCAGTAAATTTTATCATTGGTGATACTCATCCTGGCTGCTCAGTAGAACCACCTGGAGAGCTTGTATAAAACACCAATGGTCGGAGCCTCACCCTCAACCCGAATAACAGAGCATACAGCCCAGCATTTGTTTTTTTAAATATCTCTGGCAACTCTGCTGTGCAGATCTGACAAAGGCACGGGCTTTGGCGTGGAAACCCGTATGTAAGTGCGGCAGCTTAGAGAAAGACTTGATTCAGCTAAAGGCATTACTTCAGGGATCAAACTATGGCCTACAGGCCACATCCTGTGTTCTGTCTGCTTTGTAAATCAAGTTTTATTGGAACACAGCCATGCCCGTTCTTTACCTATTTTCTGTGGCTGCCCTCTGCCCTAGCTACCACAGCAGAGCTGAACAGCTGCAGCAGAGATCACTACGGCCCACGAGCCCCATATATTCACTGTCTGTCTCTTTACCAACTTTACCAATCTCTACTCACCGAACATTTGGATCAAGGGCAGTTAAAAAATTATAATCATAACACTAAGCTCGGATTATATATAAGATATGGTTCTGAGTGCCCTGCACCTACTACCTCTATTCTCACTTTACCAATAAGGAAACCGAAGATCTGAGAGGTTGAGAAACGTATCTAAGGTCACAGCACTAACGAAGGATGAGGCAGGATTTGAATGCAGGCTGTCGGACTCCAGGACCTCAGGATGTCCCTTTTTAATTTAATTAGTATGTCCCTTAGACATGACTTTTGTGACAAGATATAGGAAGAGCAATGGCGAGTCATGAAGACAGATGTCTGAACAACCTAAGCCAGCCCTGTCTGTTCCCTTGAACCTCATGTTCACTGGAGCAGTCAGCCTGGAAAGGATTCATTCTTTTATCAAACTTGAAAAATGATGAGTGCTGAACTGTACACTTTCTTTTTCTTTTTGCAGTGCACCATGTTCCATATGACTAACTCTTCAAGCTGGAGTCCTGAGCGTCACTAAAGGCTCCCAGACATATGGCACGATGATCACTTCCTTGGCTGCACTAAGCCTCACACCCTTAATCTGTCCCGTGATATATTCAGTATGTTCCTAGTTTTCCACAGGGTCATCAGGATAATAGTTTGCTGTTAAAGACTGGACATTCCTCTGGAATCCCCATTTGTGGCTGCTTGTCAGAGGATCAGTGAAGCAGTTGGAAGAGAAGAACATGCAGCCATTAAACGCTGAGGAACAAAGACCAGGCAGTGGCTGGTGAGACAAAAATACCCATTTTATTGTCAATATTGTGCTTTACAGGGAGCCAATAAGGCAATGGAAACATGTACATTACATGATGAGATAACCCAGCCCCACAAAGACCTTCGGAGAGGGTGGAGCTTCTGGATCACCTGCACTGACAACAGAGCCCTCACCATCTCAGGCGCAAGGACAAAGCCACAAAAGGGCTCTGTGTCTAATTACTTTGTCCCAAATTTTATAGCCCTGAAGTTAGGCACACTGTACGCCAAAGTGCTCATCGGACAAGTTACATGAAGGGTGAGCAGCGTGCTGAGTCATATTACCCACCCAGGTCCCTCCACTGGTTTCATTTAGTGTTCGCTGACCTCCATAGCCTTGAGATGCCTGGCCACGCACTCATGCTGGCCATATCCTATTCTAGCTTTATTGCTACCAGTTCTTACCAGACATTGAGAATACAAGGCCAGCAACGATGTTATTCCCCAATGGGAGAGCCAAGCGAGGTCCACCTGATGTTCCCATCACTTAAGACAGACTGTTTAGCCTCTGGAACTATGCCAGATTATTTGACGAGTGTTCAGTGCAGTCAGTGAGACTCTTTTTTTTGTTCTTGCATCACCGCTTTTTATTTTTGAACGTTTAATGCCGATGTGATCTGAATTCTTTAGCCAGGGAAATTTGGTCTCTGGCTCAGGCTGACCCTCTCCTCCTCACTCCCCACGCCACACTTTAGGAGCAGCCTTCCTTGTAATGCCCACCCCCAGCCCCACTCTAGAACCTCTTCCACAGGGCTCCTCTCTCTCAAGATTCCAGGAAAGGACTGTTGGCCTGTCTTCACCTACACATTCCCAGGGAGAGGCCATCGCTCATCTGAATGGTTTCCAGGTGAGGTCACAAATGTGATTATAAGCAAGAACCTAAGGCTCTAGAGCTGCTGTCACCATCTAGAAAGTGCAGATGTGGAGGATGGAGGCTGGGGAGAAAGGGAGGTGTATAGCCTAGCACCACAGAGCCTCGGAAAAGCAAAGACGCAAACAGAGGACGCTCCCTCGTCTAAGGATACACTCAGATCTTGCTCTGTATCTGGCAGACTCCCCTTCCCAGTCAAAGGGAAAAACCAAACTGGGCCACTGGATGCCTAAGCTCATATAATTCCCAGGGCCAGGGCAGCTTTCATCCCAGGCAGTCTAGTCCCAAAGCATGCAAGGGCAGCACCGACTTAGCCTGCTTCTAGGTCTGAAAGTGCAACAGCTCTGGGTCGCTCAGTTTCAGGGTTATCATGGAGGGACGATAAAGACCTACTGAGGCTAACAAGGCATTCTGTGGGCAGCCCTGTGTCAAGGAGGAGGGCCAGGGAGCACAGTGCCCTGGTGAGGATGGCGGAGTGCCCAGGTGACCTGACTCTGACCTGAGCTTCTGTGACACATGTGTGCGAGCCGGTCCCTGGAGGCTGCGTTATGACGGATACGGATCAGATTAGGTGTCCCTGATCTAAGTCTGAAGACTAGGACAAACGAAATTACACAGCTTGGCTAAGTTGCATACAAGAGGTGTTTTATCAATGTTAGAGGAAAAAAAAGGCACACAAACGGTCGGTCTAGTTCGGATTTACACAGGAAATCCCCAGCACCTCCTCTGCCCTCCTCACCCCTCCCTCACTGTCACCTCCTTCACTTTGCCTCAATGCATCTGCAGCTGCTCTCTAAATTACAGCACCAAGACACTGCTAGGCGAGTGGGGAGTGTCTTGCCATTCTGAAGTGCAGACTTCAGAATGGCAAGATGAGCACGGAATTCACGGGCAAGAGACGATTTACCTCACATCAGTGGATACTCCAGGCTAACTTCTGCCCAGGACAAATGGTCCTCAGCTAAAAGCTCAACTTATCTGCCTGCACCAGGATTCAACTCCTCTTTCAGAAACTGTCCAGAAGATTTGTATCACTGGCATGATATTTTTTAAAAAATCATTATATTTCATGTCAGTATCATTATCTCTGCGGTGTATCCACCCTTACAGCAAAGACCTAGACACAAAGATAGTTCTTGTTTTGTCTACTAATCATTTACAATTGTCTATACAATTCTGCAGCGGCCCCGTTTTCTCCCTCATCTTGACCACCGGTTCCGAGTTAAAGCACAAACCAGCCAGCTATGGATTGCAGCCCGTTCGCTGGCTCTCATGCTTTGCTTGTGGTTCTGTAGGCTTTCTGTGAGGTAGCATTCCCTCCTCAGAAAGTAGATATATCATCTGTCTGTTAACCACAAATTATCTTTCCCCAAAGCTGATGATGATGGCAAATAACCATGTCCTCAAACATGCCATTGACGGGCTTTAAA
This sequence comes from Eschrichtius robustus, assembly GCF_028021215.1. Classification (NCBI taxonomy): domain Eukaryota; kingdom Metazoa; phylum Chordata; class Mammalia; order Artiodactyla; family Eschrichtiidae; genus Eschrichtius; species Eschrichtius robustus. The sequence goes on from NC_090829.1 coordinate 2,563,107, forward strand.
AAAAAATACTGGCAATGATTTCCTGCACTGGAAGAGAATTCTGGTGAGAGAGGGAAGGGCAGAGAGATCACAGTTTTTCCTCAAGTACTACTGTAAAGGATAATAAAGCTGCACAGCAGGGCTTCTCAAACTCGGGGATCTTGTTAAAATTCTGGTTCTGGTCCAGGTGTTTTGGAGCCAGCGATTCTGCTTTCCTACCAAGCCCCCAGGTGAGGCTGATGTTCCTGGTCTTCAGGCCATATTGGAGTAACAACACTAAGACAAGTCTACATTGGACGTCATCAGAAGCACTAGTATTTCCAACGACAAATCTTACAACCCACAAATCTGTCACACATGCACACCCTACTCACCTGATTTCCACGTCTCTATGCTGCCTGCAGAAGGTGAAGAGGACAATTCACTATTTATAAAAGTAACTTCATTTTATAAAAATCTGGATTTACCAAACTGATTTTATACCACTTAAAAAAGAACTCAGTTCATGGACGGACTTAGAGATGATCATACTAAGTGAAGTTAAGTCAGACAGAGAAAGACAAATATCGTATGATAGCACTCGTATGTGGAATCTAATTTTTAAAAATGATACAAATGAACTTATTTACAAAACAGAAACAGACTCACATATTTCAAAAACAAAATTACAGTTGTCAAAGGGGAAACGTGTGTTGGGGGGATAAATCAGGAGCTTGGGATTAACATATACACACTACTATGTATAAGACAGATAACCAACAAGGACCTACTGTACAGCACAGGGAACTCTGCTCAATATTCTGTAATAACCTAAATGGGAAAAGAGTCTGAAAAAAATGAATATATGTATATGTATAACTGAATCACTTTGCTGTACACCTGAAACACGTTGTAAATCAACTATACTCCAATAAAATTTAAAAAAAGAACTCACTTGAGCATTCCCAGATGTAGAATGCTCCCCTACTAGCAAAATAATGATTTACTTCGAAAAGCTGTACTTTGAATATAGAAGCATAGGAAACCATTCATGATTAACCTGGTAAACGTCTAAATTGGGATATGGTGGAAAGAAGTTAACACCACAGGACTGCAATGAAAGCCCTTGGACTTTCCATTTGAATGGCTAAATCTGTCACAGTCCTCAGGGTTTAGCTGCTCCCAGAAAATGGGCAGCAGGGTTTCAACGGATGCTAGCCCTCTAAAGAGTCTCTGAAACTGTCAGATCATTCCACCTATGAGTGGCCACCTGGGCAGTGAATGAATTGGGTCAGTACAAATAGGTCAGGTACTTCTCAGAAAACCACTAGAGATATAACGTTAAGCTAAGAAGCCAAAGAAACCTAGAGTGGATTTTATTTGCACCATCCTTACACATCTAGTATATTAAATTCAGACACTGGCAGAATGTATATTTGTCAGTGTCAAAAGTTATCCAGGGAAAGACAAGTATCTTTTGAGAACATGCATCAGTCTCCTGGTACTAAGGATTTTAAACTACAGTGTTTCTGAACCCTCTCTCTCTCTTTTTTTTAAAATTTATTTATTTTATTTTATTTATTCTTTTTTTGGGCTGCTTTGGGTCTTTGTTGCTGCGTGCTGGCTTTCTCTAGTTGAGGCAAGCGGGGGCTACTCTTCACTGTGGTGTGTGGGCTTCTCACTGTGGTGGCTTCTCCTGTTGCAGAGCACGGGCTCTAGGCGCACGGGCTTCAGTAGTTGTGGCCTGTGGGCTCTAGAGCGCAGGCTCGGTAGTCGCGGCGCACGGGTTTAGCTGCTCCATGGCATATGGGATCTTCCCGGACCAGGGCTTGAACCCGCGTCCCCTGCATTGGCAGGCGGATTCTTAACCACTGTGCCACCAGGGAAGCCCCTGAACCCTGTCTTAAAGAACCATATCTTATAGAGGATCAAATGATAAAAGACATGTTTTTTGAGTATAGAATTCTTATCAGTTAGTAATTCTAATACTAATTTAGTCAAGTTAAGGTGGAAACTAATGGTTCCTTTTTTTGCTTATATGTGGCCTCAGTTAAAAATAGTAATCTATGTAGAAACATTACCTGTGTTGACAATTTTTCAACAGATAATTGATAACTATAATAATACAAAACGATCTTGAACATGTACCTCAATTTTCTTGCCTCAGAAACTAATATTGCTTTCCAATGTCCCTTCATGCTTAAGTCTATCAAGAGTGAGGACTCACATTGCTAATCAGAACACTGGGCTTGAAGTTTAAGTAGAAACAGTAAGAAGTAACGCACATCGAATATTTATCCGTTTTGCTTCATCCTGTGCACCTTGGTACAACAGGTGATGGACGGGACTCAGTGAGTAACCCTGTTTGAACCAATGATCAACCTAGAAACCAGAAGAATTTTCCTTTTTAAAAAAAATCTTAGTTATGGTGCTGCTTTTAAACGGATGTATCATAGCCTGGGGGCCAGAAAGAAGCAGCTAACTTTTAGTAATTTCTTCACGGACGCGTCTGCTTTCATCTCTGCACAAGCGTAATTCGAGTATCCCCAACGGTCTCTAGTCACCTCCTGACTCTTGGCCACGCCAGATGTTGGGGAATTGCTTGAAAGGCAGGCTTGTGGCTCCCTGAAGACTGGAATTCCCTCTAACCCTAAGGTCTCTCATCCGAAGTCAAAACAAATCCTTCTTGACTCGTTCTGCCAATCTTTTATCTCTTGGTTGCCTGACCATGCCTCTCCTGAATGAGATCTCAAATTTGATCTTAAGTGAAAAGGATGTTTTGAGTACCTTTACTCCTACGTAGACAATGGCTATTTCAGAGAGCTCTAGTCTTTCAAAAGCAGATGCTTCTTTTAAACTCAACGAACCCTTGCCTTTGGATCTTACAAAATGGTTCTGCCTCTCAGTCACGGCTGAGGGCTGAAAAGACAGGGGTAATTGGGAATCAGGAGGGAGGCCTCTTTGGTCAACATTCTTTAAAAAATGCCAGTGGGACCTAAACTTGAGTACATGGCTTCTTATTACACAGTCATTTAAATGGCAATAAACAAAGCTGCAGCTAAGAGGCACTCACAGGTCTGGTAAATCTTGCTCTAAGGTATTAATTTCTGCTGGAAATATGGAATCTCAGTAAAATGCAACAAGAATGTGTTTACAATTTATAAAGCTCTTCAAACTTCAACATCCACGTGGAAAAGAAGAAAATTTTCTACTGAAACTGAACTTTGTTTTCTTCATCTCTGACCAAACTGATTTCACTGCTTTTTTTTTTTTTTTCTGTAAGTCACTGCAAAATACTGATAAACAAACAAAACCAAATCTCAAACCCTACAGTATATATGACCCATTATTCCTGAATTTCAACACTACCAAGCTTTTTAAAGGTACAGAGAAGGGGACAGAAATCATGTTCTTTATTGAAATCCCATTTCATGTTGAAACAGAAAACATATCTTAAAATATCAAACTTTATCCTATGTGAGAAATGAGAAATTATAGGCATTCCAGCTGCATTCAAAATTCCTTAAGTTTTAAGTTCTTAAAGTTTGTTTTCTTTGGCTGTATAATCTCATTCTTTTAAATACTACTCAGTCATAGTGAAATATTCTTTTAAATGACAGAAACATTTAGTGCTAGCCTAGGCTAAATAATACGGCTTTTGGTCTATAGTAAAAGGCCTGAGATTAATGTACCTTCATCTGAAAGCAATGTTTGAGCACCTCAGTGATTACAGAGTTTGACATCCATCTGCTGTTCCTTGCTTAACACTTTTTTTTTCTTTATCAACACTTTAGGTGCAATGAAACTGCTGACTCTTTTGTGATCTTGACAAATCTGCTTGGTATTCAATACCATTAACAATGTCGGCCCAACCTAACTTACCCAAAGTATATCGCTCTACCTCCCCATTGAACTATCTACTAAAGATACCACCCACCACTCCCCCAGTATTCCCTGAACCCAAATTCATAGCCCATGAAGCCCTCTCTCTTCATCCCAAACACTCCCCACCCTTCAGTACTGAAATCCTGTACTGAAATCACATCTATTAAACAATCATCTCTTCCCAGGTCAGGTCACTGGCCATCCATATGTACTATTAATTGGAGGTAGGAGACACATGCTATATCCAGCTTTATGCTGGTTCTTCTATTGTGGTCTTCTATGCCTATTTCAATCACTGTCAATTAATTAGTCCTGTGTTATATTTTCATGCAGTAATCTAATAATCTAGAAAGCTAGCTATTTATGAAACAAACCAATCCAACATGCTCTACGGGTTATGTTTCCCAATATGTAATCGATGCCCTAATTAAGGTTAAACACCAAGCAAAGTTTTCGCAAGAAGTCATAAACCCATTCAAAGAGGGACCACATATGAATTTTTATATGACCATCTCTTAATTGAAAACTAAGGACATTTAATTTTTTATAAAAGTGTGAAAAAAGACAACAGCTTATACACATGTGTCCCGGCCCTAGCTTTCGGTTAAGTATTAATTCTGCAGTTCAACCAGCCCCTATAGTCAACAGAGCCTCCGATAAGCCTTTTGGATAAAGCTTCCTGCCACACCACATACCGTGACATTCTCTGGAGTCTGCCCTAAATTGAGTTTTTCTGTTCGGTAAATAGCCTGAGACTGATATGTCCTTATAGTTCTTCTGTCTAACTTTCTAAAATTTTATTTCATTTTTATTTGTGCTTCATACACTCTCTGTCTCAAAAAAATGACATGATACAGTACTTCCTTTAAAAAAAAGTCTTTGCTCTCCTTTTTCTATCATTTAGCTATATCATCTCACTGACATCAATGTAATCTGGCTTTCCTGGCTGTCTTATTTCATGCACAGTTGTTTAGGTGAAAGTGGCAACGTGGCTCAGCCTATCCTCCAAGTGTTAACCTCACCAAGAATCATTTGTAGCACAGGCTGACAGTTCTCATTCTAGGCTTTTCCTACTTACCTCTGGTTTTTCAGCTAGTGGATGGATGTTTACTTTCCTTAAAACTCAGATGTCTGGATAGGTGGGATTATTTCTATGACCCCGAAGAGAACAGAAATGACATGAAGAAGGATGCTTCAGAACTGAGCTGTTCGATATGGCAGCCACTAACCATAGGTATCTACTTAAATTAAAATTAATTAAAATTAAAAATTCAGTTCTCCAGTTTCACTAGCGATATTTTGACTGCTCAGTAGCTATACATAGCTAGCGGCTACTGTATCAGATGGTACAAAAATCATTTCCATCATGACAGTTTTGCTAGACAATGCTGCTTTAGAGGATGAGGAGACTCATGTTTCCAGGCCTATAAAACTTAGACTATTAATAGGAAAAAAAAAATGATGGGCTCTGAAGGACATTTATCATGCCTGTCCCAAATTTTCACTACCTTATTTTTAAGCCATGGCATCCTAAAGTAGAGTTTAATCTTCATATAGTAACTTTAAAGTTCATAGGGTGAAAATCCACTTGTGGGGAAAAAAATCTGTGTAACAGCAAGAAAGCTTCAGATGTGATGGTGGTTTTATAATTCAGGCTCAGGGAGAGGCGGTGATGGTTCAGGCTAAATCCATCCCTAGCTACACTCTGATTCTTCTATGATGGATATGATGACTGTAAGAAAGCATAAATCCAGTAAAAAGAAATCACTCAATACTAATCCAGTGTGGATCCATAGCCTTTTTTCCCCCCTAAAGTAGAAAATTCTGTTATCAGAAAGAACAGAGAATCAAGTTTTCAAGGAAATAAAATATTTTAGTTGACAGAGAATAACCACATATATGGTCACATTATCATACAAGCTAATACCTTTGAGTGATTACCAGGTGCCTGCACTTTACATGTATCAGCTCATTTGTATTAGGAAGGTACTTGGATTATCCTTGAAGAGCAGAGGGACAGAAAAGCTAACCCAGGAAGTAACCCAGGTGACAGCTCATAAGTAGCCAAACCTGTACTTAAACCAGGCAGGCTGACTCTAGAATTCTGTGTCTTCACCATTTACCTACTATGGCCCATAAATCACAGATGAACTTTTGCATTTTTGACCAGTTAAAAAATTTCATAATATACAGCTCTAAACTCTACTAAGTGTCATTTAATAATTCTTCACTGGCTCAGAAAAGAATTCAGATACTACCAGATCTCCTGATTTTCATTCTGAGCAAGAGTTTTCACTTAGCACTGCTGGTGACGAAAGAGGTTTGGTGAACCAAAAGTTAGGCAATTGGTTTCCTCCTCCACCTCTGGAAGGAGACGGAAAATATGAAAACAAAGACTGAAAAGCAGGATTGACAGGAATTGCTGCAAGAAAGGAATGTTCTCTTAAATGATGGCAAAACATCTTTTTTTTTTTTTCCTAGCAAAAACAGTACTCCCCAGGAAATCTCAGTTTTTGTTTTTGTTCAACCAGGACTGTAATATTTAATTAACTTCACAGCTGGATCAACATATTGATGACATTTTATATTCATTTTTCTTAAATGTTTCAGTGGAAATGAAACACCACCAGCCCTTCCCTCCCCTCGTTCCTCCCAATTCTCTCTCTCTCTCTCTCTCTCTCACACACACACACACACACACACACACACTTTTTTTCATCAGTGCTAATCAGCTTTTTATCTGGAAATGTGCGTGTGCGTGTGTACCTTTGTCAAAAAAATCTCTTTATCATATCTTCAAGATGGCTTTCTTTGCATCCTTAAAAGGCTGCTCTGCAGAAAAAAACAAAAAACGAAAAACTATAAATTATAGTTAGTTTTCTGTAACTACACTAACTGTTATAAATTATAGTTAGCATAGTCACAGAAAACAAGATCTTAAAAATGGGTCTAAGTGAAAAAAGAAAGGCAGACTTTTATACTTAGAGTGAACTTTTTTGGGTAACTTAAAAGACATGATGGAGACCTAGAATTTATTCTCAGGTCTGCCTTTAAAGCAAGGAGGCAGTAAACTCGATGTCACTGGTCCTAAACCACATACTTTTCCCCTTTTCAGTATTTCTGCTTATAATTCCCATCCTCAAGGTGCTGCTGTGATGTTGCTATCACTGTCTGTGTTACCTCAGAACTGGCAGAGTGAGTACCAGAAGCCTGGAAAGAAATCCAGACAGAAACAGTGTAGCACCGTTTGAGATATGCTCTGTTGCCGTTGTTTTTTTGTTTTTGTTTTTTTTAATCTCATGGTGGGCAAAGCCAGGAGCCCTGGTGCTTCTTAGCAGAGGGCTTCTTCTAGGTATACACTGTGTTACTTTTTAAAAATTACAGGCCAATATCACTGATGAACACAGATGTAAAAATCCTCAACAAAATACTACCAAACAGAATCCAACAATACATGAAAAAGATCATACACCATGATCAAGTGGAATTTATTCCAGGGATGCAAGGAGTTTTCAATGCCTGCAAATGAATCAATGTGATACACCACATTAACAAATTGAAGAACAGATACCATATGATCATCTCAGTAGATGCAGAAAAAGCTTTTGTTAAAATTTAACATCCATTTATGATAACAACTCTCCAGAAAGTGGGCCTAGAGAGAACATACCTCAACACAATACAGACCATATATGACAAACCCACAGCCAACATCATACTCATCGGTGAAAACTGGAAAGCATTTCCTCTAAGATCAGGAACAAGACAAGGATGTCCACTCTCACCAATTTTATTCAACATAGTTTTGGCAGTCCTAGCCACAGCAGTCAGAGAAGAAAAAGAAATAAAAGGAATCCAAATTGGAAAAGAAGTAAATCTGTCACTGTTTGCAGTTGACAGGATACTATACGTAGAAAATGCTGAAGAGGCTACCAGAAAACTACTAGAGCTCATAAATGAATCTGGTAAAGCTGCAGTATCCAAAATTAATATACAAAAATCTGTTGCATTTATATACAATAACAAGTACCAGAAAGAGAAATTAAGGAAACAATCACATTTACCATAGCATCAAAAAGGATAAAATACCTAAGAGTAAACCTGCCTAAAGAGGCAAAAGACCTGTACACCAAAAACTATAAGACACTGATGAAAGAAACTGAAGATGACACAAACAGATGGAAAGATATATCATATTCTTGGATTGGAAGAAGCAGTATTGTTAAAATGACCATACTACCCAAGGCAATTTACAAGTTGAAGGCAATCTACAGGTTCAATGCAATCCCTATCAAAATACCAATGACATTTTTCACAGAACTAGAACAAATAATTTTAAAATCTGTATGGAAACCCCAAAGACCCCGAATAGCCAAAACAATCTTGAGAAAGAAGAATGGAGCTGGAGGAATCAGGCTCCCTGACTTCAGACTATACTACAAAGCTACAGTAATCAAAACAGTATGGTACTGGCACAAAAACAAACACACAGATCAACTGAACAGGATAGAGAGGCCCGAAAAAAACCCCACACACTTGTGTTCAATTAATCTATGACAAAGGAAGCAAGAATATACAATGGAGAAAAGACAGTCTCTTCAGTAAGTGGTGCTGGGAAAACTGGACAGCTACATGTAAAAGAACGAAATTAGAACATTCTCTAACACCATACACAAAAATAAACTCAAAATGAATTAAAGACCTAAATGTAAGATTGGACACTATAAAACTCCTGGAGGAAAACATAGGCAAGACACTCTTTGACATAAATCACAGCAATATTTTTTTGGATCTGCCTCCTAGAGTAACGGAAATAAAAGCAAAAATAAACAAATGGGGCCTAATGAAACTTAAAAGATTTTGCACAACAAAGGAAACCATCAACAAAATGAAAAGACAACCTACTGAATGGGAGAAAATATTCGCAAACGATGTGACCTATAGGATTAATATCACCATTGCTATTGATGCTCTTGGGGAGACAAATGGTGATTCTGAGCTGAGAAGTGATTGAGAAAAGTCTGACTCTAAGAGTGGAGACGTTCAGAAACATTTTAACCAATTTATTTCACTTATCCTTTCCGTTTTACACGTGGTTAAGAGTGATATATGATAAGAATCTATGTCTAAATTAAGTCTAAAATAACTCTTTCAGTAAGTTAAAAACAAAAATTCTAAGTGATAAGCAAGCATAGTGCCACAGTTTAATCGACAGTATTTTTTCTTTCTTAGCGGTACATAAAATAATGGTGTGTCTTTCTGTGATACCATCTTAGATTTGATGAAATACCATAACATGGTGGTTTAGAACACCAGTCAGACAAAAGCTGGAATAACTAAGTACTTAGTGTTCTACTTCTTATTACCTATGAGTCCTTGGATGAATTTCTTTACATCTCTGATTTTTAATTTCATCATCTTTTATCTGAGGATATAAAAGTTCTTATCAAGTATTTTTGCAAGGATTAAATGGAATAATGCAGAGAAAGCACCTTAGCACAATGCCTCGCACATAATAAAGACTCCATAAATGGCAGCCCCTGCTATTATTATGTGTTAATATGGATGGGCAAGTCATGGGATTCTTGGATGATGAGTCTTCTTAATTGTCAAGTTGAGTCTAAAATTTCCTGTCTGATCACTTAGGGCTGCTGTGATGTTCAAATGCAATTATATTATGAAAACACAAAATGGTAAACTGCTATACAGATATGCTATTATTGTTTGTAATTATAGTAGCAATTGGTGCTATTAAACAACAAGAATACTGTCTCCCATGGTTAAGAGTACCTTGGTACAGAAGGATTTACCACTTGGGTTCAAGCAGAGGCTGACAGAAGAAGAAGAGTGAAACCTTTTCTGGAGAGTGGAAAAGGAGAACCTGTGTTGGGCCATCTTTAAGATGCCTTCCACAGGCAGGATTTCTTGAAATTGAAAATCAGTAAGGTTTAATGTGTTGAGATAGTGTAATAAGTTGGGATGGAGGATTGTGTCAAACTGAGGAATGTGTAGCACAGACATCCCTCAGTGTCTGCAGGGGATCAGTTCCAGCACCGCCGGGGACACCGAATCCCTGAAGCGCGAGTCTCTTACATAAAATGACGTACTATCTGCATACAACCTACACGTCCTCCGTACACTTTAAATCATCTCTAGATTACTTATAGTACCTAATACAATGTAAGTGCTATGTCAATAGTTGCTGGTACAATGCAAATTCAAGTTTTGCTTTTTGGAACTTTCTGGATTTTTTTTTTTTCCCTGAATACTTTTGATCTGCGGTTGGTGGAACCCCTAGATGCAGAACTCAAGATGCTGACTGTACTTGACTCTTGGTGGGGCCCCAGCCTTTAGACCCCCCTGCTTTTCACTTTCTTGGCTTCAATCCCTCCTCTTCTCCAACCTCATCATCTTTTCACTCTAATCCTGCTTCCTATCCTTTGTCCCAGGAGCCCACAGTTCCCTCTGGCTTTCTTTGTCCCCAATATATCTAGTGCTGGCAGTGGTGAGAAACTTCTCAGCTCGATATTTTGTTTCCTTTAATTTTGGGGAGGGTGTGGGAGTAGGAGGGGGAAGAAGTGCTGATTTTGGCACCAATTCTCAAATTAGAATTGTAAAAATGTTCTGGGACCTCATATTCTCTCCCACTGGCTATCCTGGCAAATGGCTCTACCCTCTGTCCCCCTTGAAATGTTTCTTATGGTGAATAGGATCCATCATAGACTTGTGATTCCTGAAATCTAAAGCCTTTACAAATATATTTTTTTCCTTAGCAGATGAGGAACTTTGAAAAATTACAGCACGCCAGACGGGTTTAAACAATTCATCTGGTATGTTGAAGCTAATTAGACAGGCAACATAAACACTGCCATGATAAAAATGTACAGAAAAGGCATTTCACAAACAATATGACTATAAAATCCTACATCTGATCAAAAATGTTTAAAAAGGAACAGGTCTGTGCCAAGATTTTTTTCCCAAGGTCTATTATTTTGAGTGTGATATCTGTAGAAGAGGCCAAGTCACTGAAGAGCTTGATGTTAAAGAGTGAAGGACCCAAGCTAAACACAAGATGATTAGCAGCCCAGGGGGAAGGCACGGCTCTTGTTATCCTTGGCGCTAAGCTTGTGAACCTTTCTTGAAACTTGGCTGTTTCTGTAGGCACCTCACCTTGCACCACTTTACAGTCTAATTTCTGTGCTTGTCCTAAGACCTCAACTGATTTTCCCTTCAGGCTTGATTTGCAGAAGACAAACTCCACTGAGTTCACATAAATCAATGTGAATGGAGAGGTTTGAAAGAATTAATGATAAATATCTCCAAGTCTCCTGGGACACATTGTTACGGTATATGAAGTAGAAGCAGGGATGGACAATTTGTTCATTCAAAATTTCTAGGTCGAGCAGATTCTGCATGCAAAGATGGGATTGTGAGGGACCACAAGATGAGTGAGACAGGCCTCTGGCCTCTTAGAATTACTGCAAGAGAGTCAAGACATTTATAACAGTAACTAAAATAGGTGACAACGTTCAGTGTTGATTTTGAGCAGAAAAAGCAAATGCCCTGCTTACTTTTTTTTTTAAAATACACTAAGGCTTAATAGGAGGTTTAATACCAGGGCAGCAAGAGTGAGACAGAAAAAAAATGTAGTGAGGCAGGCAGGAAGGAAAATATTAATAAATGTGAGGTGGTACATCACAACATTCTCAGTCTTGCTAGAAAAGTCGTGCAGGAACACAGCACCTTAGAACAATTCCTTAGCCTCTGATTGTCAAGGTTATTCACAGAGGTTGTTATTTTACCCAACAGAGCACATTTTCTAATAGGAGTTCAGCTAAAATTGTTCCAGCAAAGCTGCGTGTTGCAGGCGTGTTTTAGCCGGGCTTCGGCAGGTTCTGCTGGAGGAAGAGCATTCCGAGACAGTGCAAGTGCTCCCAAAGACTGGAGCTGCTGTGGAAGTGCTGCTTTACCCATCCCCGCCCCTCCACGTGAGGACAGAATGGACCAGATGCTCAGCCGGCCTGCCGTGGGCCTGTTAGTCCTATGCTGCAGTTATATCCTGGACACAAAGAATGTTTTTGCCTACAGATTCCCATAGGAGGCTGGTCAAGTCTCAACAAGGTCTTTACCTGGGTCTTCCCTCAGATGTTCTAAGCTGGGTTTTCAAATCCAAAGATTTGCTTATGTGGACTGGAGAGGGTTCAGTGGAGGAAAGGCCACATAAAGGAGAGACTCTGAGGTACAACCATGTAAAGACAGATTTTTAATGGGCAGGAAATATTGCTAAACAATTTCTAATCACTTTCTTCCTCTATCACTCTGCACCAAAAGACTGTGTAATTAACACCAAAAATGATGCTAAATGATGACTACAACATTTAAGAAAATAGCAAATCCAAACAAATGTAAAAAGGTACTTTGAGACTTAAAATTTTTTTCTTTTAATCCATCTCCTAAAATTTGAAAATAATTTATAATAGTCATTAATTCAGTCATCTAAGAAGTACTTACTAAATACCAGCTATATGCTAAGGGTTAGTCTTAGCTCTGGTCTTTTATTTGCAATTAAATATTCTCTGGCCTATAATCTGGACAAACTGAAGGGTTAAAGTAAGAGTAAATTTAAATGCAAAGACCAGGACTACTGAATCTACTTCACTGGGGCTTGAGATCAGTTCTTTTAATATAAATAGAACCTACATAATCTCATGCTATCTAAATGTGCCTGTTACATATTTATATTCCAGACTTTGTTTTAAACAAATGAACGATCAGGAATCCTTAAACCGTTTCTCTATGAAAAGACACACTCTACTGATGTATTAAAATATATACGGAGGATGATTTTTTAAAAAAAATCTACCTTTGTGCAAAAACTCAAAAATTGAAATCAGAGGTTCTAATATTTACACACAGGGAAAAAAAATTGATTTAAAATGTAGAAGAATCGGTATAATCCTTTTCCACTAAACTTGTCTGCTGCTTTAATTAATCTGCTGTATTACCTACAACTAATAAAACAGCAAGAAATATGTCTAGTACAATACTAAAAGGAGGAAAAAAAAGATTTACAAAAAGGCCAAACTAATTCACTGGATTTATACGATGAGTTAAACACTATCTTTTGCAAATATTGCCTCTTCCTCATTAGAACCTGTGTTGGACCTTCTTACCCTCTTCGCCATGTGTCTTTTAATTTCTCTTTTGTATTCTATCATTTTGTCTTCTCAGCTAATTATATAATTTCTTTATATCTTGTTTCTCATTAACTAATTCTTTCAGGAGGTTCTAACTTGCAGGTTCTTCTCTTTAACTTTTTTTCAGCAGGCTACCTCATCTGTTGAATTCTTATTTTTAATTATTAAAATCTTTAATTTGACAGTTTTTCCTAAATCTCTCTTAAAATTTCCTCAAGCCTCTTATTCTGTTTTCAGTGACTGACCTAGAATTCTCCGAGCACGTTTAGTTGCTTTCAATGACAGGACCGTTCTGGGTGTCTAGTTCACCAGGGCCTGCTTCCTGAAATAAATCCAGGACTGCCATCTATAGCCCATTCCGTGTAAAATTATACCCTGAATTGGTGCTCCTGGAAACCATTTACATAGATAAAATGTAAATGGTCATGCCATCTACATGGGTTGCATAACAAAGGCTGCCTCCTGGAATCGTGTAGTCCCCAGAAATATAAGCCTAGGTACTTTACATAAATGATTTGAAAATCTCATCACAACAGATTTCTACTTTCATGTAACAGGTGAGAATAAGGAGGCTCGGAAAGGTCTGGGCACTTTCTCAGAGTCACATGACTAAGAAGCATGGAGCCCAGATTTGAAAGCGGACTCGGTGGACTCCAAAGCGCACTTTCTTTGCACCACCCACGCGTGGGCTCAAGGGGAGGGATGAAACACCAAAGTGAGCCAGGGCAATTCATCCGGCCCCAGGAACCCCAGCCACCCCAGCCTTAGTTGACCATTTAGCAAATGTTTGCTCTGGGTCCCCAGACAGCAGGCCTAGAGCTCTGTCAGCACAAATACATTATCTAGAGTGGAGAACCTTCATTAGGAGTGTTGTTCTTATGTAAATTTCCCCAAATGGTGCCTTTTTTTCAACTCATTTGAGTTTCGGGAAATAAAAGTTAATGATGTTACTAAAACTCAGCATAGAAATGAACTACTCTTTCTCTTTCTTTCTTCTTGGTTCCTTTCTTTCTTTGCCCTCCCCTCCCACCCACCCTCCCTCCCTCCCTCCCTCCCTTCCTCCCGTTCCCTTCCTTCCTTCCTCCCCTTCCCTTCCTTCCTTCCTTCCTCCCTCCCTTCCTCCTTTCCTTCCTTCCCCCCGCCTTCCCTTCCTTCCTCTCGCCCTTCCTCCCTTCCCCTCTCCCCTCCTTCCTTCCTCCCTCCCTTCCTCCTTTCCTTCCTTCCCCCCTCCTTCCCTTCCTTCCTCTCGCCCTTCCTCCCTTCCCCTCTCCCCTCCTTCCTTCTTCTCTCCCTTCCTCCCTCCCTTCCTTGTCTTCCTCCCTTCCTCCCTCCCTTCCTTGTCTTCCTCCTTCACTTTCCTCCACCTCCCTCACCACTGCCCCAACCACCTGTGAAACGCCAGACCCTCAAGGGGCTTATATTCTGGTGTGTTGGTGTGAAGCCAGAAGATAAACAAGTGAACAGATACAAAATAACTTACTTTCAGAGGGTGAAAAAAATAAAGCAGGCAGATAAAATATAGAAGAATGGGGCACGGCTGATTTAAATAGGGTCTTGAGGGTCTGCCACTCCCAGGAGGCGACCCGAAGGATGAGCAGCCACCAGCACCAGCCCAGCACCCTGGGAATAGCCTTTCAGACGGAGAGACACGCCAGTGCAAAGCTCGGAGGTAGGAAGTCGGCTGGTCTGTGGCGTGCAAAGAGCAAACAGAAGGGCTGGAGCGAGGCTCCCTGGGGAGAGGGGCCTGGAAGGGGAGAGCGAGGTCCGTGGGGTCAGTGCAGGTAGCTCTCGTCTGCCGTGGTCATGGGTTGGGCTTTACTCTGAGCACAGGGGAAGCTACTGGAGGATCTGAAGCAAGGAGGCACGTCGTCTGATGTCTACTCTTGGACAATCACTTAGCAGCTGTCGGGCAAGAGGAGAAGCAGGGCGGTGAGTTAGGGGACTCTTAAGAGCCGAGGCGAGAGGCACTGAAGGATCTGATGGGGCTGGTAGGGTGGAGATGGAGAGCACAGGATGGACACGGGGTGTCTGTGAAGGTACCGGTGACAGGATTGTGGACGTGCTGACAGTGTGAGTGAAGGACACGCCACTGACAAGGACTCAGGGTTCGCCTCACCTTTTAAGCGGCCTTTAGGACGAATTCTCAGATGAAAGAAGCAATTGCTGAGTAGCTGAGCTGACAGATCTCGACAGTTACCCAAAAACCAGTCAGACCATAAACACAAAGCTATGTTCCAATGACTGATGGGGGAGTCTACTGTTCAGGAGATGCAACTTACCGCTTAGAGCCTTGCTGCTTCAAGTGTGGTCTGGGGCAGCAGCACTGAGTTACCTGGTTAGAGACGCAGAGTCTCCATCCCCACTCCAGACCCGCTGAGTCAGAGTCTGCTCTGTAACCGGATCCCCAGGGGGCTGGTGTCCACACAAAGGCTGGAGATGCAGTGGCTCAGAGAGGTTCTGGCTGATTGGAGGCTGCAACCGAGCAGGACCCTCTGGGGCCTTCCCGGGACAGACCCCTCCCCCATATCCTCTGCTTTAGCTCATCTCTGAAGTACCTGGATAACAGTGTTAAAACTGAGCTGTACCCTGTGGGCTCCTAGGCACGAAAGCCTTTCTGTGTCCCCCATTTCTTTGATTACAGGAAATAGGCTTCATTCAGCCTCCATGACCTTCCCTGAGATCCAAAGGGCAGGTTCAAATAGTTGCTGATCAGGGAAGGGAGGGAATGCAGAGACAAGGGAGGAGCAGCCAAGATAAAATAGTGCAGCCTTGGGGCAGGGTCCTGGTTCCCCCTCAAGGGGTACACATAACAATATCTTTGAGCTGTTTTGCTGATACTGAAACCCCCACCAGGTGGGAGAAGTTAACTGTATGCTGCCCACAAGCATGGAGACCCAAGACCAGCTGGAACCGGATGGTTGATGATGCTGACTCCTGCTTACCTCCCCGCCAACCAATCAGAAGAATGTCCACTAGCTGATCACACCCTCTTTGAACCATTACTATAAAACTCCTCACTATCCCCTCCAGGTCGGGACACACAGTTTTGAAGGTGCTGTGGCCCTCTTTGCCTGGCAAAGCAACAGAGCTATTCTTTTCCGCTTCACCCAAACCTCTGTCTCTGAGATTTAATTTGGTGTCCGTGTACAGAGGCCAGATTCAGCATCAGTATCTGATACACAATTCCTGAGTTGTTTTACAGATGCTAAAACCCCAACCAAACATTCACTAACTACTTGATGACCTTGAGCATACAGCCCCCTGGAACCTGAGGATTGATTTTATTTTATTTTATTTTTATTTTTTGATGTGGACTTTTTTTTAGAGTCTTTATTGATTTGTTACAATATTGCTTCTGTTTCTATGTTTTTTTGGTTTTTTGGCCGTGAGCCATGTGGGATCTTAGCTCCCTGACCAGGGATGGAACCCGCACCCCCTGCACTGGAAGGTGTAGTCTTAACCACTGGACCACCAGGGATGTCCCAAGAACCTGAGCATTGATAATGTTGGCCCCTGTGACATCGCCTTTTACCTCACCATTAACCAATCAGAGAATTTGTGCATGAGCTGCTTACATACACCCTGTGACACCCCTCCCTCACCTGGCCTTTAGAAATGCTTTGCTGAAACAGGTTTGGGCCTTTTAAGCACTAGCTGCCTGGACTCCTTGCTTGGCATCTGCAATAAATGCTGCTCTTTCCTTCACCACAACCCGGTGTCAGTAGAGCGGCTTTATTGTGCTCGGATGATCAGACCCAGGTTTGGTTCAGTAACAAGGCCACTCCTTTATTTTAAGAAATAAACAAAGGCCCCGTGCTTATTTGGTATTAGCAACCTTAAAAAGTAGAAATTGCCTGACCTGGTACAACATCCAAAAATACCAAAATAAAACATAAAACCAGCTCCAATAAGCTTACTTCAAATCCCCCTACTTACCAGATTTCTTCCCCTTTGCCATGCTCTTATTTTTTCATCATTTTAGTGATTACGCACATGAGAATGGAAATCTGCACAAATCTGGTTAGCAGACTTCAGGGCCTTGTGGTCAGGAATACTGCTCTCCAGTGATATTTTAAAGGAAACATTACTTTCTTCAATTATAAATAGGGGTCACAGCAATTTCTGTGCAGACCCCTAAATGTTTTACGATGTTTCTAATGAAAAAAAAGGCAAAGAAGCCAATGCTGCAATATATCATACACACAAGAGCAGCAAAACATTATAATAAAAATCTATGTACTCAACTACATCTTCAACCGGCAGTGAATCTACCGAGAATGCAACCATTTATATATATAGCTCATTTCTTCCTTGAGTTCAGGGGAACCTCGCTGAAATGCACTTCCCTCAAAATCTGGGTTTCCTTCCTGGAGATGTCACCTAAAAACTGAATGCGAAAGCCATCTGTTTAAAAACGAAATCAAGATGTTTTCCAGAAGTGGTGCTGGTATTTCTGTATTGGCTTGCACAGAAGTTATTAATCAAAGTTTGGAGAGAATCAAAGTTCAATTCAAGTCAACAAGTATTTATTGAACACTCATAACACTTAAGCGCTTTTGAATTATGTGCATATAGAGCTACTGAAAGTTGCTGATTGAGAAGTTTCCACATTAACAATTTCAAAGACAAAAGGAGAGACATTCCTTAAAACTTAAAACGCTCACAACTATGGAGATTTAATCTCTCTTTGGAGTATTAAATTTATTTTATCTTCTTTCCCCCCTTTTAAAAAATACCCAAGTCTAGTGATACTGCCTAAATGAGCCCCCTCAGAAGATCTTTCCTGCCCACCCAACTGAATGTGGACTTTCCCTCCCATATAAGCTAGTTCTTTCCTTTCATAGCACTAGCACACGCTCTAATTTTTTTGTGTGTAGCTTTGTCTTCGCTCTGTCTTCCCGTTAGATCACTTCTCATGAGGACAGGAGCTGGTCTGATTTGCTCTCCAATGAATATAAACGGCTAGTGGAACACCCTTTCAGGACAACAATAAATATTTGTTGAACGAATGCACAAGTGTTAACAAACTCAAAATCTCTTCTCTGCTCCACTGATTACCTCCTGCTCATTTTATATGCGCTATTAAAACACATCTTTCTTTAAGTTTCCGATTCATCTGCCTATTCACTTAAAACACTATGTGACATATGCTGGGTAGAGTATATCGGTCTAGAAGAGAATAAATATTGGGTGGGCCAAAAAGTGCCTGCGGCTTTTTAAGTAAAAATAAAACACACATTTTTCATTTTTCACTGGCAACTTTATTGAACAGTGTATTCCCCCTTTTGTTCCACTACCTTCTGCCATTTTCCAGGCAACTTCATAATTCCATCTTCCCAAAACTTTTTATCTTTTTGAGCAAAGAACTGTTCCAGGTGCCTGTTATAGTCTTCCAGGGAATTGAAATTTTTTCCATTAAGAGAATTTTGTAAAGACTGAAGTAAATGGAAATCCGAAGGTGCAATGTCTGGTGAATACGGTGGATGAACCAGA
This sequence comes from Eschrichtius robustus, assembly GCF_028021215.1. Lineage (NCBI taxonomy): Eukaryota > Metazoa > Chordata > Mammalia > Artiodactyla > Eschrichtiidae > Eschrichtius > Eschrichtius robustus. The sequence goes on from NC_090829.1 coordinate 2,581,640, forward strand.
AATTCCCAGCCAAGCTGTAACTCTGTTTGCCTGGTCATCAAAAAAACATGCGGTCTTGCATTACCCTGATGGAAGATTATATGCATTTTCTGTTGACTAATTCGGGACGCTTTTTGTCAAGTGCTGCTTTCAGTTGGTCTAATTGGGAGCAGTACTTGTTGGAATTAATCGTTTGGTTTTCCAGAAGGAGCTCATAGTAGAGGACTCCCTTCCAATCCCATCATATACACAACATCACTTTCTCTGGATGAAGACTGGCCTTTGGTGTGGTTCTTGGTGGTTCATTTCGCTTGCCCCATGATCTCTTCCATTCCACCTTATTGTATGGTATCCACTTTTCATCGCTCGTCACAACTTGTTTCAAAAACGGAACGTTTTCATTACGTTTCAGGAGAGACTCACACGTGGAAATATGGTCAAGAAGGTTTTTTTCACTTAACTTATGTGGAACCCAAACATCAAAGCGATTTAACATAACCAAGCTGGTGCAAATGATTTTCAGTGCTGGATTTGGATATTTTGAGTATGTCGGCTATCTCCTGCGCGGTATAACGTTTATTGTTCTCAATTAATGTCTCGATTTGATCGCTATCAGCGTCAACTGGTCTACCTGACCGTGGAGCATCGTTCGGCAAGAAATCTCCAGCACGATACTTTGCAAACCGCTTTTGACACATTCGATCAGCTACAGCGCCTTCTCCATATACCGCACAAATCTTTTGGTGCATTTCAGTTGCGTTTTTACCTTTCTTGAAATAATAAAGCATAATATGCCAAAAATGTTGCTTCTTTTCTTCCATCTTCAATATTTAAAATGACTACACAAAAATTCACCAATTTTGACAAGTCTTTTTTAAATGCATGCTGATATGATAGCTGTGACATACAATCTAACAAAATTGTTTCGAATGAAGTTAAAGACAACTAAGTGCTACTACAGCTATCTTAGGGAAAAAACTGAATGAATCTTTTGGCCAACCCAGTATGTTCTTTTGAGGGCTCTGATTCTAAATCTCAGCTGTCCTAATCATCCAACAGTCACGGATACTAGAACCTTTTTATTGCTTTATTTAATTTCTGATTTTTCTCACTTAAATCTACATGTGGAAGCCAGTTGTAAGCGACACGACCTTACTCAAGGATTTTCATCATTAACTAAAAGCTAAATAATCAAGTCCAATGTGTAAGTTATTAGTGCCAAAATTCCCATTAAAACTATTTGTCGTTTACTATATTATCCAAACGAATGACAGATTCCAAAGAAGACATCCAAAAAGATCAATCTACTTAGAAAAAAACGTAAGGAACATAGATAGACACAGGTAACCCAGTGGAATGTCCCCAGTTTGTACCTGGATAACAGGACCGCTGCAGCTGGGCTGACCACAGACAGGAGGCAGATGAAGCTGAGGGGCCACAAATAAGGAACACCCATCAAGTGGAAAGAGAAAGTAAACACCTCAACCTAAACTTGTCTCCAGGCCAAAACCTCAAAGCTGCATTTTGGTGCACATGCTTATCAGGTTCACAGGGAATAAGGCAGAGAACTAGGGAGAAATATTTAGAAAAATTTCTGAAATAGTCAATTAGGCTTCCAAGGTGGGCAGAAATCTACTACAGTCGATTTGGAACCCCAGATCTAGCATGGCTGCAAAGGTTTTGAAGAGGGACACAAATGTGCATTCCATTCCCAGTAAAGGATCAAATATCTACTAATTTGCTAAATGTACTTTTTCTTTATAAAAGTAATAAAGGTCATTAGAGAAAATTTGGGAAGTAGAGAAACAAAGGGCACCACACACAATCGCTAATGCCACCAGAGGTCATAGATTAACTGATAATGGTAAAATTGGGGCAGAAAATAGTTTTTCTTTTATTCATCATTTTCATATACTTTCCTGCCAAGATTACTGGAAGAAGTTTAGTGCACTGATTTCAAAAGGGGGTGTGGGCACTGAATGCATTCAGGATAAAAAGGGAAGCTTAATTATAGTTGCTTATATTCCTTAGCTTTTCACAAATTTTACTGCTAAACAGTCAGAGGTCTGGGACTGGGGCTCATTCGCTTGCTCAAGTCTTGTCTGTCGTGGAGACTGTAATGGACTTGGTTCTGAACATTCATCCCACTCCTCCCTGACTGAGTTCTGGTTACCCATTTTGAGGAGTTTACCCCCACTCAAGGGGATGTACACTTGGATTATTCAAGTTATCCTTGGTACTGACTGGTTCAGGACTGAGATGTCTGGCCAAGAAGACATGAGAAGATGTTTGCTATCAGCTTTTTGGAAAGTTCTAGAGAAAGCCCCAGGAAGCACACCTCACACACAGCCCTGTAAAGAAGCAAACTTAAAACTAAGTCAGTATCATGGATGGTAGAGGAGAGAGATGAGAAAACAAATCCCGGACGATATGGTTGAACAGATGAATTTACAAACACTGAGCCTGTCGTAAGAGGAGTGGGTTAAAAGAGCCAGAACAGCGGTGGGTGTTGGCTTGCTCTTTGCTACTTTTTATGAGATATTACCAGAAAGAGACGAGCAGAGAGGAGTTGCTGGTTTGCAAGCAGAGACAGGAAGGAATGAAGGTAGTCCAGCAGCTGGATGCTGGCTGGGCTCGCATGACCGAGAAGGGGTCCCTCCCCATCCTGACGTTTCAAGTGGTCTCAACAGAGCCACCATTCATGTGAAAGAGACATGGTACTGCAAGGAAATAAAGACCTAAGGAAGTAGAGGAGTGTGCCTGTGTGTCGTCAGTATCATGAGACGTGACGGGACTCAAACGGGTGAGAAGCCTGCTATGATTCCGAGGAAATTATGTTGCCAAAGAAACCACAGGACTAGCCTGCAAAAAAGCCTGTGATGATTCAAGCCCTGAATGGACTCTCAGCTCCCCCAAAGTGATGCCAGCAGAAACTGGATTGTGAAACAGATGTCCCAGCGTCTACCCCAGATAACACAACAGAGGATAACAGCCAGCCCGGAAGTGACCCGTCAGTGGATGGAGCCAGAAGCCACAGAAGATAGTGGGCAAGAGAGTTTTTTACCTAGAAAGCAGAAACAGCCTCCCACTGCCAGGTCAAAGAGCATTCCAAAGTGCTCGTGCAGGAGGGTTCTATTTTTGCTACTGACCAATTCTTTCTCTAAAAGGCAGTTTTTAAATGCAGTTATACTGTCCTTCAGGTACCATTATGGTTGTATGAATGTGTTGTGTGTGTGTTTTGGGGGGCCAGTATAAATAACTTGTCTTTTAGTACACAGATGCCCAGACCAGGAGGAACCAATTCCAGACCTACTGGAAATAACTGAGCATCAGCAGAGATCCTGGATTTCACCCTGAAGCAGTAACAGGTTGCGTACTTCTGGTTTCTTCCCTTGGGAAAGGGGGGAGCATTCTCTAAGCGGCTACGAGGTAGACAGTACAGAGACTTTGCTGTTCACCAAATTCTTTCTCTCCTCCTCTGGAGCTGCCTGGGCCGTGATCTGCTAGCTATGTTACACTTCCTAGCCACAGTTGTCAGTACTTTTGACCATTTAACTAAGATCTTGCCGATAGAACATGAGTAAAATGATAAGAGTACCAGGGAGGGTCCTTGGAGAGAGAGAGGCTTACCTCTCTAATGCTCTCCTTTTTTCTGCCGTAAGCATGAGCATGGACACACCTGTGCTTTCAGGTTAAAGCTAGCAATTAAACCTAGCTTTACCTTGAACCGTGCATCTGCACACAAGAAAGCAGAGGCTCCCAAATTTCCTCATCTTTTCACAGTGCCCTTTGGCCAAAAGAAATATCTGATGATTCCATTCCAAAGCAGTTAGGTTCAAAAAAGCTACATATGTATGTCCTAATGGTAGTCTAGTAGTTGTTTGAAAAAATAATACATATAAAGTTGAGAGAGAAATATTCTTACATCACCATCATTGCTTACTAACGAGATTTGTGCATCTGTTGAGCTTTGTACAACTTCTCAAACGCCAACTTTATTTCCTATGCAATGTTGATTTGGGCATAATATTTGTTTTTAAAAATCACAAGTTCTGCAAAACCAGCTTCACAAAGATATGTCATTGAAAGGAACATAGTGTAAGATCTGATGTTGAAAGTGATCTATCTTATTTGCTTGTTGGGTTAGTTTGTTGCAACAATTAGCATTACCCTAACTAATGTATTAACTGAACTCTTGGATGTCCTTCAAAGAAACGTTAAGAAACTGTCACGCTGAGTTAGAACGAGGCATGGGTTTCCCTGGCTCACTAGTGCCTTGCTTAAGCCTGAACTGAAACGTAGGGGGAAGAACATGGAAGAACCCAACCAGTACTCTCGGGACATAACCCTCCAACGAGCACGAGGAACCCTCCGGCCAAATAGCCTCCAAGTAACTCTAGTGCTGTCATCCCTGGTCCTCTTCTCAAACAATAATTCTGGAACGTTCAATAGATAAATCTTGAAGAAAGAGTAGGAAATGAATATGTATAAATTATTTTGACTAGCTTATTCATTAAAATTCAGGAAGTATTTACTAAGCACTTACTATGTATACATTACTGCCAGATATTAAAATAAATGAAACATATACGGTATCACTCCACGTGAAATATATTCTTTGCAAACTATTCTTAGGATAAGCAAATCCACGTTACTTATTCCTTTGACAGATTGGATTCTGACGCCTTGCTAAGCCAAAAATCAGATGTCCACTGTTTGCAACATCACTCCCTGAGGAAAAAGAATGTTAGTGTGCTCAGACATTTTTCTTATGGACCATATTCATTGTCTATCTCGACTGGGTAGTTTATACATCAACTAGCTGTGTTCTGTTTTAAAGTTGAGTCAAAGGAGCTATTCTTTAAATAACTTAAATACAGACCTTGCTCTTCTGAGAGCTGAACCAAGATCTTCCTTGCTTCCCTGATTTACTCCTGGGAATTTTCAGCCCTCATTTGCCTCCTGTCTTTAGCAAGCTGAAATCATTAGCTGTTATCCCAACACGCCATGCCTGAAAGTTCTCCCTTCTGCACTTGGAAACTCTGCCCTGTCCTTCAAGACCCAAGTCGAATATTACCTTTTCCGTGTAGCCTTCCACAGCACCTCCGAATAGTAATGATCCCTCCCTCCTTCAAGCTCTCCCAGCACTTTATCCACAAGCACATGAATTTACATACACACACTTCTGTTACAGTACTTTTCAAATTACATAATCATTTTTGGTTGGTGCATTTATTTAGATTAGGGGTTGGTCAACTTTATCTGCAAAGGGCCTTGTAGTAAGAGTTTTACGCTTTGTGGCCTATAGGATCTCTGTTGCAACCACTGAATTCTGTCATTGCCAAGGGAAAGTGGCCAAGACAACATGCAAATGATGGGTGTGGCTAGGTTTCAGTGAAACTTCTGCTGTAGGCCAGACATGGTCAAAGGCAAATCTAACTCTTCAAGACAAGAAGTCCCATATTGCTTATGAAGTTTCCTAGGTCATTTATCTTCATGGAATATGCATGGAATATGCTCCCTGGCCATTTCCCAAAATTCTGTGGGGCTACCTGAACAACAGGATCCATTTTGGACTGGAAAATTTTGGCCAGGGCTTTCGTTTACAATATATAGCTCACATCCAACAGGATGTGAGTAAGCCAGGTGTTCAAGACATCAAGCTGGGCACACAGTTGTGTTTTATTTGACCTCTAATGTTGACCCATGTAATGTCTTATATTTCAATTGGTTGTTGATCTTTTAAAATAGAGATCTTAAAAATTTAAGAAGACCATGTTTCCTACTTTTCCTGACAAACTGGAAGCCATGGCCCTATTTCATCTACCTTCCACCATGGTGACAGTCGGTTGGATGTGAATAGTAGCTGCCTTTTTTTTTTTTTAATTGGGGTATAGTTGCTTTACAATGTTGTGTTAGTTTCTGCTGTACAACGAAGTGAATCAGCTACATGTATACATATATCCCCTCCCTCTTGAACCTCCCTCTCACTCCCGCCCCCATCCCATCCCATCTGGGTCACCACAGAGCACCGAGCTGAGCTCCCTGCACTATACAGCAGGTTCCCACTAGCTATCTGTTTTACACGTGGTAGTGCATATATGTCAATCCCAATCTCACAGTTCATCCCACCCTCCCCCACCCCCCATGTCCACACGTTTGTTCTCTATGTCTGCGTCTCTATTCCTGCCCTGCAAATAGGTGCATCTGTACCATTTTCTAGATTCCACACATATGCGTTAATATACAATATTTGTTTTTCTCTTTAGCTGTTTTAAAAGGAGCAAGTAACCTCCAGTTTTCCCTAGTCACCACTACTCTCTATTGCTCTCAGAGTCTGAGGTTCATTACCATTTATCATCTGCCCAGCCTCTTTCTTTTATTACCTGTCTGGTCCTGTCGTCATCTGAGTTTGCAACTCTTAATATAGGTATTAAGAATTCCTGGGTGATTTGAGACCACAAGTTTTCACTTTTCTTGCACCCATCAAGTTATACTCCTTTCCTGCACACCCAAGGTAGGCATACCAATTGCTATGATGAATCAATTTTATAACTGCATACCTTGAAGTTGGGAGGGAGGGACATGAAATTCTCTGCTTACTCTGTACTAATCAAACCATCACTTCTCCTTTCCTCCAGTCCTGGTTCGACATTTTGATTGTCCACAGTCTCACAGGTTATCTCATTTATCTAATTAGATCCTTCTTTTTTAAAACGCAAACGCTCATTTACTTTTCAGTGATAAAATACAAGCACCAGCTAACAAGCATCTTGAGCTCTAGTTGAGAGTCTCTCTGAATGTTCATAGTAGCCACTTGCTAACCTGAGTGAATAAGCAGGTCTTCAAATATGAAGGTAAGTCCCTTGCTGTTAGCAGCAGAGCATGTGCCCTTGTGATGGCTGCATCACTCGTGGAGCTGGGCTGAGTTACACCTATTTGTCTTGTCTGCCTTGTGTCCTGCAGCCTGCATTTGTGATATGGATGCACTGGGTCAGTGCACCTAGCTCAACTAAGACTAGTAATAGCAGCCAACGCTTACTGAGCACTGTGTGTACCCAAGAGTATCCTAAGATCTCTTACATATATTATTCTGTTTAATCCTCCCAAGACACCTATGGAGTATATTATATTCATTTTATAGCTGAGGAAACTGTGATACAAACAGGTAGTTTGCCAAGGTCAAATGGAGGATCACGAATTTGAACCCAGGAAATGAGATTTCAAAGCATGTTCTCCTGACCACTGAGGCCCCCAGGGACCCCTCCCTCACTCTTGGTAGATGACCATACAGCAGAACCAAGCCTCTTGTCCAAAGAAGTTCAAACCCAAGGTATTGCCAGAGGTCTACTAATTCAGCTATCATACTTCAATCTAATTGTAATAATGCGGCATTCCAGAATTACCCATATTCTTCTTTAGTAATGAAAAAAATAATGCAGATTTACTATTCCTAGGCTTAAAGAACCTGGGACATTGGTAACAATTTTAATGGAAACTTAAAAAAAAATTGCATTACATTTTTTCAGCCTACACTGGGAATGACACTGCTCAAGCTTGATATTCTCTAGAGACTCTATTTGCTGAAATTTTTATTTTTTACGACCAAAGTGGGCATTTGGTTACAGCTGCTTTAAAATTTTTCTGAGATAAAGATTAAAGTTGTACCTTAGAACGGGGAACTCTGGGACCTCCATTTCCCATCGGTCTGTGTCATAATGGACTCAAAATGACTCTCTGGGGAGGATCTTGGGTTGCCTGGGACTAGTCCTATGACTTATTGCTAAGCAAAACCAGGTACACTTCTGCTGAGGCACAACTCATTCTTAAACACCCTGACTTCACAGGAGGGTATTAATTCTACCCCAAGCTTGGCTGAAAAAGTACATGGCTTTGCACTTCCTGATACAACAGAGCAGCTGTCCTCCATGTACTTTTCCAGGAATATAACTTTAACCTCATTATTAATCCTGCAATATCTTTTTAAAACTTGGCTGAGAGAAGATGTATGTATGGAGGATTTTCCCAAAGCTATGCCTATACCTCAGAAACAGTGAAGAAATTAGGTTCTTTCCTATTTTGACATCCAAAAAAAATATGCAGCATGTATGTATATCCACTCTTTTTTTTAAAAAATACAAGTTCAGGGACTTCACAAACACAAGGTAAGAAAAAGATAGTCCACATTCCATCCCGGGTGGATGGCAGACCATCAGAAACTGACAATCGAACACAAAAGGTCGAATCTGTTGGGAACACTCTCTTCTTTCACAGAGTTGACTTTCAATTACTCTTGTGACAACAGATGCTGTGGTCTGTACTGAGGGACTGTACAGGGAAGAGCTGACGAAGGTTATCCGATAAGGATACTGTTCATGACACTATACGGTGTCACTCTAGAGAGACTTATTGGAGAAATTTCTCTTTGGTCTCAATAGCAGGCAGGGTGGGACTTCTCCAGGCAACTGGCTGTGTTTCACTGATGAGCTCCACAGATCATGTTTGCTTCCTCTATTGGCTGCGGAAAGGCTTGGTGTCAAACGTGTGGTCCTTCTCTCCAAAGGAGGTCACCTGACTCTGTCTCAATCTTCCGTGATCATTTGTGCTTTCCTTCATCTACTTATTTTATTTTCTCTTGTTATCCTGAACAGATTTTAGTGACATATAGTAGTAAGATTTCTGACAAAGAATGGTAGGAATAAGCAGTTATTTTCTTTGGTGATTTTTTCCCCCTGGTGACTGGTTCCGCCGATGATCCTGTCAGCACAACTAAAAAAACCCTGAAATTCATCCTTGACTCCTCCTTCTCCCTCATGCCCACACTTGACTCTGCTTCAGATTCATCCACTTATAACTCCACTGTCACTACCCTCAGTCAAGGCCAACAGCGTCTCTCTTCTGGGCCACCACAGGAACTGAACTGGTCTTCCTCTCTCATGTCTAATTCATTCCCTTATCCAACCTATCCTCTAAGCATCAGCCATGCTGGAAACCCTAGTTTGGCTTCCCTTTGGCCTTAGGATATGGTCCAGACTCTCTAGAAGACTTTTCAAGTCCCTGGAAAACCTGGAATGAGCACTTTTGATCTAACCCATGGACCATCTCCTACTTCCTCAAAAGTACGGTTCCCCCTCTCTGTCTTTCGGACATTTGCACGCACCGTTTCCTCTGCCTGGGATGCTCCTGTTCTATACCCCTGGCTCTCTTTTATTCACCTCTCAGTTTAAATGTTCCTTTTTGGGGGCAGGCTTTCCTGGTATCTTAGATTGGGTTACACATTCCTGTTATATGCCTATAGAAGCAGTTATTATTTGGGAAGTACAGATTATTGTATTTGATCAGAGTTAATGATTGGATTGTCTGTTTTCCCTGCTACACAACAGGACAGGGATGCATTTTTGCTCACTGCTCCAGACCTAGTGCCTGGAACAATACAGAAATGTAATAAACATCAATTGAATGATTGAATGAGATAAATCACCATCATATCATCACTCATAAAGCACCAGAAATTAGGAACAGCTGACAGAAGATTCCTGGCTAGTGTATCTTTAGTGGACCCACAAATTTAATGAAACAACCTGCAAGGTGGCTCTTATTTTTATGTAAAAATGTCATTACATTTGCTTGTTCCTTTTCTATCTTCTAATATTTTCAACCTTAAAATAGAGGAGAATTCACACAAGCCATATCATTCCTGGGTTGATTCCTTATTTGGTTGCCATAAATCACCCAGGTAATACCGCAATAAAAGACAAAGTTAATCTTCAGAGATCTTTCCACTTGTCAAGGAAAACTCTGTTAGTTAGACTTCAAGGGAGGCTTTGGTTGTCTGATTGAAAGAAAACAGAGAAGAGGGATGATTACCATGTAATTTAGAGATTTCACGTACTTGCCAAAATCACTGTCACCTCATTCCCCTTGCAAAGCCAATGCAATGCAAATGACTCATGACAACGATGGTTTCTACCTTTTTGGTGAAAATAAGTTGTGTTGTTACCTTTTCCACACATACTACAAGGCAAGGCAATATAATATCACAGACTCCTATTCTTGGGCTGAAAGTATGCAAGTAGGTCTAGGATGGACCAACAGATACTTGGCTTCACTTCCTTTATTTCCTGTATTCTTGACTCCTGCTCATTCATAAATTCGAATGAGATATTCCTATCTAATGCATATAAGGATCATGCAGGTTATAGCTTTCATGAAATTCAGACAAAATGATTGTTCTTACTTCTGCTAAAACAAATATTTTAACTCAACAATGCCTATAGAGCATTTCCAACCAGTTAAAACTCTCAGTTCCAGTTAACTCTTGAACAAGGCAGGGTTGGGGCACTGACCCTCCATGCAATTGAAAACACTCATGTAATTTATAGTCAGCCCTCCATACCCAAGGTTCCTCCATATATGTGGTTCGACATTCGCAGATTCAACCAACGGTGAACCACATAGGACTAGTATTTACTGCTTAAAAAATTCCACGTGTAAGTAGACCAACATATTTCAAACCCATGTTGTTCAAGTGTCCACTGTACTTGCGAATGGAGAGGGGACTTCTGGGTTTCTATGGTACTCAATTTCTCAGACTCAGCTATATCTCAGGCCCTGGGTTCTGTGAGATGCTCTGTGCTCTTATATAGTGACTTCTGTTACCTGCAACCAAGGGAATCTGAACAAGTAGAGCAAGCCCACTCGGTCAAGTTCAAACACATGGGTGGTCTGAGGTACAGACTGTTACAGAGGAAGGAAAGAGAAACCTTCTTGAAATGACCTCTGTGGGAGAGAAGCAACTCACTCTTTAAAGACAAATGCAAACTATCTTCCAAAATGAAAAACTGAAGAATATAAGCATAATTAGAAATGCTGACTTCTTCTGCACATAGATTCAGCTCAGTTAAGTAATCATCTTTACACATACACATGCATCCACACTCACCAAGGTATTCTCTGCCCCTTTCTCACTACTTTTATAGACTTAAAATGCCATGAACAGTAAAGCACAATTTATGTACTACTAAAAAAAAAAAAAAAAAAAGTGCTGCCAATTAAATGGTAGTACAAGGCTCTCTTACCCTTTTTAATTTTCTACTTCCTGAAATGGCTTCTTTTAGATTTAGGTAGACAGATTTTAAGCACTTCTCATTTTTATGCATAAAAAGAGAAATCTGAGATAAATATATTAAGGTATTCCTAAAACATCTTTACATTCAGAGTCCAACCCTTTCAAATCACTTTTCCATTCAGTCTTTGATAACTATGCTTTTTTTTAAAAAAGAGAAGCATTTCTTTAAAAAGTGTTTCACCATTGTCTCTAAGATGCCAGCCATCATTTGGAAAGTTCTCACGCTAGAGCTTTCTTGATCTTACCAGAAGGTGTCAACAGAACATGGTCAGACAATAACCTACTCCTCCTTCCTCAAATGGCCCTTAAATGTCTGTCTTAAATGTCAAGAAGTTATGGTTGTCTAGCCATGCAACTAGAAATAACAACCATGCCCACGCATGCAAAGCACAGCAATTAGGTCATGGGTGCTGCCAGCAGCGATTGCAAGATGCCATAAACCGTAAGCGGCATCCTGATTTTAGAGATAAGAAAATGTGTGTGTGTTGGGGGGAAGTGTACCTTAGAATCAATGAAATACAATGGATCCTCACCCCAAAATATAAAGTAAAATCCCTGTAAGACAGGCTCGATCATTTTTACTTCTGTGAAAACAAGTATTTTAACTCAAGGATACTTTAGAGCATTTTCAAACTAGTTAAAACTCTCCGTTACTTGCAATTAGAGTAGTTTAGTGGTAGAATAATCAACCCAAAGCAACACTATTGCAGCCGGTTGGTTTGGGCACATGGTTCTTCTTTAGTAAAAGGGATTTTACTGCAAGCTGTCCTGATCCAGAGGAGGCAGAAGTTTCTTGAAGGGTTATATTTCCCATTTCTCCTACTCCATAGAGATGGAATGGGTAGACTATAGTAGATGTGAAACATACCTGGCTTAAACACATCATTGGTTTACCTCCCCTCCCCCACCCTTCCTTACAAAGAATGATGATACAAGCTGCATTCAGTGAAATAACCGAGAAACAAACTAAATAGGTGTGTAGGCTGACAAAATATTTTTAATACACCATCTGTAAATCTCTCGAACATTTTGGGTTAAGCTACAAGCTCTTTCATGCATAAAGTCTGGGGATGATACGGAAAATTTCCAGGGGAACAGGACAGACTTTACTATCCTGAGAGGCCCCCTGCCTTCCAAGGAAGATAGGGTGTTGCCAGTGCAACCAAACTTCCCTGTCCTCCATTCAGGGCTCTTTCTTCCTGCCTTGGTGGCCACCACTTGTTGCTGGGGATTTCTGTGGCCAGTGTTCTACTTATCGCCCTTCAATTCAAGATTCTTTCCTAAATCTATTGTCTGCAGCCCAGCTGGGTGGCAAGACTGTCTGTGAAACCCTGGACCAGCCTCTAGCCGAAAAGTTTCCAAAGACCTGAAACTAGCACTTGGTGGGGATTATCAGAATTTGATGAAGCTAATACACCGGAGAATTAAGTAGCAGCTTGATTATTAGCAGGAAGTTGTACAGAAAAGAATAATAATGCAAGTTATTCTCTTTCTACTAAATAAAGCAATTATCTTTTTTTCTTAGGCCATGTCTTTGGAAGAGGACTTTATTCTTCAAGTAAGAAAACAAACGAGCCAAAAACATTTCCACTGCACATTTACTGTTAAATTAAGAAAGGCTTGGTCTTAGGGTTGTCAAAATAAACAGGATATGAAAATTTAGACTTGTAGGAAATTTACAGTGATGCTGAAATGTACTGTACCCAGTGGTAATTTAATTTCCTTATCAGTCTTTCCCAAGAGAAACTGGGAACAAAATGTGCCCAAGCCCAAGAAGAAATCCTGAAGAGGCTGCAGGAAAGAAGCTAATTGCAACCATGAGTACCAGACTCAGCCAGTTCAGATAATACAAATACAAAGGGGCAAAAACAGGGAATTCTCAGTGAGAAAGAGGAAGAAGAAGAAAAAGAACAGAACAAAAATAAACCAGAATGGCAGATCACTTTATGATGTGATGTGTTTTAAAATCAATGGCAGGTCAGGACAAAACCACATGAAAAAAATCTGGCTCTCAGTGGTGCTGAAGATCTATCAAGAACAGCACAAAAAATAGATATTTACTAGATAAAAAGAAAAATATTTCAATATTCAGAAAAAAATCTGAGGATGTATCTAAGAGGGAACCCAGAAGACTTTACAGTCCCTATAAATTTTATACTGTTAGGCTGACATGACTCTGCATAAAAAATAATATATTGAATATTAATTTCCCATACATCAGAGTTAGAAAGACCAATATTTTTTTTATAGGAAAACGTTATTTTTAATACCCTATAATACAGTTAGGAAAACTAGTGTATAATGCAAGGAGATGTCTCTCTTTAATTTTTTTTTTTTTTAATCTTTTTTTTTTTTTTTATGGTAATTATTTATTTATTTATTTATGGCTGTGTTGGGTCTTCGTTTCTGTGCAAGGGCTTTCTCTAGTCGCGGCAAGTGGGGGCCACTCTTCATCGCGGTACGCGGGCCTCTCACTATCGCGGCCTCTCTTGCTGCGGAGCACAGGCTCTAGACGCGCAGGCTCAGCAGTTGTGGCTCACGGGCCTAGTTGCTCCGCAGCATGTGGGATCTTCCCAGACCAGGGCTCGAACCCGTGTCCCCTGCATTGGCAGGCAGATTCTCAACCACTGCGCCACCAGGGAAGCCCTCTCTTTAATTTTTATATCAAATTTTAAATGAAGGGTCAAGTTATAAGGTTTTCAGAATTCTTTTTTAGTGTTGTAGCATAAGTGTTCCAGCGGATCGTGTTTTAAAACAGGATGGTTACTTGATGCTGATGTTGGGGATCTATAAATATCATTAAAATGCTTTTAGGCCAGTATGTCTTCTACATTAGTGACCCTCAAGTTTTCCCATGCATACAAATCACCTGAGGATCGTGTAATGCAGAGTCTGACTCAGGAGGTCTAAACCGAGGGCCGAGAATCTGCATCTTCACGAGCTTCTAAGTGCTCCTGTGGACCACGATTTGAGCAGCAAGACTCCGCACATGACCTCTGCTTCTGGTGGGGTCTGTCACTCATGACACGCGGACTGGAAGGATGGCCAACTTCTAGCTCAGAACCATCTCTGGTCTTAATTATGGATTTTGGCTTAAGAGCGCCTGCGTCCAAGCAACTCTTCATGTCTATAAGAGCCTGCTCTCTCTTTTATTTAAAGGCATCATTATAATGAAAACACTGAACAGCTGCCTAACATCTGTGTAGTTGTAGGTTAGGTTATAAATGAAAACACAGACTCCTGTCCTGAGGAGTTTACAGCACAACAACACTGTGTGGGTGTGAATGTGACATTCCAAAGCAAAACAGCAACACCAAAGCAAATGCATATCTTCAAATCACTCTAAATCAAAGGTTTAATCTGTTTTCAAAGTGAAAGAAAAATCAATATAAAAATTTGATGGAAACTGAGTTAATTTAGCTTAGGAAATTTAAATTGTAAATTTATAGCGCTGTCAGTTTTCTTTTGGACAATTCCTATGAAAGGGCACAGGATGTCAGAAATTAAGGAAAAAGCAGCTTTCCAGGCTGCAGGGGAGAGAGCACTTTTATGAGCACAATAACAAACAGGGCTGCCAGCGTCAAGAGCATTCTTGGCCGTTAAAACAGACACTGATGCACAGTGGTCAGGGAAATGCAATGAAAACTACAAGGAGGTATCATCTCACACCTGTTAGAATGGCAATTACCAAAAAAATAAAAGTGTTGGCAAGGATGTAGAGCAAAGGGAACCCTTGTACACTGTTGGTGGGAATGTAAGCTGGTATAGGCATTATGGAAAACAGTACAGAGGTGCCCCCCGCAAAAGAAAAACCCCACCAGAAATGGAACTACCATATGATCCAGCAGTCCTTCTGAGTATATATTCAAAGAGATGAAATCAATACTTTGAACAGGTATCTGCACTCTTATCTTCGTTGGCATTATTCACGATAGTTAAGATATGGAGGGCTTCCCTGGTGGCACAGTGGCTAAGAATCCACCTGCCAACGCGGGGGACATGGGTTTGAGCCCTGGTCTGGGAAGATCCCACGTGCCGTGGAGCAACTAAGTCCGTGCGCCACAACTACTGAGCCTGCACTCTAGAGCCTGTGAGCCACCACTACTGAGCCCACGTGCCACAACTACTGAAGCCTGTGTGCCTAGAGCCCATGCTCCGCAACAACAGAAGCCACAGCAATAAGGCCACACACCACAACGAAGAGTGGTCCCTGCTCGCCGTAACTCTTAAGAGAAAAGCCCATGTGCAGCAACGAAGACCCAGTGCAGCCAAAAATAAATAAACTAAATTAATTTAAGAAAAAAGATATGGAAACAACTTCAGTGTCTATTGAATGATGAACAGATAAAGAAATCGTGGTATATATATATATATATATATATATATATATATATGAAAATTATAAAATGGAATATTATTCAGCCTTAAAAAAGGAGATCCTGCCTTTTGCAACATCATGGATGAACCTAGAGGACACTATGCTAAGTGAAATTAGCCACACACAGAAGGACAGACACTGCATGGTATTACTTACATGTGGAATCTGAAAGTGTTGACTACATACAGGCAGAGGGTGGAGTGGTAGTTACCAGGGGCAGGGAAGGGGTGGAGATGGAGAGATGTTGATAAAAGGGCACAAAGTGATATGAGCCCAGAGATCTAACCTGCAGCACGATGATTACAGGTAATAACACTGTATTGAATACTGGAAATTTGGTAAGAATAGATTTCAGGTGCTCTCATCATACACAGACACAGCTATGTGAGGAGATGAGATTGATAATTAGCTTGACTGTAATAATCATTTCACTATGTATGTGCATATCATACAATCACGTAGTACACCTTAAATATCACGAACTTTATTTTTTTTAAAAAAGGTGGTGGGGAACGCAAGAATAGCTGTCAGTCATTAACAACCAAAATTAAATATACTTGTGACTCTCAAATATAATTGAAGCACTTCCTAGATTTATGCAACTAACTTCTCCTCCAAAAGCTTTACAAAAAATATAGCTCAGTAAATGAAATCAAAACAGTATTAGGATTGATTACTTGCATCTGAGAAAACAAGATGCATTTGTTAGGAATTCTGGAGTTCCTTGCTGCCATGGCCCTACAAGCATTTAACTGGTATGAAAATAATCCTGCCAAGCTTTAGAAAGACCCCAGGGTCTGGAAAGAGCCAAGATGTTAGAAATATCTCCCCATTCCCACTGTTCTTTCTGTCAAACTCATAAAAACGTACATAATCCCTGCACATTTGTAAAAGTGCACTGTACTCACGTCAAAGCAAACTGGAATGTGGAGCTTGCTGTGTCTTTCACACAATGCAGCCCATTGTTCTCTGAGAAAAAAAGGATGAGATATTTTGATACCTGGGGCAAGGCTGAGATTATTCAATTTGAGTTGGGGAATTAAGAACAGATTCTTACTACTAACGCTTGATCAGTTTAAACTGTTACAATACACCAAATAGTCCTTCTTCCTGAGATTTTGAAATTCAATATCTTTTAAAATGGGAAAAGCCAAAAATTATTTCTCTTTAGAATAAGATACAATTATAGCCTTCTAAAGCTGCAGTAACATGACTAAGCCAATTTACTGGATTACCTTTCCCTTTCAGCAGGTCAAGTGGCACTTTATTCTCTTGTTAGAAGAAGTCTTAATATTTAAAACAAAATTTGCTCTAAACGAAGCAATTGGTGCTTTTAAAACATTTCAAAAAGGTAGTTGTAGTATAGAGAATTAAAATATCTGAATTTGAGGCCTTGGCTCTTTCACTTACTAACGCTATGATTTCAAGCATCTCAGAGGTTGAGTCTCTTCTTTTGTAAAGCTTCTCAGAGACATGAAAGAAGGATATCTAATCCTTCCTAAGGATTATCCTAAGATAACACACATGCATGCCCTTGGGAAACTCTAGAATGCTATGGTAGTTTTATGTTATTTTAGGTAGTGGCAGCAGCAACCATAAAGTAAGACAAGTTGACATATATTTAGCCTCGACATGGTTAGGCTGTCAATTTATGAGCATAGCCACCCCCGTACCCTATTTTTAGGGGTTTGTTTCTGGGACCGCTCCTGGCATGAATTTCTGAATCGGTCAGGAGACAGAAAGAGTATCAGGCAGGATTTAGTGTCAAGAATTGTTAACCAGATACTGGAGACGTGAAAAGGCAAAAAGGGAATACAAGTATTATACAGCAATAAGTTGCAGGAAGCAACTCCTAGTCACAGGCTGGGGAAGCAAAGAGAAGAGGCTGGAACTGTCACAGCTTGAGGCTCAAAGGAGGGATCAGACCTCTGAGAAGACTCCACCTAGCGCACGCTGGGGACTCCGAAACTGGTTCTGGGAGTGCTGCACGAACAGCAACCTGGAATCAAGGTAAGCCATCCAAGGAGACTGTCACTGCCTGCGTGAAGGGGCGTGGATGCGGAAGGGCTCACAAGGAAGGGAAGCAAACCTGCTCCTTTTTCCTTGTCCTACCTCACAGCGACCCTCTAGCATCTCTGTTGGAGGTGCACCAGGGATCCAGCTTGGATGTGATGAAATGTGGTTGCATCGTACCAGGGCAGCATCACAAGCAGAGAGTAGAAGGGTACACTTGACCCTGAGAAACCACATCTTAGTAACCAGCATATCCAGATTTAAGACATTCTGCTTTTTGGGAGAGTGTTTGGAAAGACATTTTAATTTTAGTATTTTCGGTCTGGGCATGCATTCACCAGTTAACCACAGTTCCTACCATTCCCCCTTATCACATTTGAGTCTGATCCCCCAGATCACAATTCCAAGTGCCACTGATTCTTCTAAAGACTCTGTGGAACTTGCTCCAAATATTGTATTCCCCTCAGGAAATAAAGCCAAGAAACACAGAAACCCATCCTTTATCAGGCGTTACAGCTCAAAGGACGCGAAGTTTGGGTGGAGTAACATCTTCAACCCTATCCACACTCAAAGAAAGGAAATATCATCAGCATTAGGATATTACTAATACACTCATGTATTTGTTTACATAGTATAAATTACTATACTATTTTAATCATATCATATTTTTATTAGGTTACTGTACCTACCAGTTGAATGCTTATCATAATGGCAAACACTGAGTGAGATGATTCACATATCTTACATCATTGATAATTTGCTATCTTCCAGAGCCATTATTATGAAATGCCAACTTCAAAAGACTAAAGCATCATAGCCAAGATTCTACCACTGGTGTGTCAATGCAGGGCTAGAATTTGTTCTGGATGACTCCAAAGCCCAAAATCTTTTTGCTCTGTATCTCCCGGTTTCCATATAGAGACTAATTTTGTATGGAGGGGCCCACTTGGAAACTGGCAGAGAATATCTGCATAAGTAAAAAGATACAAAAATACTGCTGCCATGGTGAGGCTAATTTCTAAGTGATATCAGTTTTAGCAAAGTAAGTTTAACATGTAGCTTTATTGGGAATTCCCTGGATGTCCAGTGGTTAGGACTCTGCGCTTTCACTGCCGAGGCTGCAGATTCGATCCCTGGTTGGGGAACTAAGATCCCACAAGCTGCAGTGCAAGCGCAGCCATAATAACTAACTAACCAACTAAATAAAGATAAAATGCAGCTTTATTGCAAAAAAATTTAAGGTCAACTCACACACAGTTTTAATTTTAAAACCCTGTACCATTTGAACATTGTAAAAACTACAGAGAAGAAAAAAATGGCTACAGAATTGGCAAAATGAATGTCACAAAATCTCTATACAAAAAAATATTGAGCTGAGACTGGCATCCATCCATCAAAATCCATTCTCTCTCTCTCTCTCTCTCTCTCTCTTCCTAGGCACTGAATTAGACTACATTACCCAGGCACCCTTGCAGGTAGGTCTGGCCCCATGACTGAGTCCTAGCCAATAGGATTGAGAGTGGGGGCTGTGTGGTCCTTTCTGATCTGGCCCATAAAACCTCCCACCATCATGCCTTCATCTCTTCTCTTTCTCTCTGGGTGGATGCAGATGACATCGGGACTCTAGGAATGGAAAAAACTCAAGTCGGAAGACACCTGGATAGGTAAATCACCTCATGGTGACCTCCACCCCTCTTCTGGGCTTTTCTGTATGTGAAAAATAAACTTCTGCTATGACTGAACCACTTTATGTTTGCGTGTATTTGTTTCCACTGCTCAATTTATTCTTAATGAATATACACATGGTTTTTAAGAATTAGACTAACAACAACACTAAAAATAATGCTGATAGCTCATATTTATTAAGCTCTTACCGAAGTGTTAGGTTTATGAAAGACCTTGTCAGGCCTTCACTCAGAACCTCTCCATACTTTGCACATGGCATAGAGGATCCCAGTTAGGTGTTCTTACAGTTCAGATTAAACTGAAGAAGAAAACTAGAATAAAAAGATTTACTTGAAAATAAGATCCCTGATAGAAGCAAGAACTGACAGCAGAGGAAGACGCAGAAGGAACATACAAACCATGTAAGAAAAAATGCAACCTGGGACCATCTGGTATAGGGCTGTAACTCCACCAATCCGTAAAGCCTTTGAGGAAATCACAATATGATTGCTCCTTTCAATAGCTGATGTTTACAATGATGACTAAGTTATCAAAGAGTTAAGCCACATTGCCTAAGTCCTGCTTAAGAAAGCAGAAGCGTGTTACAATATGCCTGTGAATATTTTCCAACTGACACGATCCACATTGAAAAAAAGAAAAAAGAAAAAATCTTGGGACCTCCCTGGTGGCGCAGTTGTTAAGAATCCACCTGCCAATGCAGGGGACACGGGTTCGAGCCCTGGTCTGGGAAGATCCCACACGCTGTGGAGCAACTAAGCCCATGCGCCACAACTACCGAGGCTGTGCCCTAGAGCCCGCGAGCCACAACTACTGAGCCCGCGTACCACAGCTCCTGAAGCCCGCGTGCCTAGAGCCCGTGCTCCACAACAAGAGAAGCCACTGCAATGAGAAGCCCACGCAATGCAACAAAGAGTAGGCCCTGCTTGCCTTAACTAGAGAAAGCCTGAGTGCAGCAACAACAAAAAAGAGCCAAAAATAAATAAATAAATTAATTAATTAAAAAAACAAAAACACACAAAAAACCCCCCTGGTATCTAAGGGATGTGCTTTAGTTAGCTGGAAAATGTGCTTATGGAACAGCGAATTTCTAAATGGTGGTACATTACTATGCATTTATTTATCTGAGAAACCATCCTTTGAAACATCACAACTCTAAATCCTGATGGGAACTCAGGTGCGGTTAGATTTGACACAATGCAGACTACCAGGAAACAGTCTCTTTTACTGCAGTCCCAGGTCATGGGCAACAACCTATTCTGATATGAGTCACTCTCACACCTTGTTGGTTATCTTTCCACTGCTGTCTTTCTGGGGCATCTAGTGTGAACCATGTAACTCAGCTGTGCGGCTTTCCTGCTGGGATTAGTAATAGCTGTACCACCAAATATTACTGTGCAATTGACCTAGGGGGTTACATTTAGATTACTTTGGATTTCTATACTTGGGAAATGCATGCTTTAATTTTCCTCTTAGGTTAAAATTCATAATGGAAAAGAAGATGTCTGTTCGTGATACTGACTTATACAGTGGGTATGATTTGCTTTATAATAGCAGTGCTTGTACCACCAAATGTACATTTATGAATTAGGGCATCCAGGCTAAGGAAAAAAATAGGCTGACAAGCATTAATAAAAACACTGGGAATGGGAAACAATCCCAACTGTAAGGCGGGTAACAGAAGCTGCTTTCTCTACCTATGAGGGGAATTTCAGGAGAGTGGAGATTTGGTGATCACGCTCTTTCAGTCTTCCCCTCCAAATGCATGGAGGCCTATAAATAGCCGAATCCATTATTCACAAGATAAAGGCCAAGCAAGGAACCTAGACCATTATATCAGAAGCAGTGCAGTCTTACTTGGCAAAACATATGACTGATATCCTTTACGGCACCACAAATCTTTTGTTTTGCTTTGTTTTTTTTGCACGTGGATATACTGAACAACTGTCATTTCTTTTTATACCTGTTATGAATTTTTAAAAAGTGCTATCGAAGCACTTGTTTTACTATCTTTTTTTTTTTTTTTTCTCTCTTACAGTAGGTCTCAGAGAAGCCTGAGGGCACATCCTAAAGCTCATCAGGTAGGAGAGGAATAACGTCCAGCCACACACTGATTCTCTGTGGGGACTCAAGATATTTGTACGCGGTGCAAACTGCAGGGAGCCAAAATAAAAATTCCCTAACACTAAAAAGAATAAAATTGTGAAAATATTTTACCTCTAGAGTTAAAATGCTCGAATTAGAGGGACTTTTCCTTCAACAAGAGTTTTCAAAATATTTTAACTTTTTGCTAAACCACAGAAAAGTGCACAAATTTTAAGTGTGAGGCTCACTGAATTTTTACCAAACACACGTGTGACCAGCACGCAGATTAAGAACTAGAACTTGACCCACAAATAGAAGCTCGCTCTCAGTCTTTCCCTCCACCACCCCCTGCCAGGGAAATTACTGGGGTATTGAAGATGAACTCTGCATCTGTGTATCTACACACTGGGAGCCGACAGTATGGTACTACAAGATATAAGATTCATCCATATTGTTGCACACAGTTTGAACTCTGTTTATTCTCATTGATGTGTGACATCCCGTTGTTGTGTCTCCATTCTGATATTGGGTACTATAAGATATAAGATGCATCCATATTCTTGCACACAGCTGTAACTTTGTTTATTCTCATTGACGTATGACATCCCGTTGTTGTGTCTCCGTTCTGATACTGACAGACCTCTGGGCATTTTCCAGTTGTCAGCTATTGGGAATAATAGTAGCACCAGCTTGTTGCACACGTGTTTTGGTGAGCATATGCTACTGCTTTTTGTCAGGCTTTCACTGAGGCATACAAGCAATGGGTCATAAGATATGAGCATGTTCAGATTTATCAGATACTAACGGTTTTCCAAAGTGGCTGCACCAATTTATACTTCTACCAGCAATGTATGGGAGTTCTGGTTGCTCCGAATAGTCACAAAAACTTGGTAATATCTGTGTTTTCCATTTTAGCCATCCAGGTAGTTGTGTGGTATATTCATGCTATGACGTTAATTCGCATTTTCCTGCTGACTAACTAATGATGTTAAACAGAATGAGACTTTTTGACACATTTTAAAATAAATGTGTATTGTACAGAATCCTGAGACAGTAAGGGATCTCAGAGACAGTCCATCCAAGGATAGCAAATGTGTAGCACATCTGCCCCCACTGACCCCCTGCCTGTATCTCTGGAGGAGAACACTGCAAACTGACCACTAGACCTGGATTCGGCCTCAGAATCTTTCCCAATCCAATTCCTTACATAGTCATTTCCAAGCAAACAGAGTAAACTCACCAGAGGACTCTTATTGACCAGATGAAAACTTATCAAAAGCAGAGAGGTAGGAATAGTGGAAAAGGCCCTGGGTTTAAGTTTCAGAACTGCCATTCACTGTAGCAGAAAAGAAGGTCCCCGTTCATGATACTGACTTTATAAAGTGGTTTGTTTGGCTTTATGGTAGCAATGTTTGTATAGCAGCAATATTCAATTCATTGAATTGAGTGACACTAGCAAGTTAATTCATCTCTAGAAAGTGTTATTGTGAGGATTAACTAAAAAATATTTGCATTATTTGCAGTTCTATTCTCCTTCCCTTTTTTTAAGGACAGCTTTCTTTCTCCTGGGGACAAATCTTTTACTACTTCTGCTAATCTATCTGCTCTTGAACTAATATGCTTCTTACAAGCCTGCTGAAGATGGCAGAATTTTAGGCCGACTATGAGTCATTAAGAGGGCAAGGTCTGGATAAAGAAGATGTGGTACATATATACAATGGAATATTACTCAGCCATAAAAAGAATGAAGTAATGCCATTTGCGGCAACATGGATGCAACTAGAGATTATCATACTAAGTGAAGTCAGTCAGGAAGAGAAAGACAAATACCATATGATGTCCCTTACATGAGGAATCTAAAATATGACACAAATGAACATACCTAGGAATGTATCAAAGACTCAAAGACATAGAGGACAGACTGGTGGTTGCCAAGGGGGAGGAGGGGTGGGTAGGGATGGAGTGGGAGTTTGGAGTTAGTAGATGCAAACTATTATATACAGAATGGATAAATAACAAAGTCCTACTGTAGAGCACAGGGAACTATATCCAGTCTCTTGGGATAAACCATAATGGAAAAGAATATAAAAAAAGAATGTATATATGTGTATAACTGAGTCACTTTGCTGTACAGCAGAAATAAGCACAACACTTGTAAATCAACTCTACTTCAATAAAAAAAAAAAAGAGAGAGAGAGAGCAAGGTCCTTCTCAACTTTTGTCTAAAGCAAGATACTTACATTTGGGCCATTTAAGTCATCATCCAAAACGATGAAAAACGAGGTGGCGGGTGTTCAGTGATGGAATTATGAGAAGGATCTGGGTCGTGTCCCCGACACTTGCGATGGTGCCTATCACCTCTGGCATTTGGGGAAGTATTCATTCACTCACACCACCCTTAGCAGATCTCCTGAAACTGTTTCATGACCAACAATGATGTCAACCATTGGCCACGATGGGGCAAAGTGCTCCTGCCCAAAGAAAACTACAGAAACAGACTCTCTCGGCAGCTCCTTTTAGCTACCTTTGCATGGTTCCAAAGCCCTCGGCCTGCCCTCACAGGCAGGTGGAGGATTCTCCCTCTCTGCTGGGCCAGACTGGGCTGGGAGTGGTACTAATTCATGGCATCTATGTATGCTATCTTTCAAAATCCAAAACATTTTGAATTCTGAAATAACTCTGTCCCCAGGAATGTTGGATAAAGGAACTGGACCAGGGTTGCAACAGGTCTTGTTCTCAAACTCCTGTCCTCTGAGTGTCCGCCCTTTAACCTGAATTATTTTAAAGAGAGGCAAATCAAAACAGAGAGACACAGGCTTTCACCTAACAGAGAAGCCAAAATACAAACATTTGAAAGTACCCAGGGTGGAAGAAGACATGGGGAAGCAGGGACCCCCAAACACGACTGGTGGGAATGTATACTGGTACAAACCTTTTGAGAAGCTATTTGCAATTTTCCCAGAGAATTTAAAATGCATGTACACTTTGATCCAGCAATCCTACTGCAAAGTATCCTGTTGAAAGAGTCAAAACAGTATGCCAAGGACGTGCCATATTGAATATAACAGAAAAATATAAAATAAAGGTTTATCAATAAAAGACTGGTTACATAAATTTTGGTACAACCACACAAAATAATACAATGCAGCCTTTAAGAAAGTGGAAATGAGGTAGACCTATATGTTACAATATGGAAAGATAAATATTTAAGTGAAACAAGTAATTTGCAGAAGAACATACATAACATATGAGAAGTACATGAAATTATATATAATATGGTTTTTATAATTTCTAAGGATGTGCTTATATTCTAGATAAGAAAAATTTTCCTTACACTTATTTTTATGGAAAATGACAGATGGTGATGACTGGGGATGAGAACAAAGGAAGAAGGCTTTCACCTTTCATTGTATATGTTTTTAACTTTTTTCTTTCCCATGTGCGTGTTCTGCTCTTATTATTGGTCCTCAGGAAGCTTGTGGAGTCTTCACAGGCTCAGTTACAGTACAAGTCACTGAGCATCTTTCCTGAGACTAGAAGTGCCATGAAGGGAAGCCTCCAGGCACCAAAGACCCCCACGACTTTCTGGTTAAACTTGACCTCCGCTGACCCTTACATATAGACACAAGACCTACAGTAATATAAACTCCCTAAAGGACATCATGGGATTCTAGAGTTGCCTTTCTGCCAAATAAAGCCAATCATCACCTCTAACTCCTCTTCAGTGTGTCCTGTGTGAGCCATGTTAGCTGCATTTTTGCCTTTGTGATCCGACTGCATGGTCTGTGCTTCAGCTCTGGCGGTGCTCAGTGCCGACGGGAGTCTGTGATGGGTGAGTGACACTGAACCTCAACCCAGGGGTAATGATCCCAGGTCTTCCACTTCCCGTTTCCCCACTGCACCCAGCGTGTGAGAGCTGGCTTACATCTTGGTATAGGATGACCTGTGTGCTGCCCTGCCCAACACTTCCTGAGTGGTGACCAGGATCTCCTTGTTTGATGAACAGTAACCACAGGATGAGAATTTCTATGGACCCCTTCAAATCCACTTGAAAGATCTAACTCTGCTCTAAACTTATCTGGTATTGCAATTGGATTAGAAGGACGACAGGAAAGAGCAGAGTCACCTTTCACTGTCAGGCCACACACACCAAGTTTAACACTACTCATTCTGTCCAGCAGAAACATATAAAAGAATATGAAACAATATGGTTGGTCAAACTACCAGTGGATAGATGTGTCCTTAAGAATCAGATGTCTGGTTACCCTACAGGTTTTATTATTTTGAGTTAAATCTTCTCCGCTTTTTCTAAACCATTTATTTTCCAACATGAAAAAAAAAATCTAAGTACACCCCATCCTTTGGCTAAACCTTATATGTACCACACTCTTCTCCCTGATCTTTGCAAGGCTGGCTGCTTCTTGCTGTCTCGATCACAGCGTAAAGGCACCTAGATTGGTTCCTCTAATGAGGCACCGTCACATGTAAATTTCCTGTATATGCCTTATCATCATTTATTTCCTTTACTTGCTATTTATTCAAGTATTGTTGGTTTATTCCCCATCCCCAGTATGTAAAAACAGAAATGTTGTCTGTTTTGATGATCAGTATATTCTCTGGCACATGGTAAGTATTTGGTAACCACTGGATTAAAAAATGAGTGAATGAATGAGTGCTTTCTGTCACCTCTCATACCCTAGAAGGGTAGCCAGAAGCTTTGTTGGTGAAAAAGGCAAAGCAGATATCCCTTTTGTGTAGTAGGCAAAAGGCCAGAGAAACCAGGAAATAATTTTTTAAACTGAATAAAGCATGGAGGTTAAAGGAGCCGAGGTGGGCCATAAGGAAAAGTGTTTCCTAATAGCCTCCAATGTCTTCCCAAAGCTTTCCTGTGCATCGGAGTCAGGGGACTACACTTGCAAACAGAGTAGAGGTACTCCAAGCTCTCCGGAAGTACTTCTGAGATGCACCATGTTCAAATCTGTTCACAGGTACTGAGCACTGGAGAACTGAAATAAAGACAGCAAATGCCCAAATGCAGGACTCTGATGTCCTTCCACAGACAGACTCACACAAATAAAATCTTTACACAAACGTTTAGACATCATCTACTGCATAATGAAAGCTTTTTTTTCTTTTTAATTCTGAAAGCACTCTTGAGAAAGTTAGAGAAAAATTGACAGTAATGGAAACATGTTAATAGTATAATAATATCTAAGAAGAGATAATGTGATTCAATGATATATATGCATCTTAATCTTGGTATTTTTCAGATGAACTTTTCCCCTGCTAAGTTTTTCTTTTCTTTCTAAAACATTATAAATAAATGCTTCACTCAGTCCATTCATATTCTGTTAGATTAATACTTTTCCTTTGAAAGCATGTCCTGGCAATCTAGCCCTCCTCTTTACCCAATGCCACATGAGAAACCTATTGTCTGCAGTAGGTCTACGTCTCCCCTGAAACAAGGCCGGACAGGCAACACTGACTTTGGCCAAGGGTGCAGAAAATGTGAGCAGGGTAGGGGCAATTTTCCTTGGGGTCCCTGACAACTGAACTGCTTTTTTTTTTTTTTTTAAAAGAAAACAAAGGGGTTTGAGGAGTGGCCACCTGTTGTGCTACCATCTTTCTTTTTACGCCCACTGGTTCATGTCACGATGACTACTTAATCAGTTCACCTGCACAGAGTCATTCTTGCATGCCTCCTCTGGGCGAGACGCACAGCCAAGCGCTGAGGTTGCAACAGTGAATGGACCTCAGCTCCTGCTTACATGGAGCTGACATTCTAGTTACTCAAAGTAGGGGTGTCACAGGTTTGTAGCTTCTGAAATATCTTAGAGGAAAACATTTTTAAAAATTCCTCAAACAATAAGTCTAATAAAATGAGGAAGGTTTATAATTTAAGTTGGATGCAGGGGTAGGTCGTTGGTGTTGAGGAGGAGGATAAAAATTAAAAATTAAAAAAGGAGGCATTAATGGATTCATTAAAAATAGACTTATCC
Organism: Eschrichtius robustus; assembly: GCF_028021215.1. NCBI lineage: Eukaryota > Metazoa > Chordata > Mammalia > Artiodactyla > Eschrichtiidae > Eschrichtius > Eschrichtius robustus. The sequence continues at coordinate 2,608,905 of NC_090829.1, forward strand.
AGGTTAACAACAACAACAAAAATAATAAATGCATGCTAAATGTACAGCTCAGTGGTCAGCAAACTTTTTTCCATCAAGAACAAGAGAGTAAGTATTTTCAACTTTGTAGATCAGATAGTCTCTGTTGCAATTTTCCATGTGGCACCAAATCAGCCATGGATGATACATGGCCATGGCTGTGTCCCAATAAAACTTTATTCATGAGACCAGTTGGCAGGCTGGATTTGGCACACAGGCATAGTTTGCCAACCCTGACCAGTGCTCATCTTTTCCCAGCAAACCTTTATGATGAAGAAACTGAACGTCTCCTGGGTGAAATCCTTCGCCCAACACAGACAGGTAGGATTGCTCTAACTCACTCTGCATTCCTCATTTCATCTAGTTGGTGGCTAGGACAAACAAGGAGAAAAACCAGCCTGGGGAGACTGAGTGTTGGAGATGTCTGACTTCGAAGGTAAGTCCTATGATTTGGGTGACTTGCTGTGATGAAAAGAAGTTGATTGGGGAGAGCGGGAGTAGTTATGGAAATCCTCCTGGAGAAGGTGGGCTGGGAGGATTTCTGCCTTGGAATTCCCACCCTCTCTTCCCCTACCTGCCTCACCTGCCTGTAAATACCTATCACTGCTCAGGTCTCACCTCCCGCTTCCCTTGCTTCGGGAAGCCTCCCCAGAGCCCTCAGGTACACTCAGGTGCTCCCTCTGCAGGGCTCCCGCTGCCCGTGGTGAAAGCCCACAGCACCACACGTGCACTTTTCTGCATGTGTATTATACTTCATTAAAAGGAAAACCAACGGACAAAAATCGGCAGTACTTCCATGGTACCATGGACTGGTTATTTCCACATCTGCATCTCCAAAGGGCTGTGAGCAACCCAAACGCAGGGAGTGCCGTTTCACCTCTTTGCCTGGAGTCAGCCCAGGGCTGGCACTCGGTGTGCGCTCAGCACTCGTGAGTTCATGAGGAGGGGTAAGATGTGGAGGAGCAAGGGGTGGGGAAAATACACTCCCTAGAGGGGGGATCCCCTATGACCCGAGCTTGAGCGTGAAGCTGAGGCTGAAACGGGGGCACCATGAGGAGGTGAGCACAGCAGGAGTGGGGCTTGGCTTGGGTCGGGGGGGGGGGTCCCCAGGAGTGTGCTGTCACTTTATTGGTGGCACTGCCTTCCACTCAATAACTTGTCATGCAGAGTTGGAAATTATTTTTGACTGCAGGTATTTTCATATGCAATTTTAGTGAAATTGATTCCCCCTGCTGAAGCTGTACTACTATCTTACAAAAACATTCATGTAACACCCTGCATGTTTTCGTGTTATTCTCTTTTTTAGTACCTGGGGATACGCTTGGGCTAGATTTCTATTTTAACCTATCTTCTTCTTGTCCTTTCATCTGTAGCTTCTCCTTCAGTTTCTCTGCCTTAAATTGTGGAGGGTGGCCTTTGGTGGATCTCCATAAAGTCTCAGTATGTTGTCTATCAAGCCATGTATTATCTTGTTCTAGGTGGTCTTTGACGAATGGTACAAATATGGAAACATGATGGACAGAATCTTCACTGCATTGTCACTAATTGTTTGCTCTTCCTCTGCCTTTCAAATCACTTGCACCCTTTTCACTAAATCACTCCAAAGAACTGGAAGAAACAACTCCCAGAGCAAGGTTGCTGAAACGTGCTGTGATGCTGCTGTCATTCTGGGCTACTAGTAATAAAGGCTTGTCTGTGTCTCCTTATCCAGCCCCAGAGGCTGGGCAAGACTTTATCTCAGAGGTTTCATGTGACTTGAAATAAAGCATCATTTCGTATCCCACATCACTTCTTAGCTGATGAAACTGTAACCAAGCCATTTTCCTACTGAGGGGTCTATTTTCTTCTGACAACATCTTGTCTATGAATAGATTAGTCTTCCCAGGATCCTCAGCTGCCAGTTGATTAAGAGGCAGGGTCCACCCCCGGATTAATCATCTTGAGATACTAGGAGGTGAAACACCCACCCAGCCAGGTAAAAGCAGCTAAGCTGCCCTTTTCCCCACCCCCTCTCCCTCTTTTCCTCAGCATCTTCACTACATTGTTAGACATAGGTTCCTCATGATATGATGGAAACAGAAAAAGTCAAATGATGTCCAAGTCAAAACTCAAAGTCAGTTTTTGGTTGAAAACGGTACAACTAAAAATAAATAATTCACTAAAACGTAGGGGAATATTTTGCATATATTATAAAGCATCTTAGTATTGGTGACTACTGACTAATGTCAAACAGCTGGATTGTTTAAATCTGTACAGTAAATTTAGATACGATTTCCCCTAATTCTTCCAATGGCATCCAGCCTTGCATGAATATTTCCACTCCCTCCTCCCCTCCTGGGGCTTCAAAGGAGTCCTCAGTTTAAACAATCATATCCCATTAACACCTCTCTCACCCCAACATGCTGAACTCTTAATTCTTTCACAAACCATTGTCCTAAGAACCAGTAAAACCTAACCCAAGCAGCTACTAAAGTCCAGAGGGAAATACTTGAAAAATATGTCGAAAAGCAGCCACACTGAATGAACATGCAACAAAGGGCACTAGGGAAATTGGCTAATATACTGAATTACTTAAAATTATCATGTTGAAGAAAATAACTGCAGTAGCAGGGAAATGATGCCAATTAAGTATCCCAGTAGTGGGACAGAGGCAGGGGAGAAGTCACTTTGCTGCCGTGACCCAGCCCTTCCCTTCTCAGGCAGTGAGTGCCTGCTTTCTGCCATCATCATGGAACTTCTGGGAAGATGTAGATTTCAGCTGCTCTGAGATTTTTGCCCGTTACAAAGACATCACCACTGACTTCAAAGCACAGGAAGGAAGGACCACAAACAACTGAGGCGAAGTCAGATGACAGTACTCACTGCTTTCATTTTCCTCCAGAGGACAATTTCTTCCTTTTCCTTCTTTGCTTTTTGATGGCGCAGTACTCTGGCCACCCCCAGAAAGATTCCAAAATCCTCCCTTAGCTTTTATTCCTGCAGTTGGCAGCCTACACTACCTGGAAATCCACCTTTAATACAAATCTGAATGCTTTGTACTGTCATTTGGGGTTAAATATATTTCCCCCTGAGCTCTGGCCTCAGTAAAAATAGCAGACAGCTGGTCACCATGCTCCACACTATAAACCTGTTGGGAGGAAGTATGGCCAAGGGGGTTGGCTTGAATCAAAACCACTTGGAAAGCTTGTTAAAACACGGATTTTTGGACTCCACCCTCAGAGTTTCTGATATACATATCTGGTATGGAATACATACCTGACAGTAGATACCTACTATCTCAAAAGCTAGGACAGTGGTTCCCAAACTCTACTACATCCCAGAATCACCTAAAGAGCTTTGAAAATTCCAATGCATTTTATACCAGGTGAAGTACAATGTCTACGCAGGCACCCATATTTTTCTAAGCCAGGCATCGGTACCTTTCAGAGCTCTCCAGGGGACTGCAATATACAGTCAAGTTTGGGATAAGGCCTGGAGACAAAGAGAAGGACCAGAGGCCGGAAGAGGGAGGAAGAGCAGCCCTTGATCGTGGGATGATCCCTCTGTTTCCCTAGTCTGTCTTTTCTCATCTGTCCAACGATATGACTAGCTCTTTACTTTCCTCTCAAGCATCAGTAGCAGGAAAAATACATCAAACAAGTAAAATAGCTTTGAAACTCAGGAAGCGAAGGAGGTGGTGCTGCCAGGGTAAGATGCAGAAGCTTTGCCATCAGGAAGACCTGGGTCAGCATACTGAGTCTCACCAGCTCTGTGACCAAGTTAATTTAACTGCTCTGTGTTGCATTTCCCTCCTTCGTAAAAAGAGAACGACATTACCTTTTTCATGGGGTTCCTCCAGAGCAACCTTGCTCTTTGCCCAGGTTGAAATGGGTGCTCCAGAAATGACTGTTATTTGATTGGTATACATACTACACATGCCATTATCCCTAAATATGCAAAAGGCAGACTCTTGGGAAGAATTTCAAACAGAGGTTAGTGAGATAAACAGTGGAAAGACTGTAAAACAGCATCCAGTAGACAGCCCATAAGCAGACAATAGACAATTGTGGGTGTGTGGTTTAAGTAACTCAACGGCTGGGTCTTAAGGCATCAGGTCCTTAGAATTACAGACTTCCACCATCCTTTCCTCCTGCTTCTGGACAAGACCCATTTACCAGCAGGTTTGCTCTCTGACACTCCATGTACCGGTGGTTAGTCTGAACTTGGGGGTACTTTCAGATTTTGTATCTGGCATTTTATTTCACGTATGTAAGTTTTTCTCCTGGGCTAGACTGCAAGTCCTTTAATTTCATGAGTTCATGTTTTCCTAGAGCACCCATGAGCTCACAATTCTGGGTGCTTAATAGTCATCAATGTCTCATTTATTTCCACAAGGCCCCCTTCTAATTTACCCTTCATATAGCTTCCAGAATAATCTTTCAAAAATCCAAATGTCATCTACTTAAAAGTCTTCCAAGTTTTCCCACTGTTCAAAGGGTCCAGCTTACCCTTCTTAGCCAGTTCATAAGGTTCTTTGTGATCTGGCCTCTGCTGACTTCCCCCCACACCTTGGAAGAGGAAATAGCCAGGGCTTTGGTGTCATGGAGATTTGGGCTTGAAATCCAGCCCAGCCTCCAAAAGGCTATGCACCTGCCAAAGAGTTCCATAATCTCCCTGAACCTCACTTTCTTTATCTGCAAAATGGGAAAATACTAACTCCTTTCAGGTTTGTTGTAAGAGTAGAATTAATAAATGTGAAATGCCTGGCATATGATAGACATTTTTAAGAAGTATGAACTGCATTTCCTGATCCTCGTACACGTGCAGCCCCTGCCCCAGGAACCGGGAGTGCCCTCAAACACTTGATGCTACATCATGCCTCTTCACCTTTGAACAGATAGCTTCCTACCTCATCAGCTCGGAAACCTCTCCCCCTTCAAGACTCAGATGAACAAGGTCACTTCTGTGGTGGCTCCGTGACCCACAGCTGCAAGGCCGCTCCCTCCCCTGGGTGCCATCTTGGTACAAAGCTCTGTTTAACTCACTTTGCCGCAATTAACGGTTTCTACGCCTATCTTTCAAACCAGGTAGAGGGTACTGTAAAGATCAGGGACAGTCCACAGTCATTTAGCATAGCACGTGACTTGCGTGGAATGGGTGACTGTGTCAGCTAAATGTCCCCCTCCTCACTGTCTGTCCTGTGATCTGCGTGGGTTGACACATAATCTGCTCCACTGTAGTTCACAGAGGCTGTCCTGCACCTTTGCCACCCCCAGCCCAGGAGCACTGACATCCCAGGGGTGCCTTCCAGGATTAGAGAATCGCAGGCCCCCTGATGACCGGCTGCATCACAGACCGCACTGTAACCCGCCGCTCAGGTGACGTGCATGCACACTGGAGTCTGAGAAGTGCTGCCCTAAACATACATGCACCCCACGAGAGGCACACGGGAGTCACCGGGCGAGAACCAGAGTGCGGGGAACGACGCAGCACACGTTAGCAAGCAGGAGGGCAGCGCTCTGAAGACGCCGCAGTCCCAGCGTAACGCCGGTCACAGGAAGAGTCCCGGATTTCAGTGTGGAATGATATATACATGTAATATATATAACACTGTGGTGATGAATTCCAAGCGCCGTGTTCACAGGAGTTCCTGAGGAGTATCACTCCTTACTTTGACCAATAAAAATTAAAGTCAGCAACAACAACAGAACAATCCCAACCCAGATACTTGTATAAAAGGAGAAAAACCAGAGCTTTAAGTAGTGCTGGATCACATAACGAAAAATGAAACAACTCAAAGCTAATCTTCTAGTGGAGAAGCAAGCCAAATCGTGTAGAAGAGAACGTCCACTATGAGCAAGAGAATTCTCTTTCACCACCTACATCAGAGCAAGGGAAACCGCGACAGGGCACTGATCCCGAGTCAGTGCCACCGTGGGTGACACTTGTGCTCTCAGCGAGGATGGATGCCAGCTAGACGAACACAGTGAGTGGAATACTGTCACTTTAAGTCCCCTTTCTGCCTCATCTCTGTAATGCTCTGAGGAATGTCTCAGTCGTTCTGAGCTGTAGGCTCAGTCCCCGTGCCTTACCTCCTAAATTAACATTAGAGTCTGAGCACGGGCACGAGGAAAAATGACCTTTGCATCAAACAACCTCCCTCAAACCTAGAACTCATGTTCAGGTGACATTACTGTCTGGGAATCCATCCAGTGAAAAACATGTCCTGATAACCAAGAGCAATTACATAGCAGGACCACAAACTTCTCAGAGGCATGTTTTTGACATTCACAAAACTTCTGCACAATTGTAAATGTTGTCTTGCATTCCTTTCTGGAAAAATAAAAGGAGGAAGCCTGTAATCTGAGTCAAAGATTCCCATTTCCAGGTAACAGCCTGCTCTTAGTGGCGCACGGTGGGCTACAGAGCACAGAGGTTGCATCTCTTCCCGGGACATGGGGGAAGGTGGGATTAGAAACATCGAAATAAAAGTGAGACAAATAGTTTTTACTTCAATTTTCTCTAAATTCTGGAGGAATTTCTGCTTACAAATTAGCAGCATAGAGACACTTCATTTGTGAACAGAGTCTTTTTTTTTTTTTTTTTTTAAAGATCTTGGGCAAACAAACAAAAAATCCTACATGAAACAAGGAGAAAAAGGCATTTGGAGTATTTGCTTTGTGATCCTGTTCTCAAAAGAGCTCAGACGTCACCATAGCTTGCAACCTTTTCAGCTGGATACTTTTTTCCCCACCACTTAACAGAGGGGAAAGATTTTGTGAACATTTTAAAGCACCCGACAGAACCGCCTCCTCCTTCCTAAGTGCCTTGTCAGCAGATTCCTGGAGCCTGGCTGTAAAAGCACTTGTTTCTACTTTTCCCCAATCTCGGAAAGATGCCTCTTAAGCTATAGTGAGAAAGAGCATAGCCATTCAATTATCCAAATACCAGAAGTCTATAAAAGAACATCGCGCTGCAATTGGTTTCTTAATTTGAGTGAAACAGCATGCCCAAACATATCCCCAGATCCTGAAAATAAATCTCCACACAACATCTTCTGATTCAACTGCATTGCAGGACACATTTTTATCAATTTTGACATAACTTGCAGATTATGCAGACCATACCAATATGATCACAGTATCACAAAGGGAAAAATAAACCCCAAATTAAACCTTTTTACATGGCTTTTTTTACATGCTATTGAGAGTAGCAACCACAGATTCTATTTTTTTGCCTTTTTTTTGTACAGATGTTCAGATTTCAATTTCCAGGATGCCTTTAAATGTATTCGACTGTTCTAATGTGACACGTGCCTTTTAGTGCCCACTTTCCAAATATTCCAGTCATCCTCAGCTACGGGCATCTGTCTACGACCGCTTGGAGAATACGCAGGGGAAAAAACCTAACCAAACTAAAACCAACTAACAGATAATTGTGAAGTCTATAAAATTTATATCTACCCCATATGAAGCAGATGGTGGGTTCTGTAGTAGGCATAAAGCCACGAGCTGTCCAGTGTAAGGTCTGATTTGGTAGCAGCTATTTCCTAGAAAAGAATGGCTCATCACAGTTTCCGTGCACTTTTCCTGCTCTCCAAGGACTTACCTGTGCTTGGAAGGAGGCCCGGAGCTTGAGAATTCATTTTCCTAAGGAAACCATAAAACCCACGGACACACCGAGTTCAGCTTCCAACCTTTGCCGTCAGAAGACTGTGCACCCTCAAAGCTCAGAAAGCATCCGGGAAGCACCATGCACGTTCAATGCTCTGTACATCTTGCAAAAAACTACCTCTCACTCACTTGTGTGGATCTCGTTCTTGCAGTTGACATGGGCTTGCCCAGGGGACCGACTTGTTGTTCCACAAAGATCCTTAAATAGGCACTACTGATGAAACATTTAATCCAAGCCTCAGGATCAAATGGCTGCTACTGCCAGGGACAGTAGTAGAAAAATCTATTCCCCAATTAAATAACTGCACGCAAAGCTATGACTGTTCATTATGTCCTTTAACCCAGTTCAGCTTTTCTGGAACACAGCCAACAGGCTTCATATTTTATTTTAATAATATGTATGTAGTACTTTCGAGATCATGGATTATTTTAGACATTTCTTGAAGGAACTCATCTCTTTCCCCCACGTGAAAAATGGAGTGTGAGTGTGAACAAGAGATGCTTGTTACACCACAGAGCAATTATTCTTTTAAGTGCATATTGGTTGTTTCTGAAATCCTTCTCTGCTTATGGTTAAAATGTTATACTTTATTTGGGGGGCACTTATGTTTCCTTAGTACCATGAATATTTTATTTTGGCCTAATTTAAGCTGTTTATACAGGAAGTGAGAGGAGATTCATCAACTCTATATTAAGGAGCTGTGCCTCCAAAGTCCAACAAAAGTCTTGTTCCCCGAGGCAAAAGCATCCACATTATATGAGAACATCAGACAATAGGAAGGTGGTTGAATGGAAAATGACCAGAATGATATGTTGTTCTGAAGCTTTAACTTCTTAAGTACACAGGGGATTGTAAGTAAAGTGACAGGGGATTTTTTTTTTTTTCAAGGGAGGGAAGTTACATATTGAACATAGGTAGTGAAATAGTTCTTAAGATTAGAACACTTGTACATACAAAGGAACTTCTTTGCAAAAAAGAAATAGAGTCACAGATGTAGAAAACAAACTTATTGGTTACCAGGGGGAAGGGCAGGGGAGGGATAAATTGGGAGATTGGGATTGACATATACACACTACTATGTATAAAATAGATAACCAGTAAGGACCTACTGTACAGCTCAGGGAACTCTACTCAATATTCTGTAATGACCTGTATGGGAACAGAATCTAAAAAAAGAGTGGATATATGTATAACTAATTCACTTTGCTGTACAGCAGAGAGTAACACAACATTGTAAATCAACTATACTCCAATAAAATTTTTTTAAAAATTAAAGAAAAAAAAGAACACTTGTACAAAACAAGTAAATGTTGGTTTTGAAATGCAGAGGTATTAGAACAAAGAATATCAGCAGTTTGGGGGAGGCTTAAAATATCCTCTATTAGAATCTTTCCTCAAATACTTATTTTTTCCCAAGAAAGAACTAAAAAACACTGCCATGCATGCTTCTCATCTCCATAGGGGGTTTATTTTGAATTAAGTTCTTTCTGATAAGCTAGCACAGAAATTTGTTTCTCATCCCTTTCAAGGAAATGGATTTTTAATCCTTCAAAGTTGCCCTATGTCTTTGCTTATTTTGTGCTTTCATTCAGATTAACTATGGATTTTAATTACTGCTTCCTGTCATTTGGTTAATGAATATGTTTCTGATAAGTCACATCGGTAGACCTGGACTGAAGTTACATCCCACATCTGGTCAATGATACGGGATTCTTCTCCAAGACCCATCGATTCTCGTGTCATTGAGTCGGGACTCTTGAGTCCCAAGGTACCAACATCTGGCAACTGTCTTTGTCCTCATGTCAAAGGATTCTGATTTAACAAGGAATACTATCTATGAAAAGCATTATTTCCATTTTGACTTTGTCATCATTCACATGGGAACTATTTATCAGTTCAAACCCCTTTAAAGAGGAGGAAATGAACTGAAAATGTTCTTGGTTTCTCTTCCAAGGAGAGGGTTGCTATTGCTGAATTTCAACTGAGATAAAACAATGCAAAATAAAACAAATAACTTCAAATAATGCCTACATCAATAGGTACATGAAAAAATGAACCACAACGTGCTTGCCTCAGACCATTTTAACTTCCACTTCAATGGTAAGAGCTGTTTACTTAGTAAACAGAGTGAATTGATATTAAGCAGTATTTCAGCATAGCTCTTGTCATAATTTGGGATATTTTTGCAGGATATGATCCAGTTCCCATCAGTGCTTACAATTCTCTTCGATTTTCTTTGTTACTTCATTTTTCCCTGATGGATCAACATTCTCAATCACTAAAATACTTTGTGTAAATAAACCACCTAAAATTTACTGTATCTAGTGATGAATTACTCTAATATTGGCATTATAATTCACTTGCAAAAGTGTGTATGTAATTTTTTTTCTGAGTAGGCTATTGAAATATCATGAAATATCCTTAGCTGGCAAGGTAATTTTTATGGAGAAAAACCAAAATAAACTAAAAATAAATTATAAAGTCTGATATCTTCACAATGAATATGAAAGGAAAGAAAACTGGCTCATGCTATTCTTTCCAACCCTTGAGAAGAATCTCGAATTACTTTCAGAAACTTAGTATCAATTTTTTTGCACCCTAAAGAAATGTGCAACTTAGAAAGTTTCACTGATTCTTTTCGAATGAGTAAAAGCTAAAGGGTGAGGAGGGAACATGGCCTTAAATTCAGCATGTACTAGAATGACAGGTACCCCAAGCTATATTGTGATGAGGCTGCCAAAAACAAACAGAAAATCTGTACCTTTTCCCCTTTTTCACTATTAGTAAAAAGACTGTGCCATTTAAAAAGAGCTTTCAACTGCTCCCCAGTCAACAACTGAGCAACTTGTCAGGGACTCTGAAGAGGCTTTTCAATGTTAATAATCTGAAATACTCATATCAAATCTCACTTTCGGAGTAGCGAGTATATCTGGTTCACCAGACAGCTTGGATTTTCTTTATAAACGCCCCACAATGAATGCATGAGCTTTAACGACTACGCTTCTGACGAGCCACCTTGAGGTGGTCTGACTTTTGCTTTCTTCACTTTCACAAACACGCTCCTCACCATGATGAATGGCCTCCCATTGGGTATATGGAAAATTTCCCAGCCCTGTTCCCTTGAGAATGCTCCACTACATGGATTTCTGGGCAAAGCTAGATTAAAAGAGGAGGAGCATGAGCTATGATCCCTCTACCCCACAGCCATCAATTATCTGCAGCTATAAATCAAAGTTTTCAGCCCAAACAAAGACCCGTGTGGCAAGCAAACAAGGGCGTTCACGGCAAATTGTTTTGAAGCCGAATAAAACTCTTGACAGAAAACAATGCGGTCGGCAAAGCCACTGTCAATATCACTCTAAAGCTTAGCTGATTTATGAAGAATTAGACATGGTGCATCAAGTCACTGGAGGATTGATTGAGAAATAGCAAGAAGAAGTGTGAATACACTTCTATACACTATACACTGATATAAAACCAGACAAAGCTCCTCCTTGATCACAGAAAAGTTTAGCCAAATAATGCATTTATCCATACGAATTTGACCCCCTGCCTGAGATCCCTACTGTGAAACCTCTAATTATCAAACATGCTCTCCCTCTCTCCCTCCCTACTTATTTTTGGTTTCTGTGGAAGCAAAATTATCGGCCTTTACAACCTTCCTGTGAAGCACGGTTGCAGGCTCGTATCTTCCTCTCTGTTTTGATCCTACACTTGGAAGAATGTAATTTCAGTAGTTTCATATACTGTTTACATGCCCCACATAAAAATATATCTTAAATGGAGAAACAGAAAAATATTGACTTTTGTGAACACAAATAGAAATACCATCAGGAGGCAAAGCTAGCTCAGAAGGCATGAAATTAAATAAATAATGGTCTCATTTTCTAGGTTTTTTTTTTTTTTTTTTTTTTTTAATCCTTGAGGTCTAACATTTGTCAAGAGCTTTCTCTTTTAGAGCCAGAAATTGCCCACACCTAGAAGGCATGTATGTACTTGGGTGAGAGAATGAATAATAAATCTAATAACAATCGCCATTGCTAGTGTAACATTTATTGAGCATTTACTATGTGCCAGGTATTCTTCAAAGCAATGTATGTGGCGTTACCTCATTTATTCTCGAGAGCAAAGCTATGAAATATTTACTATGATCCTCTCCATTTAATGGAAGAAGACTCTGGTGCATCAAGAGGCCAGCTGGCCTGAGGTTGCATGGTTAGGAAGTTACACAGGTAAGACGTGGAGGGTCCTGGCTTTGAACCCAGGAAGTATGACTTCTTGAGTGTATGACCTTAGCCACTACACCTAAACTCACATTTGGGAGAAATAAAAAAAAACATGTCTTCCTTACATCACTCAAAATTGTTTCAAAATCTTCATATGGTAACAATTTTCCTGAAGACAGATGTCTTACTTGCCCCACTCATCTGCTTACCTTACCAAGTCGTGAGCATCAACTCAAATGTTATGGTACACAAATACGGAAAGGAACTCTTCTAAAATGGATGAAACGTCTAAAGTTATCTTGCCGACTATCGCTTTGTTTAATAACAAAACTGCTCTTTCCTGTGGATCACCCATTCCATGTTCTTCTGCTAGGAGCTGGACGAGTGGTGGGTATCATTCAGGTCTAAGTAGAATCCATCACTCCCACAGCTAGAGTGTAATGTGAGTGGGTACGATGTGGGCCATTTCTGTGTCCAGACCATTAAGAGGTGAGTGACCCTCTGTTACATTCTCTTCTCTTCCACCAACAGCCCTGGCTGTGGTAAACCTGTCATGACCATGCTGCTTAATCAAGGGTGCAGGGGATGGCAAAGCCACAGGACAGCAGGAACCCAAGTCCCTGAATCATTTATACGGAGGAGAGCTGCCTAAACACCCACAGTAGGTTGTTTTATAAATAAGAAATAAACTTTTGCTACGTTTAAGTGTTACAGATTTTGGTCTATTTGTTACAGCAGTTTAGCTTACCCTGACTCATGCAATAAAAATGCAAATTCAGCTACACTTTGAGTTTAGATGATTTCATTAGACTAGTCAAAGCGAAGAGCACGAGAAGGAGCTTGGAACAAATCAGGACAATTGTGAGGGGTCTGGGGCAGGAACAAGTAAGACAGAAAGAAGATGATGAAGCCAAGAGTTCCTAATTTCATCATTTGGGAGGAAGTGGGCCCTGACCAAGACTAAGAAATTAGATTCTTTAAATTGAGAGTGTTTATCTTCAGTTTTGTGTTCAGGAAAGAATAAAGGAAATGAACTATTGGGTCGGACAAAAAGCTCCTTTGGGAATGAACTTTTGGGTTTCTTAATGAACTTTCTTATGGAAAAAGTCAAACTAACTTCTTGGCCGACCCAATAAATCGGTAAAAGTCGTAAAGAAAATTTAGCAGGGAGCAGAAAAAAGACTCAAACAAGGAAAATCTATGGGAATGAAGAAGGGAAGGAGAGAAGACAGAAATGTGAAAGCAGTAAAATGAACAACAAAAACCCCAATAATCCCCCCAAACATACTTCTTACCAAAATCTGGAACATCCTTGAAGAATGATTTATTCAGACTTTTCCCATTCTGTGACACGATGGATAAAAGTAGATTCATCATTAAAAAATAATAAAATTTGAAACCAAGTTAACCTGAGAATAATTCTCTCATGCTCCTCGGTAGGATGCCCGATCATTCTGTTTTCTGTGGCTTTTGCTACATTTTTAAAAGAAATTCTGCTTCACTTTCACATGAACAGATGACACTGTTGCTTGCCAAAGAATAAATTCCAAGTGATAAAATAATCCAGTATGTTTGAACTTCAGGTGGCACATCTATAGTGATCACCTCTTGGTGTTCTGCTTTTGGAATGATGCATGACAGGATATCTTCAAAATAATGGATTCTATTAATCTGTAGTTTACTCAACTAAAAAAACTGGAAGCTCTGCCTTGTAATTTTACATGGAAAGAATATTACACAAACGATTTCTTGTTTGTCATGATTCTTGCATAAAAATGTACTTTAGAATTCAGTGAAGTGGTGGAAAAAATGGAAATATTTAGGAGATTACATTGATTTATGGTGGGGTCTATGCAAGTTGGCAAATGCTCTTTTTAAAAAAGTACTCAAAATTGACTTTAAAATCTAATTAAAATTTTAGATTAAAATAAATATACATATTAAAAATAGAGATAAAATTCAAAGAGCTGGAAAGAAATGTTTAAAAAACCCAAACAGGTGGAATATAAAAAGGAGGGAAATACAAGAGCAATATAATTAAAACCAGAGGAGATAACAGCAAAAATGTCCCTTTGCATTTTCTGATGAATCCTAAAAGAACAGCTTACACATCTCTTTTAAATAGTATTTCATAAACCCCTCCCCAAATGCCAATAATTTTCTAGCCATAAAGAAATCTGAAATAGTTTGTTCTCTGTAGGAAGATTAATTATTGAATCATTAGCCAAATGCTATTTTCATCCTGAGGGTGTAACTCACTGAGGTCTGGCAGAGAATAGCTACTGACAGTGGGGAGATGAATGAAGCTTCCGAAGGTAACACAGCACTGGAAGACATTTCAGTTCTACTCAAAGTGGATAGACTTTGTGGAATATCCAGAAAATTCAGGTGACACTTTATAAATGTTATAACTTAGAAGCATGGCAACTCTAGGCCTACAATCAGAGCTACTTTAGATTTTTCCCCAAAAAACCTAAGACCTACCTGAGACTCTAGCTACTTAAAAGCCAACTAAAACAAAACTCAGACATCTTTAAAGAATGATAATTTAACCCAGACAGCCAACAACACAGAATTTACCACGTCTAGCATACATTCAGTAATTAATAGACAATAAAGGAAGCAGGAAAAAAATAACCATGAGAGATAAAATATAGAAACCCAGACATGACACAGATGTTAGAATTAGCAAATAAGAATTTTAAAAGTTATTATAGTTAAAATTTAAATGATTTAAGTAAAAGATGGACATAATGAGGGAACAAGAGGCAAATCACAACAGAGAAATGCAAACTATAAAAGATCCAAGTAAAAATTCCAAAGTTGAAGAACACAGTCTGAAAGGAAAAAATTTCATTGATGAGATCAATAGCAGATTGGAAATGGCAAGAGGAAAGACCAGTGCACTTCAAGAAGGGTCAATATAGTTATCTAAAAGTGAAGCACAGGGAAGATTAAAAGATAAAAATGACTAGACCCTTAGTGATCTATGGGACAACATGAAATGGTTTATCATACATGGGGACTTCCCTGGTGGTCCAGTGGCTACGACTCTGAGCTCCCAATGCAGGGGGCCCAGGTTCAATCCCTGGTCACGGAACTAGATCCCACATGCCTGCTGCAACTAAAGAGTTCGCATGCCGCAACTAAAGATCCATCCCGCAGAAACGAAGATCCCACACGCAGCAACGAAGATCCTGCAAGCTGCAACTAAGACCTGAGGCAGCTAAAGAAATAAATAAATAAATAAATATCATACATGTAACCGAGTCCCCAAAAGAGAAAAGAGATAAACTGAGGCAAAAGAAATACATTTGAACAAAAATGATTAGTAATGTCCCATATTATTGTTCCAAAATATTTTTTAACTATCAAGATCTCAGGAGCTTAATGAATCCCACACAGAATAATTATAAGAAAAAGCAAACCTTAAGCGCATCATATTAAAAATGTTGAAAACAGAAGATAAAGAGAAAAGTCTTAAAAGCAGCCACAGGGTAAAAGACGTCACATACAGAAAAACAATAGTAACTGCTGTTTTTATCAGACACAATGCAGGTCAGAAAGCAATGGAACAACGTCTGTAAAGTACTGAAATCAAAAAACAACACTAGACAAGCTAGAATTCTGTAGCTGACAAAAATATTCTCCACAAACAAAGGCAGTACAAAAACATTTTCAGATTAACAGAAGTTTCAAGACTTTGGTACTAGAGCACTTGCATTATAATAAACGTCATAGAAAGTTTTCCAGGTTGAAGTGAAATACTATAAGGGAGAAATTCAAGTCTACTTGAAGAGCTCTTGAAAAGACGACTACATGGTAAACATAAATAATCTTTTTGCTTAATTTGTTAAAAGACAAATGATTGCTTAAAGAAAAATAATGACTTGTGCTTTGGGGTTCATAAGATACATAAAAAAGATACAAGAGAAGTAACACAGAGGACAGGAGCGGGTAAGTAGAAAGATATGTAAGATTTTTAACATTATGCTTGAAGAAATATAACATTAAATCAAAGCAGACTAGAATAAGCTAAAGATGCATATAATCTCTAAAGCAAATACAAAATATAAGAAATATAGCTAATGAACATACAGAGGAGATAAAACAGAATGCTAAAAAAAACTCTCAAATAATCTAAAAAAAAGGTAGGAGAGGAAGAAAAATAGTTATAAAGATAAAATGGGAGAAATATAAGATGTTATACATAAACCCAACCATATCACAATTACATTAAATGTGTACGGACTAAATAACTGAAAAGAATGAACTGTCTGATTGGATTCAGAAAAAAGCTGTTCCCACCTCTACGCTCTTTACCTTTATATTTTATACAGTCTTTATATTTACATTTTAAATATAAAGACATAGATTAAAAAAAAAAAGATTGAAAAAATATACCATGGAAACAGGTATGTAAAGAAAGCTGGAGTGGGTACATAAATATCAGCAAAGTAAAGCTTCAAGACAAAGAGTATTATCAGGGATAGAGAGGGATAATTCATAATGATAAAGAGTAAATTCATGAGATTCCAGATCAAGATGGAGATGTAGGAGGCTCCTGAACTCACCTCCTCCCAAAGACACACCAAATCTACTGCTACGTACAAAACAATTCCCTCTGAAAGAAATTCAGAAATGGAGTAACTTCTATGCATTGTGAAAACAATAAAAAACCCATTTTGAAATAGGTAGGAGAGCCTGAGACATAATCTTGCCATAAACCTCACCCTCAGTGCAGTGACACGCAACTCTCAGCTTCTCCCTGAGGAATGAAAAGGTTTGTACCCCACATCTGGTGCCCAACTTTTAAGACTTCCACCTGAGAGACAGGCTCCTAAAACACCTAGCTTTGAAAGCCAATGGGACTTGTATCCACAACACCCACAAGGCTACAGTTGAACTAAGAAACAGTTCCTAAATGGCTTTCATGGACTCACTGTGGCAAAATGATGCTGAAAACTCTGCCTCTGTGCACAGGTGTTAAATCGAATCTTGGAGACAGAGTTTTGGGTGAAGTAGAAAAGATCAGCTTTATTGCTTTGCCAGGCAAAGGGGGACACAGGAGGCTCATACCCTTTAAAACCTGTGTGTCCATCCAAGGAGGTTTTGGTGAGGAGTTTTATAGCAATTGTTCAAGGGTGGGGCTGCTGATAAGGATCAGGGTGTGTGCAGGGCCTGCACTCCTTTAATCTGGCCTCAGGTGGTCTCCTGATGAGCTTCTCTCCTTCTGAAGGTTATCAAACTGTGACCTTCTCTCTGGAATGAAGAATGCTTCATCAAGTAGTTAACATCTTCCGTTTGTTGGGGGTTTAGTTCTGCAGAAGAACTCAAAGACATTGTTATGTGTGTCCCTTGAGGGGGAACCAGGACCTGCCCCAAGGCTGCACTGTTGTTTCTTGACTGCTCTGCCCTTGTCTCTGCATCCCCTCCCTTCCTTGATCAACAGCTGTCTGAACTTTCCCTTTGGAACTCAGGGAAGGTCATGGAGGCTGAGGCCTATTCCCTACAAACAAGAAACAGGGGACACAGAAAGGCTTCCATGCCCAGGAGACCCACAGGGTCCTGCTCAGTTTCAAAAGCCCCCAGGACCCAGTGCAGAGGCGGCAGACTAAAACACACCCAATCTTACAGTAAAAGAGGCCCATTTGTTTATCTTAAAAGCTTTGGTCTGAGGAGCAGGCTCCTAATTTAACACACATCTAAAGGCTGAATGCAATTCTCCCCAGAGACTGCAGAGGCAGGCAGATGCCACCTTCTTGTTCTCCCTCAGCCTCCCGCCAGGTTGTTGATATCTCCCAAAAAGAAGCTTGTGCACATGTCCAGTGCTCTAGTTTTTGCAGCTGCCACCCATGGGACCCCCTCCCACCTTGATCATCTGGCTCTGGTGCTCTGTGGGGCTTGATGTTTGTGGGTGCTACAGAACTGTAAACAAATAGAGAAAGAGTTCCTAGCCACCATTCCTCTAGGGCACAGTGTAGAGACAGCAGACAGAAAGGCCTGGTTGTCTTTCCCTGAAAGAGGCCTATTTGCTTATCTTAAAAGCTGTGTCCTGGGGGGCAGATTTCTAATTTAACACACATCTGGGGACCAGCTGCAATCATTTTCAGAGATGGGGGATGCCAGCTGGCACAATCTTCACATTTACCCTCTGCCACATCCCAGGCTGCCATTGTACCTGAGAAAGGAGCTTGTGCACGTATCTTGTGCCAAAGCTTTTGTGGCTAATGCCCAGAGGATGCATCCCTTGATAGCCTGGCTTTGGTGACCAGTGGGCCTTGTGTTCACAGGTTCAATGGGATAGTAGCAAAGAAAGAACCAGTTCTTAAGTGACTATGCCTGCAGGGCTCTGAGCGGAGGGAGCAGACAGAAACACCCACCTCCCAGTCTTCCCCTGAAAGAGGTGCACACTTTGAAAGCTGCTGCTTAAGGGTCCAGCTTCCCATCAGCCTGCATCTAGATGCTGATTGTGATCTTCTGCTTTGGGATATTGACAGGTGTTGGCACATCCTCAACTTCTGGGAGCCACTAAGAACAAAGAAGGCTGCTTGGACAATCACAAAGGTTTAAAAGAAAATCAAGAGTTAGGGCAGGGTTGAATAATAAGTCTTATCTCCTACATGAGAACATTCCTCCAAGACTGGAAGAGGTGGCTGTTTTATCTAATACATGGAAACCAACACAGAGAGTCAAGAAAAATAAAGAAACAGATGAATATGTTCCAAACAAAAGAACAAGATAAAACCTCAGAAAAAGACCTATTTTAATAAAATGGAGGTAAGTGACCTACCTGATAAAGACTTCAAAATGACAGTCACAAAGATTCTCACCAAAGTCAGGAGAACAATGCACGAACAAAGTGAAAATTTTATCAACAAAGATAGAAAATATAAGAAAGTACCACAAATAGAAATCACAGAGCTGAAGAATACAATAACTGAATTAAAATGTTCAATAAAGGGGTTCAACCGCAGACTAGATGACGTGGAAGAAAGAATCAGCCAACTCAAAGACAGAGCAGTGGAATTCATCCAATCAGAGAAGCCAAAAAAAATAAAAAAGAAGAAGAAGAAAAAGCGAAGATTGTTTAAGGAACTTATGGGACAACATCAAGCAGATTCACATTAGAGGAGTCTCAGAAGGAAAAGAGAGAGAAAAAGGGGCAGAAAACTTACATGAAGAAATAATGGTTGGAAACTTCCCTAACCCGAGGAAGGAAACAGACATCCAGGTACAGGAAGCCATAAAGATCCAAATTAGATAATCCAAAGAGACCCACAACAGTACAGATTATAACTAAACAGTCATAAGTTAAAGACAAAGAGAGAACCTTAAAGGCAGCAAGAGAAAAGCAACTTGCTACTTACAAGGGAACCCCAATAAGACTATAAGCAGATTTTTCAGCAGAAACTGTGCAGGCCAGAAGGAAGTGGGCACAGTATTTTCAAAGTGATGAAAGAAAAAAATTGCCAATCAAGAATATTCTACCCAGCGAAGTTGTCCTTCAGAATTGAAGGAGAGATAAGGAGTTTTCCAGATAAGCAAAACCTGAAGGAGTTCAGCACCACTAGACTGGCCTCACAAGAAATGTTAAAGGGACTTGGTAAGCTGAAACAAAAGGGCACTAACTAGTAAAAGAAAAACATCTGAAAGTATAAATCTCATGGGTAGAAGTATATATACAGTATATATATTCAACATATACAGTTGAATTCAGAATAATTTAATGTTCTAATGGTGATAGGTAATCACTTATAAATCTAGTATTTAAAGTTAAAAGACAAAAGTAGTAAAAATAACTATAAGTATCATATTTTAATGGATACACAAGACAAAAAAAACTGTGACATCAAAAACGTAAAACACGGAAGGGCAGGATAAAAATGTAGAGCTTTAGTACGTTTGAACTTAAGTCGTTATCAACTAAAACAGACTGTTACAAGATGTTTCATGTAAGCCTTATGGTAACCACAAAGCAAACCTATAGTAGATACACGAACGAGAAAGAGAAAGAAATTTAAGCATACCACCAAGAAAGTCATTAAATCACAAAAAAAATCAAGGAAAAGAAAAGAAAGGATCAAAGGAATTACAAAGCAGACAGAAAAAACAATTAACAAAATGGCAGTAAGTCCATAGCAATCAATAATTACTGTACATGTTAAATGGACTAAGTTCTCCAATCAAAAGACAAGAGTGGTTGAGTATATTAAACAAACAAACAAACAAACAAAAAACCCCAAGACCTAACTATATACTGCTTACAAGAGACTCACTTCAGTTTTAAGGAAACACACAGACTGAAAGTAACAGGATAGAAATACTCCACATAAATGGAAAACAAAAGAAAGCTGGGGCAGCAATACTTATATCAGACAAAATAGACTTTAAGACAAAGACTGTAATACAAGACAAAGAAGGTAATTAGGTAATGATAATGGGGTCAATCCAACAAGAGAATATAACATTTGTAAATAATTATGAGCCCAATATAGGAACACCTAAATAAATAGAGCAAATATTAACAGATCTAAAGAGAAAAATAGACAGCAATATAATAATCATAGAGGATCTCAATATCCTACTTTTAACAATGGATAGGTCATATAGACAAAAAATAAGGAAACACTAGACTTAAATGACACATTAAGCCAGATGGACTTAACAGACATTTACAGAGCATTCCACTCAAAAGCAACAGAATACGCATTCTTCTCAAGCATACATGGAATATTGTCCAGGATAGATCACATGTTAGGCCACGAGACAAGTCTAAATAAATTTAAGAAGACTAAAATCATATCAAGCATCTTTTCCAACCACAATAACATGAAACTAGAAATCCACCATAAGAAGACAACTGGAAAATTCACAAATATGTGGAGATGAAACAACATGATACTGAGTCATCAATGCATCAAAGAAGAAATTAAAATTTTCAAAATATTTTGAGACAAATAAAAGTGGAAATACAACATACCAAAACTTACGAGATGCAGCAAAATCAGTTCTATGAGGGAAATGCATAGCGATAAATACCTACATTAAGAAACAAGAAGGATCTGAAACAACTTAACTTTATACCTCAAGGAACTCGAAAAGAAGCACAAACTAAGTCCAAAGTTAGTCTAAAGAAGGAAATAACAAATATCAGAACAGAAATAAATGACACAGAGACTAGGACGACAATGAAAAATGTCAATAAAACTAAGAGCTAGTTTTCTGAAAAGATAAATAAAACGGACAAACCTTCAGCTAGACTCACCATGCAAAACAGAGAGAGGACTCAAAATCAGAAATGAAAGAAATGTTACAACTGGTACCACAGAAATACAAAGGATCATAAAAGACGTCTAGGAACAATTATATGCCAACAAAGATCTAAAAGACTAGGAAAAGCAGAGATCTGGTGCCCTTGGTTACCAAGAGTCCACGTATAGTTCCCATCACGCTGGATCAAATTTTTCTTGGGAATTCCACCCTCTGAACCTCTGTCTCATGGGAAGCACTGTGGTTCATAAGGTAACTAAGGTAACTCCATGTTTGTCAAAGCAGATTGAGACTCTCTTGCTCTTCTACACGTAACTGATTTGAATAAAGACTTCAGTGGCTAAGTAGGCTTGGAGAATACTTTGCTTTATTTTAAAAAAACACCTTAAAAGTTTTAATTTATTGCAAGACCTCCTCAAAATCCTTACTATGCAAATGTTCAGCGTGACTCTTCAGAATGGGACTACACTGAGAACACTTTTTAAACCTATTTGAGCAGGGAGTCATTTATTCACTGAAAATCTCAGCAATAAGGAGTTCCATGGAACACACACTTTGGGAATCTCAGGACAGAGTAAAGTCTGGTGATCACTTGAGTGCTCAAGAGAAGAAAACTACATGTGGGCAAATCCATGTCTAAAATAGTTACAGACCTCTAGTAATTGCCATTTTATATATATATATATATATATATATATATATATATATATAGCCATTATATATACACATATAAATTGACTATATATATGAATTGACATTATATATATATAAAATGTATAAGGCATGTGTAATGTATATATAATGTGTAAGGCATATATATCGTGTATACTACTGAATGTTCAATTTATGAGCTTGCTAATTTAACTGAGGACTTAAATCCTTGAATAGACTGCTTCATCCTAACAAAGTTTGTTGAGAATACAAAGCAATAAACTATATCTGAATTAATTTTTAAAAATTGAGTTCGATGATCAGATGCTGACTGTCAGTTTTCCAGTACCCTCTTTCTCACATCTAAAGGCGCGGTCAAATAAACAATTTGTTGGTCTACAAACCAAAGTGTCAGGAGAGGTAATTTATCAATTTGTTGATTGCTCATGGTTATCAGTCAGCAGACGGGCCTGAAATTATTATTTTGCATACCAGCTCTTCAACAGGAAGCTCCCACATTCATACTTTCTCTCCCCTGCCAAATCATTCCAAAACAGCGTGCTGATATAATATCATATCAGGGGACCTGCAGCAAATGTCACAGTCATTTGCTTTTCCAGTTTTTATCTGAGGACAATTCTCTCACTAAATGATCTTCACCCTCCATCCCGATCCTCTCTATGGATAATAAGAGGGTTCTTAGCAATTAGCAGCAATTCCAGTAAAAATATTTTTCCCTAGCTATAATGCAGTAATGGCCAAGAGAAATCGGGGCACACATTTTTCTATCTACTTTAATAAGTGCACATCCAAGTAAGGACATGCAGGATACCTGCTCAGGCATGCCCCGGGCTCAGCATCGATCTTCCTGCTGCTTTACCACTTCCAGACTGACAGCTAAATTTTTCTTTTCTACTGCACAGAAAAGGTTTCTGTGGGCTGTAACCATAATGCTGCCACTGAAACTCATTTGTTGGCTAAAGGATAAACAGAGATTGAAGGACAATTTTCATTAACAGAGAAAGACGGGATATATACAGGAGAGGAGAGCTGGATCTGCATGGGAGAGCAAGCTTAGCGACTTCGGAGAAAACGCGAGGAGACACACTCTAATTGAGTTGTAATTTTCTTGTCACGTGGCAGGCACCAGCTGAATTCTTGGAAGGACCCCACATCTGCAGCTGAGACTGTCTTACATGCTTTCTGTGCCCAATGGTTAAGAATGAAGGAAATTTTTTACCTGTAAATAGAACTGAAATTAGGGCAATGAAGAGAGGAAGTCAACAGTGTTTCTGAATGGAATGGACATATTCTTTTCAGGAAAATGAACCTTCTTTGCTGAAGCATCATCAAGCGATAGGATTGAAAACTAAGACTGAGAAATATGGGGAAAAACAACCCATGTTTAGTGAACTATTTGGCGAATATGTACAAGCCACTGCACTCCATATATATAAGATAGGATCCTGAACTCAATGATCCTATAGCTTAAATTAAGCAGAGGAAAGACATTCAAATATATACTAGGTTACAAGCATCTACTTCATCTCCAACTGTCAGTATACATAATAACTCCTTAACATATATTTATTGAATAAATTACTGAAATAATATTTCTTATTTAAGGGGGAAGTAGTAACAACCATAAGAAAGTTACAGGTGTGAGTAGTGGGCTTCCAAGGGTGAAGTTTACTTCTGGCCGGAAGGGTCAAAGATGACATTATGGAGAGGTGGCATGCGATTCGGGCATCAATATTTATAAATGTTTGGAGGTTCAGAAGAAGAACAAAGAACAGTATGACGAGAGAAATGGAGAATTCTTAGGATGAACAGGAAACAGCAGTGGTATACTTAATAGTCAGCAGCTACTGTGCAGGCTGAAATGAACACACTTTTAGTATTCTGATTTTCAGTATCCTATGGGAAAGCAAATGCTGTGTGTAGCTACCTCTGCAACTACAAACCAAGTCAGGTCACATTATGACTCAGTAAATGGTTGCAGACCAAGATATTCCTTTTCAAAATGTCAGAAAAACCCTCATAGAGAGGGTTGTATTAGCAATTTTCCATTATGACAAATTATGAACTGAAAATACACATTTTTATTTGATCCCTGGGTTTAGGCTATAACTGGCATTAGCTACACTAGTAATTTAATCCTAGACTCTACTCAGTGCCTGACGTAGTGCCTGGCACATAGTAGGTATGCGAGAAATATTTGTTGAATGAGTAGTCAAGATATTGTCATGTACTGAGGAATAGATTATTCTGTAGAATAGGCTTCCTGTATCATTTCCAGTTTCACTCTCAACTTAAAACTTGAAAACCCAAACACTCCATGAATGATAAGAATGTCTAATTCACAGTGTAGTTGATGATAAAAAAAAAATCACAATTGTTTCCCACTTTTACTCCATATATTGAAATCATGGTTTCTAACTTGCCAAGGTCACTTACAGGCATCCTTATTTTAGGTTGTTTTCAGCATCTACTGTTCCCCCTGGATTCTCACTTACAGGAATCACACTCACACTATTTACTGCAAAGTAAATTGCTTCATGGTCTTCCAAAGTACTTTGATGAAGTATCCACAGAAAGGGGGTCCAAGGGTCAGATGAGTTTGCGAAATGCTTCACACCCTGAGCCTACTCTTGGAGGTTCACTTTGTTAAGTAACACACTTAAGTTTCTGAGAAGCCCTGTAGTAAAGAAGCCCAATGAACTCTGGTTTAACCTAGTGTTTTTCTAACTGTTATGACCATGGAGGCTATTCTGAATGGCTTTCACTCTCTTTCAGAACTAGTTAGTGTTCTAAGGTGCAACCTTGGGACAAGATCCTAAGGTAGAGATTACAAGCTACTGAGCCCATGGTATTTTATCCTTGAGTGACGGCACACACTGAGAGACAGGAGAGATGTCAGCACATCTGGCAACACTGGGACCCTAGTGCCTCCTAGCATCAGTCCCCCCCACCCCTTTTCAGTGGGCATAGTTTCTCTGATTCATTATGGCGCTGGCATTCCCATATTACTCCCAGACCATTTCAGGCATGTACATCACTTGCCTGGTCCCTGTAGGTATCTGACTTTGGAATTCTTGCCCTGCGGTATCTTAATCGTTCAGTTGTTCCTACTACGCTTAGAAGAAAAAGGAATACCAGTATTCAAAGGCCAAAAAAAAGAAAAGAGAGAGAAGTCAGTATAAGATGAATCCCCTTTTAAGCTACTAGTAGTAATTGCTATGTCTGTTGAACTTCAAGGAAGCAGTAAGAAGGAGCATATGTCAGCATCTTGGCCTCCAAATGGTGTTTGTCCCATTTTCTGCATCTGCAAATCTATAATCCTCAAAGTAATACAGGAATCTTGGGATGTTACAAAACACCACTACGAAGTGTTTCACTTGTCACTTGTGCTCCCTAGAAATGGAGCCTTACTTCTGAATGGGATCATTTCTGATTTCATTTCAGATCTTTTTAGGCTCACACTCCAACGACTGGCTGCTCTACTGGGGTCCATGGAGTTCTGGACTGAACTCTCACACTTACCAACAAAGAGCACTCGGTCTATACAGCAAGCAGATTGCCTTCCAAAGGAAGCTCTTGGCTCTCCAGAATGGGTCCTTATTTCCCCTTTTCAAAAACATCCTGCTTACTCTTTTGTGGTGATATGCTAAACTGCCCAATGTGTGACTAAAAGCGTCTTAGTTACTGAAAATAATTTATTTTTTCTAAATTTTAAAAGGGAACATATTTTAGTTTGCAAACTTTTGAGGCCATGGTGGGGGACATATTGGGGAAGATGCAAAAACCACAAGGGGCATTTGGTACATAACCATGACACAGCCTTCTAGCAGGGAAGACCAACACAGAAGCAAGACTTCTGCAAGAGGAGAGCATCAACAGGGCAAAGTGAGAGACAGCTTGTTCTGTCTGTGCTCTACTTGTGCTCTCCAAGTAGTGTATGCCACCCATAGCACGATTTCCTTAAAAAGAGTAGATTCCAAAAGCATTTGAGACATCAAGCTGGGAAGGGGGTTTTTTGGTTTCCTTTTGTTTTTACCAAAATGTCCCACACATACTTTCTTTTTCATTACCTCAGGCTAAAAAGTATATTTTGGCAGTGCCTCTCCCTAGACTGTAAAATCAGGGTTTGTCTTCTCTAAATATTTTCCAATTTGCAACTTTTGCCTTTTTAATCATGTCAAATGTCAGCATCTCATAACTCATTACTATCATCCTTCTAAGTGAACTGATTGTATTATCACCAAAAAGGATGTAAACTGAGGGTCTGGACAGGAAGTGAAAGAATTAGGTTGTAGAGAAGGAGCTTCCTGTTTGTGTTTTCCTCCTCTGGCTGCAGGAGTTTGAAGCAGAAATGCCACAAACACAAACCACCCACTCGGGGCAGACATGCATTTGGCTTAGTAAGTGTTGGTTTGGGTGTGGAGGGAAAGGCATAATGCTGGACCTTCTAGCATGTCTCTTTCAGCAAAATCCCAAATCAGTGTATCTGAAGTAGCAAGATATATATTTCTAATTTTATAGCCAAAATATACTGTTTATGACTACCAAAAGCTAGTAACAACCTCTGTTTTCCCTGACTTGATTCAGGCTTTGGGTTTGAACTGCCTGTTAACTACCGTCAACCATTCATTCTATGAATATTTAATGAGCCTCTCCTAATGGGCTGGCTACTCTTTTGCGTACTAGAGAAATAGAAGTGACCAGGTAAAAATTCTAGCTTGCATGGAGCTTATTTTCGAATGGTCATAACGCCTACATTTTATTTTTATTTATTTTTAAACTTTTTAAAAATTAACTAATTAACTAATTTTTGGCTGTGTTGGGTCTTGGTTGCTGTGTGGGGGCTTTCTCCAGTTGCAGCAAGCGGGGGCTACTCTTTGTTGCGTTGCGCGGGCTTCTCATTGTAGTGGCTTCTCTTGTTGCGGAGCACGGGCTCTAGGCGCGCGGGCTGCAGTAGCTGTGGCACGCGAGCTCAGTAGTTGTGGCGCACGGGCTTCTTTGCTCCGTGGCATGTGGGATCTTCCTGGACCAGGGCTCAAACCCATGTCCCCTGCATTGGCAGGCGGACTCTTAACCACTGTGCCACCAGGGAAGCCCAATTCCTACATTTTAGTGACGCCATTTTGTACTTGTCAGTGGCATTTAAGACTTGGAGGAAACATGGTGGACTGAGGCTGGTGAATGTCAGCAGCCCACGGCAAGGGAAGATCTTAAGAGAAATTTATTCTAGCTACGCTCTGAATGCCAACAGCCTCTGGTGCTTGCATCTTCCCCAGACTATAGCAATGAGGCAATGGAGACAAGAGTTCTAGTGCGTTGGACATTCGAAAGTACGAGACAACCATGGAGTTCCTTGCATCTCGTGCTACAGAAGAAACATGTCAGGCCCCCAGGGATTCAAAGAACAAACCTTTCCTTCCATAGGAAGGGGCTTGATCTATGCCCTTGTGCTTATCACACAGGACTGCTGTGAGGGTTAGATGAATGTATAGTACTCAGAATTGTGCCCGGCAAATATTTTTGTGCTACTAGTATTATTAATCACTGTGTCCTCACTGTGTCCTCTTGTCCTGTATGTTGTAAGTCCTAAACATTTTATACAATTATGTCTCTATCTAAAATATCTTTAATAATGGGATACTGTTGTATCCAGGTACCTCGAGGTACCTGGAGGTTGGGTCTTATTCTGATAATCTCATGTAACTCAAACAGCATCTACTGTCTTTAATACCAAGGGTTTCTAGCTAAGTGTGTATTGAATTGAATTAGAAATGTCTTTAGGGCCTCCCTGGTGGCGCAGTGGTTAAGAATCCACCTGCCAATGCAGGGGACACGGGTTCAATCCCTGGTCCAGGAAGATCGCACATGCCGCGGAGCAACTAAGCCCGTGCGCCTCAACTACTGAGCTTGTGCTCTAGAGCCCGTGAGCCGCAACTACTGAGCTCGTGTGCCGTAACTACCGAAGCCCGCACGCCTAGAGCCGGCGCTCCGCAACAAGAGAAGCCACTGCAATCAGAAGCCTGCGCGCCGCAACAAAGAGTAGCTAGCCCCCGCTCCCTGCACTAGAGAAAGCCCGCGTGCAGCAATGAAGACCCAACGCAGCCAAAAATAAATAAATAAATATATTTAAAAAAGAAAAGGAAAGAAATGTCTTTAGGTCTATTCAGTTAAGACTTCAAACAAATATCTCCCGGAGTCACTGTTATGGGTTAAATTGTGTCCCCCCGCCCCCTCAAAAAAAAAAAAAAAAAAAAGAAGAAGATATATTGAAGTCTTAATTCCTGAATATGACCTTATTTGGAAATAGGGTTACCACAGATGTAATTAGTTAAGATCACAGTGGAATAGGATGGGCCCCTAATCCATATGCCTGGTGTCTTGTAAGAAGACAGCCATGTGGAGAAAGAGAGACACAGGGAGAAGACCAGGTGATGGTCAAGGTAGAGACTGGACTTAGGGAGCTGCAAGCTGAGGAATGCCAAAGATTGCTGGCAAACGACCAGAAGCTAGGAATACACAAGGGAGGATTCTACCCTCCAGGGTTCAGCCTGGCCCTGCTGACACCCTAATTTCAGATGTCTGGGCTCCAGAACTGTGAGCTGATAAATTTACATTGTTAGAAGCCACCCAGCTTGTGAAACTTTGTTACAGCAGCCCCAGGAGACTAGGGTCTCCTCCCTGAGTCATTCATACCAGTAGTTGTGTGGCATGGGCGTCCTCACCACAAGACGCACAGTTTATTCTGTGGCTCAACATTTATACATAGAATATGTGCCACTAACAGGTCAAAACAGACTCAGTTGTCCTAGGAGAATGATGCCTTATTCATCTAAGTTTCCCTCCTTACACCTTTTCCCCAGTAGTTCAGATGTTCTTGAAGTCGGCCAGATGAAACATTCTGACAGCATACACTTAGCAAGCCACAGGGGACAGATCCAGGGTGTCAGAGAACAATCCCACGGAGATTTAGAATGCCCTCAGCATTTATATCCAGGTAGGAGACTTGGGGAGATTTTCGAGGCAGATTTTAGACGTGAGATTACCCTAAGAAGTTTCCAGGGTTTTCTTGGTGCCCTAAGAACTCTATTCAATATAAAATCATTCCTTGCTTGGGAGGAAAGATGCAGCATAAAAATTTGGTGCAATATATGCCAGTTAATTCAACAACATGTCAAACTGTCTGAGAAAGTCTTTAGAAAAGGTTTACCTTTTGTGTCACCAGGGAACTGAGTGATAGGAAGGAAAGCTCATGAAGAGGAGATTTTCTCTAACTTCTGCCTACAGTGAATAAATCAATGGTATTGTCAAGTCCCCTCAATATCAATGAGTTTATCTGATAAGCAGGCAAGTATTTACAGATGCTAAAAAAAAATCTCCAGTGTTTCTTGTTTCTCCCCTTCCCATTCCAGCCTTACTTCTTGTTTGCTTTCTGTCTTTCTACCATTTCTTTCCTTCTTCCTTCCCCTTCTTGTTCTTCTGCTAGTCTTGGCATGGTAATAGGAGGAAAGGTTTGTCTGACAGCTGCTACCTCCTACCCCTTAGCTTCTAAAAGCTATGATGAGTGTGGGGTCTTCACTTCATTTATTTATTTTTTTAAGATTTAGTCTCCATGCCCTGAACTGGGTTTAGGGTAATTGTGCGTCTGCTTGAGGGCTGAACGCAATCTCTAGCCTTTTTCATAAAGTTTATGGCCCTGGTGCCCCTTTAAAAGTCTCCTGTGGTTGATTGATGGGCTCATTTCTGATACTACTATAAAGGATTGGCCATCCCGAAGATAAGCCGCTCCTCCCCCAAGCATCTCAAGAGGGAAGGGCGGCCGCCTTACAGAGGAGGCCTCCGTTATGGATGGCGCTTCTCGCCTCAATCAGATTCATTCTTCAGCGGCCCAGGCACTGCCCTGCACTGAGGGACTGCCCCACAGACACACAAGCTCAGCCAGGTCCTTTCGTTAATGGGCGTCGGAGGATTCAAACATCATCACCGGAGGGAGGGAGAACGCAGTAGCTAGCACCCCATCTCCTAACTTGTGTTCATTCTCTTTTGGCGTCATTTGCCCAGAGGTCAGACTCACAGCGTATTGATCTTTCAGTAATTCAAGCCTTTTTATTCAATGAAGTTTTCCTCAGAGTTCACCCTTTAATATTTGTTCTTAGGTTTCATGTCAATCTGTTTTTTTGTCCTTAAGCTATCTTTCAAATATCTCTTCATGGGACAAATGTGGTGATGAGCAATTCTTCCCAACTTCTACAACTTGTACTTTCTGGGTCAAAATGGCACTTGAATTCTCAGTGAAAGGCAAAAACGGGAGAGAGGATGGCGGCGGGGAGGTAAGGGGAGGGGAACAGAGGCTGAAAAGGAGGGGGGGGGAAGGAGAGACAGAGGGAGGGAGGGGGAGGGCTGGGGATGGAGGGGGAGGGAGGAGAGGAGGAGGGATTTTAGGAAGGCTAACACTTAAATCTTAACTGGAAACTTCATTTCCTGGAGGAAGGGGAGTTGATTTGTCATTTGCCAAAAACCAAGACATGAGAGAAATCACAAAAGAGCTGATGGAGATCACGTGGCAGCCTATCAGGTGCGGTGAGCAAGGGGAAGGCAGGAATCAAAGACCAGTGCAAGCAGAGGAGGAGACGCAGGTTTGCGAAAAAAGCGTTATCCAACATTCAAATATTCACTGAACACTTTATAGGGTAGGTATGACACTATGACTCGGGTTATCAGAGCTAAGACAGTCAATGCACATAAGGAGCCCACACTTTAAGTAGTGAACTGGGCTTCCCTGGTGGCGCAGTGGTTAAGAATCCACCTGCCAATGCAAAGGACATGGGTTCGAGCCCTGGTCCGGGAAGATTCCACATGCCGCAGAGCAACTAAGCCCGTGCGCCACAACTACTGAGCCTGCACTCTAGAGCCTGCGAGCCACAATGACTGAGCCCGCGTGCCACAACTACTGAAGCCCAGGTGCCTAGAGCCCATGCTCCGCAAAAAGAGAAGCCACCGCAATGCGAAGCCCGCACACCACAACGAAGAGTAGCCCCCGCTCGCCGCCAACTAAAGAAAGCCTGCACACAGCAACGAAGACCCAACGCAGTCAAAAATAAATAAATAAATTTATAAAAAAGAAAAAGAAAACATCAGACCTGTAACCAAATAATTACATTCAATGTTATAATGTGATAAAAGGCATTTAGAGATGTTGCCAACACCTCTGTATCCATCCCTGTCTGGTTTCTTTCTTACATCACATCACAAAACAGCAAGAACAAAACAACAACAACAAAAAAAAACAAAGAACAAAAAAGTCAATGTCACCAATAACATCTGTGTTGCTAAACCCAGTGAGTATCTTTCAGACCTTATTGTAACAAATACCCGTTGACCCAATGGACCACTTCCTTCATCTTGAAACACTCTCTTCTTGGGTCTACTGCATACCACATTCTTTGGTTTTCCAACTACATCTCTGTTTCTTTTTAATCTCTTTTGCAACATCATCTCCTCTTGCCAACCATAAAATGTGATTTCGCCAAGGTTTGGTCCTGTGCTTACTTCCCTTCTTTGTACTCTCCTAGGCAATACCATTCACCCTCTGCCTTCAGTTACCTTCAGGGTGCCAAGAACACTCAAATGATCGCTCCAGGCAGAATTCTCCCTCTACAACCCAAGTGGAATGCTTGCCTCTCCCAGGTGCCCACGCAGAGTTAGCTGCACCCTTGCTGGGCACTTCCTCAGTAAGTCTGTGTCTGTCTGTATCTGCCAGTGAGGACCTGTGCGTTATTCAGCTGTGTGCGTTCAGTGTTTGACAAGGTGTCTGGCACATGGTTTGGGTTCAGTTTGTTCAGCTGGAATTGACTGGAATTAGGGCAGGGCTTGGGGGCAGAAGGCATGGCACCATTCCACATACTGGGGTGCTGCTGGGTCATTCTGCCTTGGCAGATGAGCTAAGATACCTCACTACGGGAACAACTTTTCAGATGATAATCTCTTAATTATAATCTCTTAAAAAGAGGACAAAATGTATACATGGGATTTAACATGGCTGATTTTTTTTTTTTTCTGTTATTTTTGTATTATCAGAGTTTTCTGCAATGTATATATATACTACTTTTATAATTGGTTTTTATAATTTTTTTTTTTTTTTTTTTTTTTTTGGCTGCACCACACGGCATGTGGGATCTTACTTTCCTGACCAGGGATTGAACCTGTGCCCCCTGTAGTGGAAGCACAGAGTCTTAATCACTGGACGCCCCCAGAGAAGTCCCAATTGGGGATTTTTAAAAATTTCTTTTGAGGTCTGCTCTATGTATTGATAGGGCAAAAGGGAGAAAAGTATGTGCGTGTGATACACACACACAGAGTCAGGGTAGTGAAATGAAAAAGAGGAATGTGAATTACTAGCAGAAATTCTAGGAGTTGGAATCCAAGGAGTTAGAACACGTTTTTCTTCAATAAAAGTATTGCCCGAATTCTTCAATAAGCGGTTGCCCAAACTGCCTTTGTTTCTAAGTGACTTTTAGGGAGAAATAGGACAAAGAGAAATTATTTACTCAAATGGCCTGTCACTCCTGATTTTCAAGAATTAAACACAAAAAAGTATTTTTAGATAATAAATTTGATAGTAACATATGCTCTCCTGCATTCTAACTCAGACTACAATCTTTGATGAGTAGACACTGACATCCTAGTCAAGCCGTTCAAGCCATCAAAATAAGCAACCCCTTATGAAAATTAAAATTGAATATTACATTGGAGAAATTGAAAGCATCGTTTCATCAAAGGCAATTTGTCTGTTATCTGACAGCCTTGAAAAACAACAGGAAAATTACATCTCACATTAAAATGAAAAGGCAGCAGCTTCTTTAAACATTACAGTAATAAGGGAACCTTGGGCCATTAAAAAAAACCCTGTTTATTCTATAGGCTGGCACTGTCTGACTTCTTCTCTCGATGTTCCCCTGGGGTGGGGGTGGGAAGGGCATATTTCTGCACTAGTTAATGGATCATAGAAGAAAGGAGTACCACTTTCTTCCTTTTAAAAAATTCTTCCTTTATTGGTAAAAAAAAGAGATTCTACGAAGCAGTCTCAAGGGCCATCAAAGTGGTAAAGCCATCAGGTGTGTCAGGAAAAAAAAAAGAGTGATTCTACAAAGCAATCTCAAGGGCCATCAAAGTGGTGAAGCCATCAGGTACGTCAGGCAACAGGCAGCTCCCTCCTTCAGGGAAGAGCCAGTGGTTCCCATGCCTTCCAGCCCTGAGTCAGCCCTCTGATGTTATTCCTCATGTGTTTGGCCCGTGTGAGCTGGATTCGTGTAGGGAATTCACACCCTAGATTCTCGGATATGGTACCAAGTATTATCTAACTACACATTTATTTGAGGAACTTTTCAGCCTCTGCCCACTGTGATAAGGAAAGCAGCCATGAATTCTGGTCATGCTT
Source organism: Eschrichtius robustus (assembly GCF_028021215.1). Classification (NCBI taxonomy): domain Eukaryota; kingdom Metazoa; phylum Chordata; class Mammalia; order Artiodactyla; family Eschrichtiidae; genus Eschrichtius; species Eschrichtius robustus. The sequence goes on from NC_090829.1 coordinate 2,642,181, forward strand.
TGGGTGGAACAATCATGCTCATGTCTATACCTTGGTTACGTTTGTTAAATCACCAGGAGTATAACGGAAAAATTAGTCCAATATGTGGCACATCTAGTGAAAGTACTTCTATAATGCTTGAGTCAGGTTAACACTATCAGTACTACTCATAGCCAGTGCTGCTTGTGTACTGCAAAGATTTGCTTATTTTATTGCAGCAGTTTAACATCATTTTCTGAATATTAAAATACATTCAGTTTTCTTTTTAAATGGACCATCTAGAGGAAAAGCATAGTTACTAACCCAATAACTAGTTCTTTAATGCCAATATTTCAGAGAGCTCAAGTTTCACTAAAGCACTCTATGATGTACAAATAAATTTTATGCAAACCGAATGAATCTTAGATTCTCTGCAAGGGTGTTAATAACTAAAATAATAGAAAAAAAGACTTCACAATAACATAGGAGTGACTCCAGAAACTGAAAAAAAGACTTCACAATAACATAGGAGTGACTCCAGAAACTGAAAAAAAAGGGTAGTTCTAGAATAATGCCTAAAATCAAGTGTACTTAACCAATTTATGCTTTTCTTATGTTCTTCAACTAAATGAACCTCACTGATTATGACATTTGATCACTACCTTTATTTATTAACTCAGAGCTTCAGTGAGTGAAACATTTCACTTCTGAGTTCTGGGAAGACTGATCCACATGTAAGTGGTCTGCAGTTCAATTCGTGGACCTGCAAGTGCAGTGGAGTAGAGAGATGCAGAGCTCTGACACTTTCCAGCTATGTGGTCTCAGAAGCTCAGTTTCCTAAAATATAATTTGGGAAAACAACGCTTTCTTCTAGTACAAGAAATCCTAATATATAAAGGTGTTAGTTCCCTTCCTAAGTGCTTCACATACATTTTAGGTTAGCACTGGGTAAAGTTTTATCTCCTTTTATAGATGCTGTATGTTTCCTCTATTGGAACAATTAGCTACATGAATCACAAACATCCCTTGATGATACTATAAGAACATTTCAGTGAGTACTAAAAGCAGGACCCCTTTTTTGGATAGCCTACAACTTTATGTGGAAAAAAAAAAAACTAAAAATAATGCCATTTTTGATTGCTGATGTCATGGGCATTGGCAAGAATATTGAAGCTGTACATCAAAAAGATATTTTGGGGATAAGTCAGCAAAAGAATAAAGCAGAGCTCTGGAGCTCTCGTGAAATTGAGAGATCTCTTTTGTATCAAAGTATATTTATGAGATAATATTTCAACAGAAATGGAGAAAAAATGGAAATCCATTGCCATTATATTACTATTGTGTTGAAATGGCAATCTTATAATGAAATCTAAAATTCCAGCTCTCATATCCTAAAGTGGATGCCTGCTTGCTTTAATCTTGGTTATCGTTATATCGCTAAAGCAATCATTGAAATTAGCTTTGGCATTTACAAAAAGGCAAGATGGGTCTACTCTTCCCTCCTGCCTTTTCATAATCCCCTCCCTCTAGCTCGATGATGCCCTTGACAACAAAAGTTCAAGAACACCCAACTGCAACCGGACATTTGGTAATCACAGTTTTCGATAATTGAGTCTTACTAAGTCACAAAGGAGTTGTTAATTCTGGTTCAGCTCACCCAGACCACACCCTCTGAGACCTCTCAGTCACGTGACGTAAAAAGGTTTATTTACCAGTGCTTCTCCTATCTTGAAACTGAGCCTGAATGTGACCCTGTGCAAGGCCCCAACCTCGCAGGGTCTATGCTTCTTTATTTGCACAACAAGTGTCTTCAACTAGTACATAGTCTATAGATCCCTTTGAGCGCCAATATTTTATGACTGCTATAGTCTTACAGTTGTTATAGTCTTACAGTTGTTTCTTAAACTTCTGTTATTCAGAGTCCACTGGCATGAATTTTGCCTTGTTGGCAAGCAACTTTCATTCTTCATGTTATTAGTTTTATTTAGGTCAGCACACTTTTTTGTTTGTTTTTTACCTGAATAAATATGTTTAAGATGGACAAGTTATAACACTCCTATAAGTGATAAATCAGCTTCACTTACCACAAATATAAGGTAAACTGTAAAAATAAAAAGGATTGGGAAAAAAACCCACTGTAATTGAGCCCTGGTTAGATGCTGTGGCCTAAGGATAGCTGTAAGTCTCAGGACTGATCTCTTTGTTAAAAACAGCTACAGAAGACGGAATATCACCACATAGCCGTTCTTGCCAAGAGAATCAAAAGTTTTGGAGGAGACGTGAAAGGAGAATAAAATACTTTCCTCACTATAGGATTTAATTCATCACTGGTACCACCACTGATGTAGATCCCATTGCTGGGATAACTTCTGTGACTATTAAAAGGCTGTGTTACATTTCAGACTCAACTGCCCGATCAGGTTGGGCAAATTCTTCAGTTGTCAAAATATCTTGACTATATTCACATACTTATTCTCAAAAATGAACACTATATCAACTTGAATCACTTAACTTTTTTTTCCCTAAGTTGTATGCCATAGTCATTATTAGTAATACTTAATTAGTATAAAATACTTTGTTCTCCAGAATATAAACTGCAACAATAAATTAATACAATTATTCCAGTTTACATTTAAATTTGGACAAAAAGAGCTAGCTCTGAGTTAAGAAAAAGCAACAACAAAACACAAAACAGAAGAATGTTGTGCTCAATTTTAAAATATTCAGTTGAATGAAACTACCCCAGCAGAGAAAAAAAACAAATTTATCATGTCATAAAAAATACGTTAAATTCGAAATGAATTAGAAAAAGAAATACAGTTATTTGGAACAGCTACAGGAGTTCTGTTTTAAAGTAACCAATTGAACTTACCCAATAGGTTCACTTGAAGATAAATTAAAATGTGATTATAATATGAGAAATTTACAGTTAAGTAGCATTACATTAATTCCTTATTCTTTCCTAGTACACTTTAATATGTTTTTCTTTCCTATTCTTTGTACATACTTATCTTCCCAATAAAAAATAATGAATAATGAAGGAAGTGATGGGTAAATGAAATTTTATTTTCACTATAATTAGATTTCCCCTCTCAGAAATCTTCCATCTTCTTAAATCACTGTGAATTAAACTATAGTGTTTCCTTTATTGCAAAATTCCATGCAAAGCATGCTAATCCTTTCTCAGGAAATCTCAGGATCATTCTGGTATAGTTGTGTTTACCCAAACTTTGCTAACAGTTTGAGAACATGATTTTTAAGAGGATCCACACAAGTCTTGGACTTGCAGAGGTATCAGTAAATTTGGGCAATTCTTCCTTGCCCGAGTGCTTCACCTACATGAGTACCAAAATTCTGCATTAATCCCCATCCCGGGGGGAAGAGAATTCTCTCATGAACTAACCACTGAATTACATAGATTATTTCATTTAGTTTTCAGAATAACCCTGCAGTCTGGGTATTAGTACCCACACTTTACTCAAGAGACCAGTGAGCCTACGTGCCTCACCCAAGGCCACATCTAATAATGGAAACTCTCAAGCTCAGTCCCCTTTCTCTCTATACCCAGGGCATTCGTCATGCTTCCTCCTCAGACATCATGGTTTTCCAAAATCACTTTCCTTCTTTCTGTATTTCAGGAGTTAGAAAACTATAACCTGTAGCACAAATGTTCCCTGCTGCTTGTCTTTACAAAGTTTTATTGGAATACACACCTACGTGTCTACTCTTTTGACACAACAGCAAAGCTGAGTAGCTGGGACAGAGACTGTGGGTCCACAGAGGCTAAAATGTTTATTATTTGGCCCTTTCCATAAAAGGTTTGCCAGCTTCTGCCCTATTCCATCTACATGTTAGCTGAGAGAAAATAAGACTATCTGTACAAGATGTATGTAAAAGAACAATCTGCAGAAAGATTTATATATATATAGTATGACTCTGTTTTTGGAAAAAAAGTTAACATTTGCTTCTATGTATACATATAAATACTTGCAAAGTTCATATGCCAAACTGTGGTTATATCTGAGGCATCAGATTATATAGGGAAACTTTCATGATATTTTAAATATTTAAATTACTTCAATATCTGCTTATTTGAATTTCTTTATTTCTTCTTTCTTTACTCACCAGGTGTGGGTCCTCAGGCAGTTCCCTTCATCTCTGCAGGGCTCTATTTTATCTGTAAAATGAGGAGCTGGGTTAGGCAATCTTTCAAATTCCTTATAATTCTAACCCCCCGCTGCTGTATTTAATGCAGCCGCCCAATTTCCTAGGATCAGTTAATTTTGATAACTACCAATCATAGGGAAAGATGTTTGCAGGGGAAGCCTATAATTTAAAATTTTCCATTTGTCATTTTTATTAGAAGGAACCTTCACAGACAACTCACTCTTCTCAGACCGTTTCACTAGAATCTCTTTCACGAGAATAGTCACAGGAATTCTAAGATACCACCATATTTGTAACTCAGTCTAAGATTAATTTCTCATCAGAGAGCATAGCCAACTGTGATTCGTGGGGACAAAGGTTCTCTACCCCGATTTCAAGTTTGTTTTCTCTAAACATGATCTTTTTTGGCTCTCATTCTATGACTTATGTTTGCATTTGTAATTTGTTGACTTGCTTTTGTAAAGAACATGACACTGAACTTTGTCTTCAGAATGCTCATATCCTAGAAGTTCCCATTTCCTCTAAATTTGATTTTGTTTTTAGTTTTATTTTAAAAGCAACGTTACAAATCTCGAAACATCATTAAATATCTATTCCAATTTTACATCAAATATGAAGTACAGAACACATTTTTGTAGTCATTTTGCGACGAAATTACGAAAGTTAAAATCAAAACAAGTACCCAGTAAAAGTGACCTATGGAGAGGATGGACACAGTCCCAGCTAGTGGAGGTGTACATCAGTATGGTTTTCTGGGGGGATATTTTCAGTCATATATCCAAAGCCTCAGGAGTTTAGCCAAGAAATTTCACTTTTATGACTGTGCCCTAAGCAAATGATTAAAAATAAGGAAAAGGTAGGCATCCCACTATTTATAAAAATGAAGAACTAGAAAACAAATGTATGTAAACAGTGGCTTGCTTAAGGCAACTGAGATGCCAAGAATGTTATTAAGTACTATGCAGCCATTAAAATTATAATGTAAAAACAATGTATAAAAGATCATGGGGAAATGTTGGTTCTAAAAAGTAGAAAATGGCTGTAAAATAATGCATATAATAGGATTCCATTTCTTGTGAAAATGTATATGTGCAAAGATTTTTATGTATGTCAGAAAGCAACTGGGAGGATTCCAGCCAAAATGTCAATACTGGCTACCACTTGGTGAAAGAATTATAGTAAATTTTTGGATCTTTCGGTAAATTTGCAATCTTTCTGCATTGACCACATATTATATTATCATAAGAATTATTTAGGGGCAGCAAATTATAGTTATAAACATAACTTTAAAGTCTCTAGGTTATGCCTACCCATATGATCAGAACTTTATGGATTCAATCATTTCAATGATTCAGGAAGCATATCATTTTAACTGAATCTAAGTAAACAGCTTTTATCTAACGCACAATCACTGATTTTTAAAATTTGTATTGAAGAAAATTAAAATTAGGATAATGAGCAAGAAAGAGGAGAATAAGATCATCAGATCATCTACCCCTTCACTTCCCTCTCATTCTCTTTCTTAGGGCTGTAGGTCATTCACTTCTGAGCTCTTTTTAAAATAACTTGTAATATTGTACTTATTTGATTTTTACTTGGTTTCGATGCACCTGCCGATTCAACTGTAAGCTCCGTGACGGCAGGAGTCATATCTTTTTGCTTCATTTAGCACATATCTCATTAAATACTTCAGCGAGACTAGGTAAAAGAACAAAACAACTAAAGCTTTGTAACATCTTAAAATCAAAAGTCATTAGATTGGTTGGTCGGTTCCTGTAATCTCTAATGGCCCAAGTTTGGCAAAATGTTCCCCGCAATTAACCTCTTGGAACTTACAGAACCCAACCACATGAAAGCAGAGCGTACTATATCAACGTCCAGTGTATTTATGGACACCAAGACCATCAATCTTGATGATCTAGGGAAAGTTAATCTTCTTTACCTGCACTGCCCATTATTTAATCTTATGCCTTTAAAAGATTACATCTGATAAATCAGCCATAATCAAAACTTTGAACGCCAAATATAATTAACCAGAGGCACCCCAGTACCATTTAGGTGAAAGTCAAAGTGCAGGAAGTTCACACTGAGAATGTTGCAATCTGAGTGGAATGGAAGTGCATGATTAGACATTGGTCAGCCATGTCTAGAGAGGAGAGTCTAATTCAGGAAATATTACGTGTGTACGTGTGTGTGTGTGTGTGTGTGTGTGTGTGTGTGTGTGTGTGTGTGTGTGTGTGTGTGTGTGTGTGTGTGTGTGTGTATAAAATGCTGATTGTGCAGAACTCTGTCTTTACATCACCTATAAAGACAGGCTTCCAAAGCAAATTAATAGTGTAAGCAACACGTTTTTCAAACAACTCTTTGTGTGAATCATTTTTTTTCTAAACAATAATTCAATTTCATGGAGAGCTTTTCTAAAGGACTTTCTTTGTCAAGCTCTGAATACACTGTCTTTGGTAAAAATATTCTATTTCTTTAAAACTAATTGATAGCTGAGCTTTCTCCATTGTTTGGGCTAGTCTTCCTCCAGTAGGTGGGAATGAATAAAAGTTCATCATCTCCTTAAAATATAAAAGCAAGCACAAATATAATTTAAAGGCCAAGAAACTGAAACAAGAGAAGTTCTTCTCATTTTTCCTTTGAAGCTGCTCTCAATACCATAGGATCCACGAATGAGGAAGCCTTTCCTACACCAAGTGTTCAAAACAAAAATCGAAGGGGAAAGTTACTCAATTATCCGGTAAATTCAGTCAGTGAGGAAAGCCAACCTAGACTGAGGCTCGATTTTAAGAACCGATTTTTGCTTATGATGTTTCTAAGAGATTAGGGATTTAAAATTCAGTCTCTAGAGTAAGCATTTTTGTTTTAAATTATAAGTTATAAAATAACTAGGAGATCAAAACCCAACTCCCATTCTCAAATGTAATTTGAAAAATTATGGAGACAACCACAAGTCACTTAACAATGGAATATCTTACTTTAAGTCATAATCAGTACACAAGAGTGCTTATTGCAAAAGATCCCTAAAATGTCTCTTCCCTACTGGTTTATAACTGCCAGTGGGACTGGTTCGCATGTTGAAGGCAACAAGCATGGAAGTTTCCGGCAGAAAGTCTTATAAAGCTTAAATGTAGCAGTGGGACCATTCTGACTCAGCCCATAAGCTTCAAGGTTAGAAGCTAACGTTTCAATGATCTACCTGATCACCAGTGGTGAATCACTGCGGAAACTTCAACAACGTCCTGGTATTTGGGCTAAATGGTGGGGAGTGCCACCATGAAATACTGCTTCATGGAGAGCTAACAATGAAGGCTCATATACTAATGATATGGTTACTTCAAGGTTTAGTAATTTGTTCTACATTCAATCAATTTACATGGACTTTATAGCTGGTTATTGGTCATTAAGGAGATTTTTCCCTCAGGATTCTCAGGAGGGTCAAAGGAAGAACTGCACTGAGACAGTATTTTATTTTGTATGTAAAGACAAATAACACTATATTTTGTTGAATAATTGAAAGAATTCTATCCTCCTAAAATGCTGATGGCAAAACCCTCAGCCAAAAGAAGGGTTTAATTATCTTCCCTGAGATGCACACAAGCATTAAACAAATCAACAGGTATTAGACATATACTGAAAATTCCATCACAATATAACCCGATACTACAAATGGCATTATTTCGTTCTTTTTTATGGCTGAGTAAGCAACATGGATGGACCTACAGATTGTCATACTGAGTGAAGTTACAGTCAGACAGAGAAGGACAAATATCGTGTATCACTTATATGTGGAATCTAAAAAAATGGTACAAATGAACTTATCTACAAAACAGAAATAGAGTCATAGATGTATTGATAGTAAACAATCTTATTGGTGCCAGGGGAGAAGTGGGGGATAAATTGGGAGATTGGGATTGACATATACACACTACTATATATAAAACAGATAACTAATACACACTACTATATATAAAATAGATAACTAATACACACTACTATATATAAAATAGATAACTAATAAGGACCTACTGTATAGCACAGGGAACTCTTCTCAGTACTCTGTAATGACCCATATGGGAAAAGAATCTAAAAAAGAGTGGATACAGGTGTATGTATAACTGATTCACTTTGCTGTATACCTGAAACTAATACAACATTGTAAATCAACTATACTCCAATAAAATTTTTTTAAAAACACCCTGCTACTAAGAGCATCTATTGCTCTGAGACAGAGTCCCCAACTTTTAAACAGGTGGCAAGAATCTAGTAGGTTCAACCTTCTTCTCCCTTTATACCTGTTTTCTATATTCTGGAAAGTTTTCTATCAATGTCCAAACCATATTTTTGCACATATTAAGGTCCTTTATTTTAGACATTTGGTGTTGCAAACTGGTGAGCTACAAGGTCAAACTGTGCACACAGATATGTTTTTGAGCCAGTACTCTTTAAGGTTGAATTTCAGTGCTTTTAGATGGGTCTATCTCTTTGGCTTCTCAGAGGCTCCCCTCTCCCCCACTGCCAATACCAGCTATTTGGAAGCTTTCTCACACTGACAGTGCCTACCCCGCCTCTCATGGTTTGTTTTCCTATCTTAGGAGAGTGCCTAGCATGTGTCAGTCCTCTGCCACCAGGCTGTTGCCAGCAGGAAATTAATCTCTTGGCCCCTTTGAAACCTCTTCCTGCACATTGGGCTCTGAATCAAGAAAACTGCCAAGAGGTGGGCATGATTCCCAGGATGATGATATTGATTATTTACTGTCACCATGGACTGGTAAAATTAAACTTTCTTCCCATAGCATTTAATGATAATCATGGAATACTGGACATAGCACTGCCCACACCCTCCTAGATCCCTTTCGGAGCTTTGCACACACCAGCTCCCCAGGTGTGTTCGTTCCAAACAGCCAGCACCTGTGACTCTTTGTGGGCTGATCATCAGATACAGGAGTAATAAATATGGTGCTGTGACTCCGGGGTATGTCCTACATTAGTTCCAGAACTCTCCAGCAGGACAGGACCTAAGTTACTCTCCAGCGCACTTTTCTTGATACGACCCCTTTGTTAGTCTCCTTCTCTTTCCTGTCCTACCCCTCCCCAGCTCTTCCTCTTACTTCCCCCCAATCCTCACCATAAGCTCTGCTTCTGGGAAACCTACTTAAGATAGCTCATTTCCTAAATGGGAAAGGACTCTTCTAGAGACCCCGTAGTGTTCCCATAAAACAAAGTGACTCAAGTTGGAACTTCTGTGAGTTTACAATCTCTGTACTATCTCTGCACATGCAATGCACTTTGAATTGTCAAGGGCCCTCAGTACCTAAATCAGTTACCACAAGGATGCTTGAGGCTGACAGCAGAATCATCCATCAAATGCATGCCTGGTACTTGGCAACAGGTACTTCCATGACATGCTAAGTTTGCAATAATGTGCAAAAATTCCTGATGCTGTCAAGGAACTATGGGACACCTTACCAGTTCGTCTCTCTTTTTTTTTAATTTACCAAATGACAGGATTAATTTACAAACTGAAATCTCAAACCTCAATATGGTTGTGAATTTTAACTTTGGAATCATATCTCTGAAACGCTGACTTTTAATTTGTTACTCTTGAGAATTGCTTTTTGGCAAAAGCAGAACGAATAAGTGTTAACGATGTAGACTTGGGTTCAGAAACGGGTGTTATGATTTTCTAATACATGAAGTATTTAAAGGCTGATGAGACAGTACATTATATCTGCATGGTAATTTAGTTCAGAGGTTCACAATTATTTTATTTTCAATATTAATTGCTTTTGTCTCTCAATAAATGACTCTGTAGGAAGTGGAATTCAATTTCATTCATTTTCAATGATTGAGATTGCTTTGAACCAGCTCAATAACTCTCACTCCTCTTGGCCTCCGATATATTGCTGGTGGTAGCACATAAATAATCTCAGTTTTCTTCTTAGATTCCTAAGCAGAGCTGGCTTTTGGCAAAAGAGCTAAGGAGACACGGTTTGCTGTCCACGCCCCAGCCCCTTGCTTTATGGCCTGTTCAGCATCCACAGTCCCCCATGCTTCTCAGCTTCTCATACTGTGGTCACCCCTGCCCCCTCTCTCCCGCCAAGGGCAAGTGGTAGGAGAAAGTGATTCACACACCTGGGATCTCGAGCCCCTTGCCTTTGCTCATCCTGTGTCTCTGCCTGAGGTGGCCTCTGCCTGAGGTGGCCTCTGCCTATACATCCAAATGCACCAAGAAGTAAGCTGGTGGGTCAAATCAAAGACCGCCATCTCCGCAGGGCCCCTGCAGTTCTGCCTGGGGTAGGAGGGAACATGTGGCCCCTCGGGCTCCTCTGCACCCCTCCCACCCTCCTTCAGCTCCTCCACTGGCTTACAGGTTTTCACACGCCTCTCTCCTCCACTAGACAACTGGCTTCTCAAGGTCACAAAGCACAAACCATTTATCTACATATTTCATGTAACGCTTAGCTATGCTCCTTGTTCCAAAAAAGTCTGAAATCAGAGAAAGACAAATATCACATGATATCGCTTATATGTGGGATTAAAAAAATGATACAAATGAACTTATTTACAAAACAGAAACAGACTCACAGACCTCGAAAATGAATTTATGGTTACCAGAGGGGAAGGGTTGGGGGGGGGGGGGGGAGGGATAGACTGGGAATCTGGGATTAACATACACACACCACTATATATAATATAGATAACCAACAAGGACCTACTGTGTAACACAGGGAACTCTGCTCAATATTCTGTAATAACCTAAATGGGAACAGAATATGAAAAAGAATAGATACATGTGTATGTAGAACTGAATCACTTTGCTGTACACAAACTAACACAACATTGTTAATCAACTATATGTCGATATAAAATAAAAATTAAAAAAAGAATGTATATGTATGTATAACTGAATCACTTTGCTGTACAGCAGAAATTAATACAACATTGTAAATCAACTCTACTTCAATTTAAAAAATTAAAATTGGGGATAAAATAGAGTTTTAACTTGTATAAAAAAAAAGTCTAAATGAATAAATAAACCAATGGATGAATTAATGAGCAGTGGGTTAAGAGAGGCTCTCTGTGTTTTAGCCCCATGAAACTAGCTTCTCCAGCACAAGTTTCACTAACTCACCTCAGAGCCTTTGTTTATCCACAGATCCTAGCCTTGATCGGGTTGTACTGGTTCTGTGTCCCTGTGGACCCCCATCTAGCCCCTATTATACTGAGGACCCCTCAAGGGCAAGGACAGTGGCGTCCATGCCCAAAGTAGGAGCTCAACCATATGTGTGGGATGAACGGGGTCATGGTGCCCTGTGGCTCCATTAGGTTTCCTTTCCAAAATTTATATTTCAAAAGATTCCAGGCAGGGTGTTTCATGAACAAGAGCAAAATAAAAACACAGTAAGAGCCACACCACTTTTATTGGACTTGCTACATGCCAGACACTGTTCTAAGCACTTCACGAATATTAACTCATCGAGTTCCCACAACCCTCTGCGATGGGTGCTATTACCACCCCACTTTATCCATGAGGAGAAAAACACCAGGAAATGAAGCGACTTACCTGAATTAATTGACAGTCTCCCTTATAAAAGCCTGGTATGGTGTCAGGACATTAAAAGGGACAGCTGATGTTGAGACAGGGGGAATCGTCACAGCGTAAACCAACACATGGCTTCCCTTGTTGATAAAGTTTTCAACTGGGGGGGAGGGGTCAGTTGAGTTAAACAGGGGACTTAGTGATTTCCTAATTTCCATTGCAGATCCTCTCTTTTGGCCCTGATGATGCTCTTTTCTTATCCACATTTCCAGTATTCTCTTGGACACTTTCCTATGGTTTGATAACTCAAACTCATTATGTCCACAAACGACTCATTCCTCTCCAGTTTCTGCTTCTAATCACTTCTCCAGTTCTGTGAATGGAATTATCATTAATCTAGTTATCCAGATTTGAATCACTGACCTTTTTTGCCTCTTTTGCTCTCCTCTTCCAACTGTCCTAGAGTGTGTTTTTCATTCCTTTCCTCACAGTGGTTCCATCCTTCCACACCCACTGTCCGTAAGCAGCTTTAGCTTTTTCCTTCCTCTTACCCCTGAAATCACAGCATCTCACCTTCTTGCTCTACCTTTATATCCATCCTGTTCTAAGATACTTTGCCTACAGCTGCCTGATTTTTCTTCCTGAAGAGCAGCTCTACCCTAGCACTTCACTCCAAGGTTTGTAGTAGCTCTCCTGCTCTACTGAAGCCCACACGACTTCTTCTACCTGGCAGTTAAGGTTGTTGGTGGTTGGTGGAGACACCTAACACTCATTCTCCACAATACATTTTCATAGAAGGAATTTCACTTCTGGTCCCTCCTTCAAGAGAGAGCAGTGTTAGAGAGAACATTCATTTCTGCCCAATCTGGTAAGACTGAGGTAAAGATCGTTGTGTACCCATGATGTAGTCGAGCTTTGGCTGATTTCTGTTATGAGACGTACCCAGTCCCCTCTCTTCCACTGACTCCACCCTTGGGTCTAGAGGCTTGTGGTTGTCGACATGCTCTGTAGACAAATACACGCAAAATTTAGAAAGCCTGACTAAGCTCCTGTTCCAAACTACATCCCCCGCGCTAACTTTACCGTCAATTCTGCTGGTAATTTAATTTGTGTCTGACTCCTGTTTCTTTCTGTCAAAATGTTCAGAACCCATAGGTGAAGGAATATGGCTAATGCCTCAAAAACCTCAATAAAAGTCCTCTATAACTTGGCATCGATTTATCTCAAGTCGCTTAACCAACGTTCGAAATGTTGACCTGAAGGTTCTTGCCCAAGTTCACTATGGGTTGTCCTCCAAGTGCACCTAGCCCTCCCATGCCCTTATGTCATTGTGCATTCTGCCTCTTCAGAGAACACATTTCTCACCATTTTTTTTTTGCCTGATAAATCGTGTTTCAGGGCCCTTTTAAGATGTCACCTCCTCCAAGATAAAAGTAGTTTCTCATCTGCATGAACTCTCAGCTCACTCATGTTCTCTTCCATGAGTTAGTTCACCTTGACTTATTTGAGTTGTACTTTTGTCTCACTGACTTTTCTTAACTGTAACTTCTTTGAAGTATCTGTTGTCTGATAACACAGAGTTCCTAATGAATTAATAGTCGTATCCTCAAAAATCAACTGAATTGAATATGGGGTCTTATTTTTAAATAGGTAAGTGACAGAACAAAGCTCTATTAGCAATAAATTTTCTTCCTGTACAAATTCAAAGATTTATGACCTGATATTTGCAAATACCCTTATCCTCCTCTCATGTTTCTCATATTTTTAAGCACTTAAGATTCAAAGAGGGTAGACTCTACTTTGATTTTTAGGTACAAAGCATCTTTAGACAGTTCTTCAAAAGTATTTGCAAGCTTCCTTTTTTCGTTTCTTTATAAACCTCAGGCCAAGACCTGTCTTCTTGCTGCAAAATCTCCCTCTCTCCTACATTTACACATAGAATGCTCACAATGACAATTGTGAGTATTCTCCTCCTCTGTACACGTACTTTATCTGTGTTTCTTAATATCCCTGACAAGTAGTTGAAACTCTGCTCCATCTCAACACCTGCTTTTCCTCTGTGATGATTAAACATTTTCACTTAAAATTCCACTTCTGCCTTTTCTATGGTCCCACCTAGAAAGGCCTATTCTACCTATGCTAAACACAGCATATCAAAGATACACATTTATCTCTACTTCCTCCCTAAAGGCATAAATCCACAAAGTTAAAGAGAATGGGAGAGGAGATGACAGCAGATGAAAGATATCAACAAAATTTTAGTATCTGGAAAGCATACGGAAAACTTCGCAGACCAGAGAGAATTAAAACTGTAAATTGTAGCTTGAGTCAAAGAGGAGTGGATGGTCACCAAGAACCAAGCCAGTTTATATGACAAAAGGAAAGGTCATCATAGAACACGGCATTTTTGTCTAACAGCAATGTTTATACAATCGTATGCATAATATTGAATATTGATTGAATTAAAACTGTGCTAGAGCTATGTTGGAAAATGGGGATGGGAACTGAGTACATGAGTATAATATGAAAGAGTTAAATTTTGATCTTCTATAATTGGATGTCAGTAAATCATTTCTATGATTGAATAATCACAAACAGTGTGAAAAAGTAGATTAGGAATATTAGAAGAGAATAAAAGAAAATTGCTGAAAAGTTGAAAACAGTTGCCCCAAGGGAGCAGGAATCAATGCTGGAAAATGGTGGAGCAGGGCATTGCTGCTGTGTCATAAGCCACGTAGAACTATTTGACTTCTCGAACCGAATACAGGTAATACTTTTCCTCTAAAAAGAGACCTCTTCACTCAAGTTTAACAGGATATAATTTTAATAATTCTGAAATCATGAGCCTTTTGAGAAGTAAAGCTTCATTTAAAAAGTATCAGCTCAAAGGACAAATAACAAGTGCTGGAGAGGGTGTGGAGAAAGGGAGAACACTGTTGCTGGGAATGTAAATTGGTGCAGCCACTATGGAAAACGATATGGAGGTTCCTCAGAAAACTAAAAATAGAATTACCATATGATCCAGCAATCCCAGTCTTGGGCATATACCCTGACAAAACCGTAATACAAAAAGTTACACGCACCCCTGTGTTCACTGCAGCACTGTTCACAATAGCCAAGACCTGGAAGCAACCTAAATGTCCACTGACAGATGAATGGATAAAGAAGATGTGGTACATGTATACAATGGAATACTACTCAGCCATGAAAAAGAATGAAATAATGCTATTTGCAGAAACATGGATAGACCTATATATAGATTATCATACTAAGCAAAGTAAGTCACAAAGAGAAAGACAAATACCCTATGATATCACTTACATGTGAAATCTAAAATACAACACAAATGAACTTATCTATGAAACAGAAACAGGCTCACAGATGTAGGGAACAGACTTGTGGTTGCCAAGGGGGAGGGGGGTGGCAGAGGGAAGGATTGGGAGTTTGGGATTAGCAGATGCAAACTAGTATATATATAGGAGGGATAAACAACAAGGCCCTACTGTACAGCACAGGGAACTATATTCAATATCCCGTGATAAACCATAATGGAAAAGAATATGAAAAAGAATACATTATATATATAACTGAATCACTTTGCTGTACACCAGAAACTAACACAGCATTTAAATCAGCTGTACACTTCAATAGAATTTTTAAAAAAATATTAGCTCAAGGGTCTCATCTTTAGGATTGATCCTTTTGTAAAATATTGACCATTTCAGATAACTTTGGTCGTATGGTAATGAAATGTGTCTCGTGTGCTCAAATAAGGTTAATAACCCTGTGGTGGTGAACATGCCTCCTGCTGGACCCTTTCCCCAGCCAGTCTGGAGTGGGTTGGGGCAGAGCTTTCCAGGTTTGATTCTCGCACAGCCATCTCATCATACCATCTGCGTGTTGTCACATGAAACTCCATGAGTCGAGAAACTTGACACACACATATAAGCCTGGCATATGCTTTTCCATCTTTCTGAAATTCCCTTCCTCATCTGCTTAGAAAACTCTTAATTATCCTTAAAAATCCAGAGTAAATACTGTTTCTTCCATGAAGCTTTCCTTCCCCAAATAGTTAAGGATCCTCTTCCTGTTTGCTTGATTCTATTACTTAACGTGTCACTCACAACCAGTTACCTCTCTACATGTCTTCCCTTTACTAGACTTTGAGGTCTTTGGGAGAGGGAGCTGTATCTTATTTATTCACAGTGCCAAAAATATTTATCAAATGAACAGATTCAGGAACTTAGGCAGCTCCTATCAAATACCTGAAATGTTCATTAATTCTACAGGAAATCACTGAGAGCCCCACCATCCGCTTATATCTAAAAGTCCAACCAATGTGAAGAAGCTGAGCTAAAATCCCATGCTTTAATTCTCAACACTACATAAGAGGCATTTTGCACAGACAGATGTCACAGAACTACACGTTCAAAGTATGCCCTCTTGCCTTTATGAACCTCAAAGCCTGTCCCAGAAAGTCTGCCAACTTTTTCATGACAAGCATCTCAATCGGAAAAAGAATGGCCAGAATGACGGAAATCAGCAAGGAAAAATTGCTAGTCTAGATCATACATATTCCAAAGTCAATGCTGAAATTCTTGACATTCTAAATCAATATTTGGTGGACCTCTGACAATTCTCAGTCAAATCACATGAATGCTAAAGTCAGTAGTGGAAGAGGACAAAATTTGTCTAGAACTGGTAGAGAAAACTGTTTCTGATGAGCCTCAGCTTGCCCTTCCGAACCTGGCTCCTTTCTCTCAGTTCCTGGGACGTCAGTCCTTCCACAGGCACCTCTGAAGGGTCCCACTGCTTATTCTGAGCTACTTCAACCTGGCCTGATCCACAAGACTTCTCCAAATCAGCTGAAAACTATGCCTGGTTTCATTTCTGTACCAGGGACAGTTATATCACTGCTGAACTAAAAAGAGAGACGCGACCTTAATTTCTTTCTCTGTAGATAAATCTTTTTCATCCCCTAAAACTATAAAAGCATCGCTATATAAAGCAAAACAATCAGATAAAGAGTAAAGAAATCTGAGAGCAAGTGTCTTTCGCCAGAGAATCCACTAGTTTTCTGCTACCATAAAGATTAATTAACACTTGCAGAATGTCTCAGAAATTGAGATACAGTTATAAACATTTTTTTAACCTTAGTGAATATATAGAAGCAGAACTTGGACAATGAAATAAGCCCTTGAACATCATAATACGTTCCTTCAAAATATCAACATTCTGCTTTTACTGACATGCATTAACATGGGAAAGTTGGATGCATTTATTTGGGATATCATATGTTGAGGGGTAGAGCTGCTTTGTACAAACTATTCTGCAAGGCGGAGCCATTCAGTTGAACCATGTAGGAAATACAGATTGGTAATTTAAATGGCCCAAATCACCGAGTTAACAATTTTTCAATCCAGTGTTTTTCACTGCGTAGATTAAGATTTATACAAAGTGAAGAGATGAAATGAGCAATAATCCTACTCATCTATGCTAGCAGGACAACCTGCGTAATTCAGTACAGAAACGCTGGTAGGCAGCAGCATGGTGCAGTGGGAAGAGCAGGTGTTGGAGCCCAAAGGACCTAGGTTCAAATTCTTTGAGCCTCTCAGTTTATTTCTCTGCAGAAAGAGGGAAAACACAAGGGCCACTGTACTGAGTGACTGGAAGGAAGGCCCCATCGTAGGCTTAATAAATGGTCATGATTATTCAAAATATGCATGGCCCTTCATCCTATTCTACCCAAGGACACACGGTCTCAAGTTAACCATGAAACACCATTTTCCTTAATGTTTATGGCGTCCTATCTAGTAGGTGTGGAGTCTGGGTGAATATTTTAAACACTCCCTTTTCTTCCTCCACCAGGATCTTTTACATAAACATTTTTTTTTAATGAACTCCCCGCCCCTAGCCTTTCCTTATGGATTGTGCCCCCGACCTAATTACGTAAGTACCTGATGGGCTGGAACGCTTCCAAAAGGGCCTCTTAGGAAAAACAATCTGAAGGGTTTTCTTCCCCTTCTTCTGTAATTACATAATTACTCAGCTGACTAATATGAGTCACCGTGTGCCATTCTAATCTCCCAGGCACAAAATAGTTTTATTATTTTCCTTGGAACTACCTAATTACCCAATGGATAGCAGTAACTCCAGGGCTCTTTTCAGTAAGTAATCTGTAAAACTCAAGGCTGAAATTCCTCCAGAAGTCTTTGAAAATGGAGGAGAACTTAGAATAAGACTATCATTCACCGCATGAGACACTGGAGTTCTCGGGGACCAGGGTGGTCCGATGGTGCACCACAAATAATTCTGGAAGAAACAATTGTTCAGACTCTGGGCATGGGATAAGTTAATGAGGCAGATTCTCCCTGCTGGGTTTTAGGAAATAAGTGTTTCTGAGACAGCACAGCAGTGACTGAGAGCAGTTAAAAAAGAATTTAGCAAGCATTCCCGATATGCGTGTACTTATTAACAAACTATATGCAACTGCTATGGTTGATCCATATATTAACTATTAGCGAAACTTAATATTTTGATACAGCCTAAATAATAATAGAAATTATGATATTTTTCCATATCCCAACGGAATGTTAGTGTACCCTGTTTTGGAAAATGCTGCCTTCTAGAATACCAAAGTCTCCAGTATGTTCTAGAATTGGTTTATGATTGGCCTCTAGTCAGTCTCTATTCACTTAGGGAATAGATTAGTAGACTGCCTATATTAATTTCTGTTCTCCTTTTTAAAAAGGAACGTGAAAAAACACTCATGCAAGCCTGTGAGCACATCAGCCTATCCCAGGATATTTCCTAGGAGATGCTCAGAAAGCAACAGGCACAAGAATCTTCTCTCTATGTGGTTCCTGACCTTCTTCTTCCCCTAATTTCCCACCCAACCCCAGGAGTGGTGGATTTATGACAGCCTCTTTCTGGTCTAGAGTTTAAACGGTTGCACAGACTACATGATTTAGAAAGCTAACATGCTGGCCTATGCCTTGGGTAAGATAGATTTTCAATAAAAAGAAACACATATTTATCCAAGCTATTGAACAGCTAGGTCTAATCAGTATTAACCCTGATCAAGCCATTTTCCAATGTATCATAAAATACTAAGTCATGTTCATAATTCAACTGTATCTAAAACTGTCCTCTATAGTTCATATTCATTAAAACATTTTAAGAAAAAGGCTACAAAAATGTTATTTTAGGACTCATAGAAACATTGAACCTGAAGAACTTCTGGAGCTTCACAAATACAGCTGAACCTAGTCATAAGCTTGTAATTTACTGAAGTAATTATTGATTCAAGTCCATGACAATGAATTTTATATTCCAGAGATTCACAGTTCCCATTTCTTAAAAGTTTCATAGGCGTTAGAAAAAAAATAAATTTAAAAAACTGTTCAGTCAAGTCTGATTTTTCTGGTAGATAAACCAAAGCACACAGTGTAGTAGAAGTAGCTACAATGAAGTCGTTTTGACAGTTGAACACAAATAGAGGCCCCAAACAATGCACACACAGAAACAGTACACTTCCCTGGGGGAGGCAGCTCTGGCTTTGAATGTCTAGAAGGGGCCAGCAGGCTGTGCATTCACTTAAGCCTCTCAGATAACACACCTCACCTTCTCTTTGGGAAAGGCCTCCTCATCAACATCCCCTGCCCCATCCTGGACCCCAATCTTCCTCAACTCTGTTAACTACGGGAGAGAAGAAAAGGAAGCTTCCTGACATATCTATAAATGTACATCTCACTCTCTCTTCCCAGATTGGAGGTTTAAGACTGTCCTTTTTTCAGCCATCATCTGGGAAAGTTGCTTTTGCAAGGAGGCGCTATACCTGTGCTTATCCCAGTTTTTAGACCGGTGATTTCCTGGAAACAGACCTGACATCTTTCTTCCTCTCTTCTCAGACCTCTTGGTACCACCAAACTAGACTTAAAGAGTTTTGAACCTTGTCATTTGGTATAGTCCATTCTACAACTAGAATAAAAATGCTTGAGAGACTTTGATTATCAAGTTGATGACTCCCCTTCAAGCTGTGAACTGTCAGTTACAAAAACAGGGCATTGACTGAGAATAATGGAGATGAATAAAGAAAGGTAGGGCAACCTAAATGTCCATCGACAGAGGAATGGATAAAGAAGATGTGGTACAAATATACAATGGAATATTACTCATCCGTAAAAAGGAACAAAATAATGCCATTTGCAGCAACATCGATGGACCTAGAGATTGTCATACTGAGTGAAGTCAGTCAGAGAAAGACAAATATCGTATGATACTGCTTATATGTGGAATCTAAAAAAGTGGTTCAAATGAACTTATTTACAGAACAGAAGTAGACTCACAGATGTAGAAAACAAACTTATGGTTCCTGGGGGGAAGTGGGGGAGGGATAAATTAGGAGTTTGGGGATTGACATATACACACTACTATATATAGAACAGATAACTAATAAGGATCTACTGTATAGCACAGGGAACTCTACTCAATACTCTGTAATGACCCATATGGGAAAAGAATCTAAGAAAGAGTGGATATATGTATATGTATAATATAATTGATTCACTTTGCTGTACACCTGAAACTAACACAACTTTGTGAATCAACTATACTCCAATAAAAATTAAAATAAAAATAAAAATAAAAAAGAAATACATTAAAAAAAAAAAAGAAAGATAGGGCTGCTGTCTGGGGAAAGGAATGGTTCAAAGATTCCAGGACTGGCCTCATATAGTCGGTTGACTATTGCTTCTTGCAGATCGCATTATTACAAGGAAGAAGTTTTACAAAGTTGTAGAATATTTCAGTAACATTAGAAAGACATTTCCTTCAATTTATGATTCATGCATTCTACAAAAAGTTGAGTACCTACTATTTTCCAGACACTATTTACAGGGAACTAGAGAGACACAGTTCATTCACTTCCCCAAATATATTTAGAACATTCATTAGAAGCCAGGAATGTGCTGGCCACACACACTATACAGTGATGACTACAATCAAGGTACTCCATCATGTTACACAGCTATCCTTTTGTGTGTGTATGGAGAGAGCATTTAAGATCTACCCTCTTAGCAAACTTCAAGTGTACGGTACAGAATTAACTCTAGTCACCATGCTGTACGTTAGATCCCAGAAATTACTCATAATGGAAGGTTTGGACCCTTTGACCAGCATCTCCCCATTTCCCCCACCCCCACTCCCAGGCAACCACTGTTCTATGCTCTGGTTCTGTAAGTTCAACTTTTCTGGATTCCACATGTCAGTGAGATCATAACTGTCGAGAGTACTTGAAGGGAAGGCTGTAAGGCATTAAACAGAAGAAGCTTGGTCAAAGGAGAGGGAAGAGTCCAGTAAGAATTAACTAAAAGAACTCTGTTGCTTAAAATTCTTCCCTCAACTCATTTGCCTTTTGTTGATTCATTCTCATTTACTTTAGAGGACTTCATTGGATGGAAACTCTTAATTTTTTTAAAAGACATGGGAAAGCCTGAGAGGTCTGCAGAGCCTCGGCCCCCGGTTGGGATGGCTTGCGCTCCAAGTCCTGACACACACACACACGGTTTCTATTAAAACCACCGAGAAGTACTTCTGCACAGCATCAAGCACACGTTTCCTCAGCGAGCCACAGAATAAAGTGCTATTAATTCTCACCAATATTCACAAAATGATTGCCTTTTATTGCATATGTCTAACCTCCTCCCACGGTCTCGAGGTTTCCTATACTTTTCTGACCCATGGGCAAACCTCTCTGCATCTTAGGGAGCATGCTGGGGGCGGGGGGGTCATAAAAACGTTCAAGGCTGCCTCAGTTATAAAGTCTAATATGCTATGCAGAGAGAAATCGTACTGATGTAATTATAAGTAGTCTTTTTTTTTTTTTTTTAAGAAAAGGAAAGATCTGCAAGCCTGCTTTTCCTTCCCTCTTGCTGAACTTCATGGTAGCAATAAGCTTTCTTTCTGTAGAAAGGCATTCCTTTTGAATCTGTTAATACATCACTAGAAATTTTCCTTTTTTTCTCTTCTTTGTACCTCCTTCCCTCTTTCTTTCTCTTTCCCTTCCTTCCTTCCTTCTTTTCTCCCTTCCTTTCTCCCTCTCTTTCTCTCTTCCCCTCTCTTTCTCTCCCTTTCCCTCCCTCCCTTCCTTCCTTCCTTCCTCTATTTCTTTCTTTTCACTTCCAAGTTCTGTTGAAAGTGGTTTTCTTTTCTTATTTGAAAAAAAACACATTACATTTTACATCTACTCTGACCATTCTCAAGTTACAAGCCTCTGAAGTGTGCTTGGCCTGTTGCTGGGTGTATTTATTACCATTAATAAATGAGTCGCTGGCATAAGAATGCAAATTTTATGTGGCCCACATATAAATGAGCCTGTTAAGAATGACCAGATGCACATTTTATGTGACTGCTAAATAATTATGCCATAGAAATACAGCTTGTGAATTCAACATTAAAGAAAGAAATGGATTTGAATAATGTTAGAATGAGTATTAATCAAAACATGGTTTTAGTGAGTTAAGGTCATAAAAAGAGGACAAAGAAAATGTCTGGGTTTTAGGAAGAGACTGTGGAAGCTTAAGCTTACCATGATGACCTTTGAGGGCCACTCCCGTACCTTCACATCATTATAGTATGAAGACACATCCAATTCACAAAACTGCTCTTAACGCTTTCAACAGTTCTGTCTGTGAGGATGGGTATTGGATGAGGGCTCCTGAAGCTGTGTCTATAGAGAGCAGCAAAACTTGACATCGGAGTTGAGAAAATGGCATCAGGTAACAGGGACATGACAGAGAAGGAGACAGACACAGTCTTGGGGCTCACATTCAGAGGGGGATAGGACAGTCAATACAATGCATTGTAGTGTTATAATCATGGTGGGTAGTGTTTGAAACCAGAGTTTTTTAAAGTGACATTTCCATGTCAAGTTGTCTCATCCAATCAGAAATCTGGATGTTAATTTAATGTCATTTCTCTAGCCTGACTATTGAGCGGCAGCTTCGGATAACAAGGATGGGCTCAGATCAACTGGCAGAGGGGAGAGTCCAGAGAAGACACTAAGGCATCCTGCAAAGCAAAGCATGATGCAGCCAAAAATTCTTGGGTGTTGGAATGCTGATACCAATCTAGAATATTGGAGTGAAACAGTAGTTATTTAGTCTTGGTCTGAAAACAGTTTCAGAACTTAATCTAAATCCCTAACGCCTTCTCTAAATATTATAGTATCAGATCTCTTTAATTAGTAGATCTTTTGGTAAACATGTAGGGCTTGGGAGGGTTTCTTTGGCCATGCAATGTTTTAAAAATATTAGAAATCACTGCCAAAGCTTTAAAAAAACCAGATTTTCCATAAACGACTACATATACAGCTTTTTTTTTTTTTTTTTTTTTTGAACGGGAAGGTCTGGCAATATTCCCATCTTAGCCTCACTCAGCAGGAACACAGCAGCTTTCAGCTTCTCGCTAGAATGGGAATGTGCCATCCACTTTACCACAGTCTCTTCCATTCCTGATGTCTTCACACCTTGGGGGATGGGGGAGGCGGACCTCACTGACTTTAGACACCTTGCCTTTGGAGGCAGCTGCTTTATAAATTTCAAGCTTTAACTGCATCACTAATTTAGACAATTCACGCTTTTCAGCATTTTGCCCTCCTCTGTTCCATGGATGCTATATTATTACCTCTACTTTACTCAGCTCCTTTATTCATTAATTTCTGCATTTCTGTGGCAGTTCCAACTCCACCCTCAACTATTTATACATTTATTATTTCTATAAATACTTACCTATTATTTTATACTGATTGGGGATTGTGGGTGAGCAAATAGATGTATAAGGCACAATCGCTGTTCTAAAACGCACAATCCATAATCTAAAAGAGGAGTTCAGAGTGGAGAGTAGCAGGGATTTAAAAAACTATTAGCGGGCTTCCCTGGTGGCGCAGTGGTTGAGAGTCTGCCTGCCAATGCAGGGGACACGGGTTCGAGCCCTGGTCTGGGAAGATCCCACATGCCGCGGAGCAACTGGGCCCGTGAGCCACAATTGCTGAGCCTGCGCGTCTGGAGCCTGTGCTCCGCAGCAAGAGAGGCCGCGATAATGAGAGGCCCGCGCACCGCGATGAAGAGTGGCCCCCGCTTGCCGCAACTAGAGAAAGCCCTCGCACAGAAGCGAAGACCCAACACAGCCATAGATAAATAAATAAAAATAAATAAATAAATAAATAAACCCGAAGTTTAAAAAAAAATAAAAAATAAAAAATAAAAAACTATTAGCTGTATACTGTTGGTGAGAATGTAAACTGGTGCAGCCACTACGGAGAACAGTACGGAGGGTCCTCAAAAAACTGAAAACAGAGCTACCATATGATCCAGCAATCCCACTCTTGGGCATATAACCCAGAAAAAACTATAATTCGAAAAGATACATTCATCCCTATGTTCACAGCAGCATTAGTCACAAAAGCCAAGACACAGAAACAACCTAAATGTCCATCGACATAAAGAAGATGTGGTGTGTGTATGTGTGTGTGTGTGTGTATATATATATATATACATATATATATATATATATATATACACACACACACACACACACATACACACACACAATGGAATACTTCTCAGCCATAAAAAAGAATGAAATAATGCCATTTGCAGCAACATGAGTGGACCTAGAGATTAGCATACTAAGCGAAGTAAATCGCAAAGAGAAAGACAAATACCATATGATATCACTTATATGTGGAATCTAAAATATGATACAAATCAACATATCTATGAAACAAAAACAGTCTCACAGACACAGAGAATAGACTTGTGGTTGCCAAGGGGGGGGGGGAGGGTAGGGAAAGGATTGGAAGTTTGGGATTAGCAGATGTAAACGATTATATATAGGATGGATAAACAACAAGGTCCTACTGTACAGCCCAGGGAACTGTATTCAATAACCTGTGACAAGCCATATGGAAAAGAATATGAAAAAGAATGTGTATATATATATATATATATATATGTATACCTGAGTCACTTGGCTGTACAGAAGAAATTAACATAACAATGTAAATCAACTATACTTCAATAATATTAAAAAAAAATTCTTAGCTGGAGAGTCATGTGGAAAACCATAAATTTTGGTCTTCTACATTTTGTAGGAGGACTAGGGCAAGACCTTTTATTTGTCCTGTGTTTTCCCTCTCAACTATGTTCTCTGTATTTTCCCTCTCTTAAAGGATATGGGGCAAGGTATTTGAGCTAGGGGGGCAAAGAAAAGAATATGTATTTGAGAGCCAGACCCATGGGCCCTTCCCTGCACACTTTTCAAATGCAAGCTCTTAAGGATGGTGTCAAAGAATTTAAATATGTAAACGCTAAATGGTGATCTTGAAAAAAACTTGTGGAGAAGATGTATCAGTAGAGAAATTAATCCAGCATAGGATGTTAGAGCTGGAAGAGATACTGTATTTTATAGGTGGGGAACTTAGAACTGGGTAAGTGACATACCTCAGGCCTTGGAGACAATTAGTAAGAGGCAGATCTCAATCTCAGATTTAAATATCCCCGGATATTTTTTGCTTTTAATTATCTAATAGTAATACAGACCATCCAATTATCTCACTGCTCACCACCCTCACCCTTTGACTTCTTTTATTAGATAACTTCAACAGACAGGTATTGAGTCCATTCTCTATGCCAAGCACTGTTCTGGGTGCTGGTGATACAGCCTGAACCAAACAGCCAAAGGTTCCAGCCCTCCTGGAGCTCACATTCCAATCTTGAGTTGTCTTTGAACCCAATCCAGGCGTATAGCACACTAGGCAGACCTTAGACCCACAGCCCATTTAGGTCCTAGGACTACTGGAATTATCCAGTGATACAACGACCACAAAAATGCTGTGTAACATCAAAGGGTTCTATAAACTTTTGTTGCAAATTCTAACACTTCAGTGACGGATTCAGCTCATTTGGCCAGTCATGATGTAAGAGAAACCATAGTAATTGATTCCATCCTCCTATAAACCACACAATATCGCCTACTGCCTTCACCTTAACCCAAACCTGGTGCAAATCTGTTGAAAGAATGGTGAGTCCACTGACTCTATAAAAAAGGCCATGCAGAGAACTGAATATCATGTCTCAATTGCATCCTACAGAACATCCAAACTGAATTATTTGCTTTCCCGAAGAGCTTCACTTTTTTCCACTTCATTTTGTTTCTGTTGACAGAATTTTTTTCACTGCTTCCACAGCATTTCAGACCAGAAAATAAAAATGTACATGCAGCCCACATTTCCATAAGTGCCCCTGGCCTGGCCAGCAGGGCTCACCTTCAGGACATCAGGGGAAGTACCATTAAGTGGACTTTTCTCTAGTTAACATCCTTCTCTTTTCTGAGCCAAGTAAAACCCTTCCGTGAGGAGCTGTCTCTCCTCGGCTTTCTACCCCAGAGTCTACAGACTGTTTGTCTACCATCCAACTAAAAATGCTATATATATAATTAAGTAGTCCAGCGGCCACATCTAATTTTCTGCAAAAACTCTGCAATGATTCTCCACTTCCACTTTTCTCCAAAGACAGCCCTGTGGCCATTCTTGACACTTCTTCAGACTGGGGAACTTCTAACAGGGACAAGACTCAAGAAGCTAAAATCACCTGCAGCCCAAAGTTCTGCCTCCAAATTAACCATAAGGACAGAAGCCAAGAATTCAGCTTCTTATCCTTCAGATCTCAGCTTTCACCCCCAAACGGTCTCCTAGCTTTCCACAGCATCCAGTAGTACACAAAACAATTACAACAGCATAATCTACTGTGGGCTTAGTTAATTAATGTCCATTTCCACCTAGAACATGTCCAGATTCATATTTGTCTCCTCATGGCCATGTTCCCCAACATCTGATATAATTCTTTCCACACTGGAGGCACTTAATAAATAGTTGTTGAATTAAAAGAATTAACAGATTAGAGACAATTAGTAACAGCCAGATCGCAATCTCAGATTTAAATATCCCCGGATTTTTAAATTTTAAAACATCTAATAGCAATACAGACCAATAATCTGTATTGCCCACCACCTTCATCCTTTAACTTCTTTTATTACACAAATTCAACAGGTACATATTGAGATCATTCTCTATGCCAAGCACTGAACTACACTGAACATCATGTGAACTGCAAAATCTCTCTGACCAGGCTTATACAGAACAACATATTTTTCATCAACAGAATAAAAAGGCCTTGCTGGTCTCCCCATCGTCTTACTGAATTCACAGCCCGTTTTCCATGGAGGTTTGGTCTCAACTCCAACCATTCCTGCGACTACAGCAGGACTCAGCACTCTCAGCGTCTCACTTCTGCCCTGCCCCCCCAAACTGGTCTTACATGCATCCCTTTAATCAAGTGCAGAGTGCATGAAATCTGATAGGCCAGCACATGAGCTTTACTTTGATGTATTTTTGTCAAGCCTGTACAGACAAGTGGAGAGAGAACTGAAACAGAAGTTGGGAAACACTGCCCGAAGTGATGTCAGCAGATAACTTCCGAGTTTACCTTCCTATTAGTCCTAAACCTTGCAGGCAAAGTAGCCACTCTTTGTCTGCAGGTCAAATCCCAAGCCTGAAATCAGAGAAAAAAGGCAAAGCAAATCCCTAATAGAACATTTTTCATCCTATGGTCTCAGAGATTAGATTTCTTTCTATTTTTACGTAGAACAACAGAGGTCTATGCCTCCCTGCCTTTCCAAATCATACCCGGAGGTTAGCAATATGGCTCCAGTCAGTAGCTAATAAATCTCAAATAATGTATCGATAACTCTTCATGCTTTTTTCTATTGTTCTTAAAACATAAGAACTGTCTCATTATGTTAAGAGTAAAAGGACAAGTTTCCACACTTAAATGCCAAGCAAGGAAAGAAATCCCTGGGAAGCTAATAATGAAACAAAGGTGGTTTTCTTCAGCAGAACTGTGTGCACTAAATTGCACTTTTATGTGATTTTTAGGGCAATTTGCCACTTTCTTGGCACCGTTTCATCACTTTCCTTCAGCAACCAAAAGAAAAAGGAGGGCCACGATGACCTATATATTATAGCTCTAACAATGCACGGGCCCGGTCTCTCCCAGCGCATGAGTCTCATTTAATAATGGAGATTTCATTTTCTTATCTAAGCTGGAGAAACTGGAGGGTACGTTCTCGTTACCCCAAGGATTTTACTGTTCCTCCCAGTTTGTCCATCAGAGAATCTTCATCTTTCAGTGTTGTGAACAGCAATGTTTCCATTGCTTCACTGTATATGATGACCTATGTGTTATACACAGTGTACCCATTGCATTCATTGTATTATATATGATGATGTATACGTTATACACAGCTCCATTTGATGCAGAGCATGTATCAAATTCCCTCGTCATAAAAATGGGGAAACTGGGGCCCAGAGATAGGATGTGACTTGCCTTCACCCATGCAGACCACCAGGGCTACAGGATTCAACAGCTCTTAAGGTGGATTATACAGATGAGAGCTTATTTAGTGAAATTGGAGAGGTTTATAACCAATCTGAGCCTCATTTTTCCCATGTCTAAATGGGAAAATACCTACCTGGCTGGGCTGTTCCTTCCCATCTCCAGGGGTTTGCAATGAAAATCCCCCCCACCCGCTTCCTGGAATGTTATTCCTCTTCTCTCCTTGGACTTGCTTTCCTCTTACTGCCTTGTGTCACATCTCCCCAGGAAGCCCTTGCTGATCCTTCCGACTACCTCAGGTCCGCAGGCACTCAGGACACCCTGTACTTACTTCTCCATTATAGTTTAGTCACAGTGGTAATTAAATGATGTGTGGGGAGTTTGCTGCTCCACTAGATCATCAGCTCCACGAAGGCAGCAAGTCAGCCTCCATCTCTGGGCGCTCTCACATACTCTGTCGCCTACCTCATAGTAGCTGTTCTTATTATGTACTAGTAAAGTATTTGCTAAACGAAAATCAAAACACATATTCCATAAGTGAAAGTCAATGTTCATGTTTCTTCTCAGTCTTTCTGGTGGCTGAGCCAAGACACACATACGTAGCTCTTTGCACCTCTCCCAGGTCAGTCCATTCCTCTCTTTAAAAACGGCTTAGTCCATGGTTTCTGTGTATTGATAGCAGCTTCCTGACGTCTGACGTTTTATCTCTCGTTTCGTGTGAACAAAACAATTGAGGAAAAGTCAGTTCTGTGTTTAGCTCTTTTGGCAAAACAAACGTCCCTCTTCCCTTCTCCCCCCACCCAGCATTTGCCCTGAATTTGACTTCACCACAGTCTACATTAAGAACAACAGCTAAACCTTCTTTGAAACTTTATTCACCATGGCCAACAGGAAAAAAAAAAAAAAAAAAGAGCTGGTGAAATTCCTTTAAAACGCGCTTTAATCTAGCTGGAATGCCATAAATTGCTTCCAGATGTGCACAATACAAAAGTCAATCAAAGCTATTTATACTGACACTCTACAGTCCAAACAATCTGAAGCCAAATGCCATGTCTCTGCTTCAACAAAGCTATAAATGTCAGTTTTGTTGAATTTGGAGAGGTGTTGAAGAGTTCATGCAAGTTTGAGTTCTTGACTCTTTTAGAGCCAGCAGTAATTTTGAAACGGGGGTGGGGGGGGGGGGAAATAAAACCATGACACACACAGACTTTTGTAAATCCCCAACTCTCGGAGCATACACGACACCTCTCATATATGACCTTGAAAGTCCCACAGGTTTGAAGACAATACTCAGTTTTATAAGACAGAGAAACGTAGCTCTTGGACAAGACACCAAAGACCCCAAAGAATCTGGCCAGATACCCTCAACCCACTCTGAACACAAACAAGCACACTTGTAAGTCGGCTGGCTGTGTGGCCTGTAGTGATGCCTTTCTGACATCCTCGTGATCCTGACGTTCTCCAAAGCAGCCTCCACACAAAGACAGTTCATGTTGTTGGTACCACATGCAGGAACAGGTGTGAGGCACAGCACCTGAGGTCCAGGTGGCCGGCTGGGGAATTTGTGAGATAGAAATAAATGTTTGCTGTCTCTCTCCATATGAAAGGTGATTCCAGGCTTTCTGCCTTATTCAGCCTCAAAACCTCAGTGTCTGGCGCACAGTAGGCCCCCAATAAATAGTGCTAAAGGAATGCATACTTAAAGGAAAAGAAAAATCTATGAGTCTTGCAATTTCTTTTCAGGGATATACTTAACATTGGTGAATTCAGAATAGAAACTCCTGATATTTACACAGTACACGGAGACAGCTTGGGCTTTGGGGCCACAGACTTGGGGCTTCAAATTCTACCCTGTGGACCAAGGAGTGGTGTGACTCTGCACATGTTTCCTAAGGTCTCTGGACCTCAGTTCCCTCCACGGAGTGGGGTGGTCAGGAAGTCGATCTCCTGCAGTCCTGCAAGGATGCTGTTCTCCTTCCACGCCAGGCCTCCTCTGGAGCTCATTCCTTTTTTCCCCATGGCTGGCATTTACAGTGTTTGAAAAACAAAAGGAGACAGAAACAACTCAAATTTGGAACCAGAAATGATGGAGAATCCAAAAGTGAACCCTAGTCAATTCTCATCCAGATTAGCATAGCACCTGGGTAGAACTACATGAGCTTTCCCACGGTTCCACCTCCTATGAAGGGCCGTGGGAAAGCACCACGTTACAGCATTTGCTGCCCTCTGGGCAGTTCCTGAAGGATAACCACCCTTGGCGGATGCAGGTACCGCGGCTCTGGGTGAGATCCAGCCACTGCCTGTCTCTGTAAATATGTCCTATTAGAGCATGCCACACCCGCTCCTTTACCTATCGTCTGGCTACTTTCACACTACAGAGCAGAGCTGAGTTGTCGCAACAGAGACTGTAGGACCTACAAAGCTGAAATTAACCTGTTTGTTTACTATCTGGCTCTTTTCTGCTGACTCTATGAACCTGGGCTCTGAAGCTGAATTCCGTTTTCCAGTACCCAGATGATGGCACATCACTTCCTTTGATTCAGCTCAGGGAAGGCCCTTAACAACCTTAATCTCAGTTCTTCATCCATAAGACGGAAATAACAGCTACCTTATATGGCTGAAAGAATTAGATAATGATTAGGTGTTGAAGCATTTAGCACAGAGCCGGGCACCTAAGAGTTAAATTAGCTCTGGCAGCTTCATCGTTATCACCTATCAATATTTCTTGACTTACAAGGCATATCATGTCACATGTGGGATAGTATATGGTAAAGGAAAAAAGGAAAGCAGCCTTGGTGTGGGAACAATTCAGAGGGGTGGGGGCCACGGCCATAGGAAAGCCCCTTGTCTAAAAGAGGCAGTGGCCCCTGAGATCCAGCAACAGATGTCACCTAGGAGTGTCAGACCAGGTTTTCCAGGTTTTCGGAATTTTTTTTTTTTAAAGGAATGGAACTTTAAAAAGAAATTTTTTTTTTTTTTTTTTTTTTTTAATTTTTGGCTGTGTTGCGTCTTCATTGCTGCACGTGGGCTTTCTCTAGTTGCAGTGAGCGGGGGCTACTCTTCGTTTTCGTGCGTGGGCTTCTCATTGCGGTGGCTTCTCCTGTTGCAGAGCACGGGCTCTAGGCACACGGGCTTCAGTAGTTGTGGCACACGGGCTTCAGTAGTTGTGGCTCGCAGGCTCTAGAGTGCAGGCTCAGTAGCTGCGGCGCACGGGGTTAGTCGCTCCACGGCATGTGGGATCTTCCCGGACCAGGGATCGAACCTGTGTCCCCTGCATTGGCAGGCGGATTCTTAACCACTGCACTACCAGGGAAGTCCTGGTTTTCAGAATTTCTAAGAGACACTGGACTGAGATACTTATGCAAAAATCTCCCATTTTTAAATGCTGTTAACTAATTAAAAACGTTTGAAATCATTTTGTAAACCTAAAACAACGCCAGTAGTCTTGTTTTTGTTTTTGATGTTTGTCTCCGTAAAAGAGAGAGGAGGAGGAGCAAAGGGGAAGGACCTTCGTGCCTGGCGTAGAAGACGGCCTACGTTCGTGTTGGAGTTGACCTGGAATACCTTTGTTCTGCCATTAAAAACTATTCTGCTTGAAGGTTTGCTCTTAGCACATCTACTTTTATTTGCATCCGTCTTCCTCTACCTAGAGAAACCACAGTCCACACACTTCCTACCCACACCCATTCAAGCATTTATTTTACACCTACTATGTGAAAGACACTGCGTTTTTAAGCTAAGTTGCAGAACATCCTACAAACCACAATGTTCTGGTCCTCCGGACACACACCTAAGAGATCTGAGATACATCCCAGCATCCACTTTTGGCCCCCATGGTGAACAAGTGAGCAGAGGCTGAGAAACACCCTCAGTTCAATACTCATTCTGCTGGGGTGACTGCATCTCACAGCCTCAGAACAACTTGAAGATTTTAACAATCCTTAATCTGGAGACATAGATTTTACCAATATTTAAATTGTCTACTCTTCACTATCTTAACGAGATGAGGGCTGGGAGAGACCCCCATGTACTTTTCCGGAACATACGTCTTTCAGTGATGGCAGATAGAAGGCTTAAGCTAACAAACAGTGCTTGTGGTGCTTTGCACTGAGCCAACCTGGCTAAGCTGCAATTTGTTTCCCAGAAGCCCCTTCTCTGAATGGGTCAAGAGTGATCTGCCTGCGGTCCGGAAGCAGTGTCACTACTGTCTCGTGTCCTTGCGTCCAGGGGCAGTTCTGACTTGTTCTCACTCCGGTCCATGTCCAGCTCTCCCTGACGGCTGACCTGGCTGTCCAGTGACCCTCAGGCTCGTGGCTGGTGCCGGGCAGTGCCCCCACAGGTGGCGGCTGTGTAGATGCAGCCTCCCTCACAACACTCCCCAACCCCCATCCCCTCTGCAGCCCCATTTTGGGCGCTGGAGGTGCCTGTGTCTCAGTTCTACTGACTGGTGACTTCTCTGATTCTCCCTTTCAGACTTTGACTTCCCAGCTCCTCCCACAGCTGAGTAAGTTCTGACTCCTACGATAAATTCCTTATCCCAGGACTCATGGTGAACTCCGCTTCCCTGATGGGAACCCTGACTGATACAGATATCGTTTACTACAGACGTGTGATTGCTATTTTGTCTCTACCCCACTGCCTATAGGTCCGTGGGGGACCAGGACACCGAAACTCCCTTCTTAAAGCTCCAGAGCCTTTAAGAAAGGAACATTCATAGGATCGACACCATCAAACTATCTCTCTACTTGAAAAACAGAAGCACAAGTTTTATTAGCAAAAAGCCTAGGTGAATGCCTGGCAACCAGAAGACGTTTAATAATTATCTGAGTATGAAGAGAAAGGTGACTTAAGCTGAGTGACTTTTCAATTCAACTTAACAGGTTTCACTGAGTGCCTATGGGTTGCAAAGTGCTGTATTCATTGCACGAGGTAATACAGTCGCCTATGATTGATCATTGAGTTGTTCTCTTTTGTATGATTGTAAACAATGTGACCACAACACAACCTTGCCCTTTTATCTGTGGGAAGGTTTGTAGGATAAATGCGCAGAAGCTTGAGAAGTTGTTAGAACAAAGGGTGGGTTCGGTTGTAGTTCCTGCCCCTGGCACCCCGCCTGCCTGGCCTTGCTGAAGCGCCCTCCACCTACCATCTCTGTTCTACCAATTGATACTTCCACCAACAGTGTATAAACGTGCCTGTTTCCCACACATCCTGACCACTGCGATATACCATCAAGCTGTCCTACCTCTGCCGATCTGATCGGGGAACAATGGCATCTCAGTGCTGTTTAAAGCGAATATTGCTCTTGAATTTGAGTAGTGCCTGGAGTTCTCACCTCTGCTTCCTTTCAGCTCCACGTAATCCATCAATAAACCAGTCTCACCCTGGGATGGATTAACTTCATAAGGCAATAAGGGATCCTCAGCATTTATATAGCACTTCAGCTAATGACTGGAACTGGCTTCAAGGGGGAAAAAAAAAGTGTTGCAGCTAATTATCCTAGCCCACAGGGACACTAGCTTTTACTGTCTTTGTTTTACCATTCTTGCATCAGGTAAGTGGAAGGTGTGGACAGGCAGGCTCTATCATGTAGACTTCGGGTTACTGAAGATAAATAAGGCAGCTCACTGACTGTGGATGTCTTTACAATGCAGTTTCAATGGTGGCTACTGTTGCCAACATTGGCTAGTGCTGGTAGCAGAGAAAAACAATTAGTGAATTTGTGAATTATGGCCCTATTAATAGTTTTCTTGGGAAAGAAAATAATTTTGGCTTAATTGATACTCTGCCTTGATTACAGGGTTAGTAAATGGGTGTGGATGTTTAGGGGGGAAAAAAAAAATCCTTCTGATGCCTTTAATCAGGAGAAAATCTCCCAGGAATAATAAAATGTTAACTATAACAATAGAATGTTAAGAAAAGTAAAATTTATTAACCCTCTTACTGTATTTTTCCTGATAGGGATACTACTCATTCCAGCCTTAGGTTTCTTGGTTTATTTTTAAGTGTCTGAGCACTGACATTAATTCCCTAAAACTGGAATGAGACCTTGGAACAAGTATATAAAGACATGATGGAATTATTTACAACTGCCCTTCTCAGTTGCTCTTACTTCACACAGAGAGAAGATAAAAAGTTGGACGTTCTCAGGTATGGCTGATGGAAACAAATCTGTCCAGGGGCGGTTTCCTTCCAGGGCTCGATCCCAGGTGTTTGCTACATAGCGAAGCCAGGTGGGAGAGAACCCCTTAGCTAAGAGAAAGCTGGGGGTCAACAGAGCAGGGGTGCCCATGAGCCTGTTCAGCTTCCACTGTGTCCTCTTTGCCCTCATACCTTCTCCCTACCTTCTGCTCCCCACCCCAAGGTTCCTCCTCCAGATATCAGCAAAATGTCTCTACTATGCGGGGGGGGCGGGGGGGGGGAAGGACAGGGAGGATCGTAACATCCCTTTTCATTAAAACAACCATCTCTCTTCCCTTGGGAATCTGTAGGAAAAGCCTACGGGCTGGGAAGGGGACAACAGAACTAGCTTAGGACCTGCCCCATGTGTCTCGGTTTCGTGAGAGTTTCAGTTAGAGGACAGACCTGCAGTGTACCCAGCAGCTCCCCACGTGGTGGTGGGGGGGGGGGGAGGGGAAAGCAATTCTAGCCCCCAGGGCACATCTGCCAACACCTGGACACATTTTGGTTCTCCCAGCTTGGTGGGAGGGGGTGTGACTTGTGACTTGGCACCTGGTGAGCAGAGGTCAGGAACGCTGGTAAACATCCTATAGCACACAGGACTGCCACCCACAACAGAAATTATCATGTCCAGTTCAACAGTGCTGAATCAAGAAACCCTAAGTAGCGCATCAGAACAAAGGTTTCATACTCCTATAATGGAAGTAGACTGGGAAAAACCTCCAGAATATAAAATCTCGGGATGAGAATACTCAGAGACTGATTTTTTGCTGTATGTCCCTGTTGAAGGGGGAAGAGGGTATTTTTGTTTGTTTGCTGTTTTAAGTTAACCAACATATATTTGAGTACCTAAAATGCACTGAGGACAAACTAGAAAAAAATACCCCAGGGCCTCTGCTCTTGAAGAACTTACCTTTAGGGTTACAGGGACCAGACAGACACATTTGATAAATTCAAGGGAGCTCTAGCACATGACACAGTGAAAAGCAGCTCTTTGGATGGGAATGACTCCTCCACAGCTTTTCCAGGAAGCTGTGGGGCTTCCTCAAAGTCATGGGACGAAATACCAAATGTTCTCTTAGACATTCCAAGTGCAGAAAGCTGAACTTTTCCAGGCCCCACTTTATTTATTTTAATAGTGCTCAGGAGGAGGCATAAGATAATACAAATTATAAACGTTTACTAAATTAAACCTCAGTACTGTTTTCCTCCCTCAAAAAGTTATTAAACGTATTTGACTTCATTGTGATTAAAAGGCCACAGCTATCAAGTTTTTAACCAAAGCCAAATCTGTGGAAGAATATGGAATTAAGTATTGTCCAACACTTTTTTATTGATTATGAATTTCAGAATCACGTTCCCAACCTAGCTTAATGGTCATAGAAAAAGGCAGAAGAAATTACTCTAGGGTGATGATTTAGAAAATAATACAAAGTAATCTTCAGCTAGCATTGCTGGCTTTAATGTGTGTAGGGGGCTGAATATAAAGTACAAGTTGAACAATGCAATATTTTTCCTCTCCCTGATCTTTCTCAATCTCACACAGGCTCGAGCAGAAGATAATAATTATTTTCCAGTAACATAATAATAGAAAAGGTATTGACCAGCAATACAATCTACTTGATCACCCCATATGACTCCATTCTTAGTGCTGAAAGCTCAATTTGATGGCATAGAGATAGCTGTCTCTCAGAGGAATAAACGGCTTTCTAGCTGCACCATAACTGAAGGATGTGATCTGTCTTGCCTGACACCATATTCTATGCATCCCCAAATTCAGAAGCCCTGTCTCATACATCATCAAGCAGATATTTTCGCTCTGGTATGGTTTCTGGGACCTGGCGTGTATCTACAGCAGCAAAATGCAACTAAAGGACTTCTGCCTTCTACTCTGTCCCCTGTTAATTTCCTTGTCCCATTTGGCTGAAATAGTAGCAGGACCCTTATTGCCCACTCCTGAGAGGAAGAGCAGCACTGCTGAGCCACGAGGGACTTAACACTGGTTTATGGACCCAGAGCTCTCTAAGGGTTATCTTTAACACACAAGGTGTCCTGGAGTGCTAAATGGTGCTTTGGGGTGTCGAGGAAGTGGTTGAGAAATGGGTCAGAATCACATAGAGAAAAGGAAACTCCCCACTGGCCACACATTTTTAAAAGCTAAGAAGGCTCACCAGTGAAGACCAAGGAAAAGGCTCTCCTGGGCCATTTATCCATAAACGGAAGCTGGAAATACTTTCCACTTGGAATTTATCCCCAGGTCACTAGTTTTGAAGCAGTTATGCAAATCAGAGTTGGGCCAAACTCAGGACCAATTCATTTAATTTATTTCTTACCCTTGGAGTTTACTTTTTTTTTTTTTTTTTTTTTTTTTTGCCAGAGGCTCTTGCTTTCTAAGAAAAGGAAACACACAGTCCTTTCGCTTTTGGGTTCCTCAGCACCGACCTAAGGCTTTATGAGGGTGGGAGGGATATTAGGGGGAAAAGTCATGGAGGACAGACTCAGCTTTCAGACTGCGAGCAGGTCTTCGCCAAGATGCCTTGCTCTTCTGTAAAATGCCCTCTTTATAAGAATAGAATCGGTCAGCGCCCAAACCAGCTCCGTCTGATTAAAAAGGTCCTAAAGTGAAGTGAAGTCCTAAAGTAGATGACCCTACAAGGCGGCTAGGATTTTGCCAGGAAACCTGTCCAAGGATGTGCCTTTCCATCCTTTAGGGAATGAGAAATACCCGCATCCCTGGGATGGTGGTGAGAACAGGTCTGGGCCCCTCTGTGCCAGCGACAGTCAGGGGCTAGAGCTGGGAGAGGCACAGAGTCGGGTAGGCAGAGCGGGGGAGGGGTCAGCTCTCCCGGGTGAACAGCTCTCCTCTTAAACCAGCTTCCCTCTCTCCCAGCGACCCGCTATTCTAACACACCTGACCACAGAAGCATTCTTTCTCACTGCTCCTCCTTCCTCTTCTGAATCCACTGTGTCTCCCAAACTGATGTTCCACCAGGCTAATGCCTTCCCTCTCCCCAGTCTCGGGGGAGCCACCCTAGTCCATTCTTTTAAATTACGCTTTGGCAATAACGCTCCCTCTTGCTGAGCCCCATATCCCACGTTCTTAACGGAACAGGTCTGAGTGAGGCCCAGGAATCTGCATTTCTAGCAAGTTCCCAAGTGAGGCTGATGCTGCTAGTTCAGGGACCTCACCTGAAGAATCACTGGCCTAAAGAGATGAAGCTGGTGATGAACGAAGGGGAGAAAGCCTGACTCCCCGGAGCGTGCTACATAGCATAGCATCCCATCAATGAGCCTGCGTCAGAGGCACTTGGAAAGGCCAGATGCCGTCCTCAGAGACCCTCGTTCATCAGGTCTGAGGGAAGGCCTGGGAATTTGCATTTCTAACCAGTTTCCAGGTGATGCTGACGCTGCTGGCCCAGGGACCACACCTGGAGAACCACTGGGGTGAGGATCCCATCTCAAAATGAAGTAAGTGAGGCTGATCGACATGCTGTAAGGTGATTATTTTCATTTCAAGTCAACATATAGTTATTTACAAGACAGCTCTGAAATGGTTTTGAAGGCACATTTGCAGGAGAGTTTGAAAAATTCATGAGCCAGTGAAGATGTCTATTTTTTTCCCGAGAGCGTCTTAAACGCACAACCCCCCCGCCCCCGTTTTTCTTTAAAACGACTTTTTCAAGAGTACAGCAACGAGGCGCCCTGCTGTGATAGAGTCAAAACATAAAGTGTATACTGAGGCTTAACTACTGAACTGAAAGTAAACCCCTTCTGAGGTTGCTTGCGTTTCTGATACAGTTCACATACCTGCTCTTCTAAGCCAGATGCACTTTCAATGGGTTACTTGTAATTGCCTCTGAGGGTTGTAAGGAAATAAAAGAAGTCTTTGAAAAACATCTTTCTGTTAACAATCTTGCTAATTATTAGAGACAACAGAATTATGTTCTTTCTTTCCATTAAATGTATCTTCTGGGTGATCGTATCATACGTTAAGGGACAGACACACACATGACCTTTGGATTTTTTTTTTTTTTTTTTTGGCTTGTAGAGACATAGACATAGAAAGGATTTGGCGATTTATATAGTAAGTGATAGGATTCCACAATTTTAGAGTTGAGAGGCTCCTGAGAAGTCGTCCAGACGGGGGTGTATTTTAGAGAGGGGAAACTGAGGCTCAGAGAGGGCCCCCCCCCCCCATCAACAGGCTTGTTCGGGTGGGATTAGGGTAGGAATTCAGGTCACTGGACCCCCAGCTGGCTCCTCCATCATCCTCACTAATTCATTGCCCACCTAACCTAGCTCTCCCTTCAAACTCTTTCCAAACTCATTCATTCATTTTGGATTTTTCCTGCTTATTTTCACCCATATCCTGTCAGTCATCATGTCCAGTAGAGTCTCCCTTTATAATTTCTAGACGAAGCTGTCCTACTTTCCCATTCCTGATTATAGAATTCTACTTAAGAGCTACATAACTCAGTGGTGTGCTGGAGCTGGTTGGTATTGGCTCTTGAGACCCCATGTTAAATTTTCAGCAATTTGGCTGGCGAATTGTTAAACATGCACAGCCGTTAGTAAGAATGAAATTACATAAACTTACAAAAAGCAAATGATATCAACAGCAAAGATAACAAAAGACTAAACCCTCATCTCGTACTATTTTATTACATTGACTATTATTTATGGTCTGGAGGTTATTCACACCTACTGGATGCAGATGGTGGCACTGCTACGGAATGATGCGCTTTTATCCATATTGGCCCAAGTCTGTGTTCAGTGACATCATGTTGGTAACCTGAAATCAGCCATGATGGGAATATTTACACCACAGAAATTGGCAAACGCTGCAAGTAAGGATTTTCCTCCCTAGAGAGATGTTTGTTAAAAATTTTTGAGTGCACCACTTGTTGTGTGCTGTATTGTGCTCCCTTCATGCCCCAAACTGAAGCCCTGATTCCCAGAACCTCAGAAGGTGACTGTATTTGGAAATAGGCCTTTAAAGAGGTGATTCAGATTTTTTAAAAAGTCGTATTTGTGGGTCCTAATCAACCTGACTGGTGCTCTTACAAGAGGAAATTTGGATGTATAAAAGGACACCAGGGGCATGCACACACACAAGAAAAAAACTATGTGAGGACACGGCAAGAAGGCGGCCGTCTGCAAGCCAAGGTAAGGAGCCTCAGAAGAAACCAAATTTACCAACACCTTGATCTTGCACTTCTAGCCTCTCAGACTGTGAGAAATTTTCTACTTAAGCCACATAGTCTGGCATTTGTTATAGTCGCCTGAGCAAACTATTACAGCACTGTATTTAGACCTGCTCACACACAGGGCCTTAACCTGAAGCCTCGATTTCTAGGTTTTATAATTCCCTTTCCCTCATATCTCACAACTTGATGCAAAAGTTCAGGTATCTCAGAAGGTCCAAAGATTTAAAGAAATTTATCATGGAGGGGGGAGTGGGGATGGTTACCCAGAAAACTCACTTTGTGCTGTTCTTCTATTTCATGTAACTTGCACATCGGTTCTGACAACACACACTATCATTCTCAATAGTCTGAAATTGCAAACTATTAGGATGAACTACAGGAAACTGCTGATGTTTGACCCTTTCTTAAGCTATAAACGTAGCAATGTCCTACGGTTCAATTTCACAGAATTTGACTATGTAGCTTGGGAACCGCCTTCAGATTTTTTATTTGTAAACCAGGATTTGCACGACTCACAGACAGATATTGTTTGTTCCACCGAGTGTCTACTTGCAATCTGAATTAACTCCCAACATTTAAAAACTGAGCAAATGCCCTAAGAACTTTGAGATTCTGGGCTCCTGGTTGTATGGATGGTCAGGCAGAACTACACCTGTGTCCCTCCTGGCAACTAGTCCCTCAAAGTGGAGCATATTCTCTAGAGTGTTCCAGAACCTTGCACAAGCATGTTGCTATTTGTGACATCTGCCTGGTCTCAGGCACATCTGTGTGGGTAACTATGAAACATACAGTTCCTGCTCTAACTTTCTACTTCCTTGGCCGGCTCACATCTCATCAACCAGTCGAATACATACAAAGTGAGATAATGGATCAACTAGGGTCAAGAGTGAAGCCCAGAAAGGTAGGCTGCCTGGTCTCAGCACAGCCCTCTAGGGCTAAGTTTGACATGATACAAACATGCCTTCATATTTGTGCACAAGTCAAAAGGAGAAGGGCTCTGACACCCTAAACCAATTGGTACCAAAGTTATTAATGAAGTAATGTGCTGACAACCCGCATGAGTATTTGCTATCATCTGAATACAATTAAATGGCACTTAAAGTTCATCTTGGAAATGCCATATAAATGAAAATGTCGAAATTACTTTATTTCAGAAGGACAACCTCAAAGGAGGGCTAGCAAGTCCTTATTCATACGATGTTTAAAACTTTTATTGGCAGATATGGTTTTCTCTAAACCAATTTTTAGTTTCTTTAATTTCAAGATCCCATTTAATTTCTTATCTTGCTGCAGCTGAAATCACCGTCTAAGGGCTTTTTAGCCTGTTAGGTTACTTCTGATATTTAAGGCCTTTTAGGTTGCTTTATTGATAAGAAAAGAGGCCTAAGAGAATTTTCTTATCTGCAAAGAAGATAAATAAAAATTGATCACAAAGCACACTTTGTTGCTTAATTAATGTTTATGATAGTCTCTATAATTACTCTCAAATGGTATTACTTTTAATCATGTCTGTTTATATGGATCAAAAAGTACAACACAATGTATCCCCAGAGTCTCAAAGTTAGGATAATTCACACTCAGAACTATTTCCAAAGTATTCTCTACCAGTTTTTTTGACTAATAGTCAGTAAATATTATCAACTAAATTGTTGCATTTTGGCTGTATCCACTAAATCACACAAACATTTCAATAACTAATAAAAAAAAAAAAGAACTATCTAGTTTGCTCAGGGTTACAATGAAAAATCTACAAAAATCTTACAAATTTCTATTTGTTTTAATCATCTCAATTTTCTAATTTGAGAGTAAGGGTTTTTGACTGTTAGGAGGGCTCACTGGAGAGCATGTTATTATGGTTGATTAATTATGAAAGATTCAGACATCAGAGCTTAATAGTCCTTAAGGATTATCTAAGGCCAACTCCTTCACTTCACAGACACAGAAGCCAATGTCTAGAGAGAGGTAGTTAATTGTTCACATGAGTTCATGGTAAACTTCAGTCCATGATAACGCCACACTCACGTACGAGCACACACACACACACACAGTCACACTCATGTCTCCTCCAT
The DNA here is from genome assembly GCF_028021215.1 of Eschrichtius robustus. Taxonomy (NCBI): domain Eukaryota; kingdom Metazoa; phylum Chordata; class Mammalia; order Artiodactyla; family Eschrichtiidae; genus Eschrichtius; species Eschrichtius robustus. Next base: position 2,683,762 of record NC_090829.1, read on the forward strand.
CCCCCATCCACATCCGTAGAGATTTCTGCACATTACTTTTTAATTTACACTGAATTAATTTTTCTAGATGATTATGTTGCCATGTTAATGACAGTTTAGATAGCTAGTCTAACCTACAGAGGCTTCACTAGAGAAACTCACATGAACTTCTGCTCTATTCTTTCACAGTTGTATTGCATATAAACATCAATGTACCACATTTTTATATTTCATACTCTCAGGACTAATCATGGTGGCAAAAATTCATCCCAAGTCCCTAGTAATGGTGATCCAGAGCCTGCAAACCCAGATTCTAGTTTGATTGGAACCAAGAAGGATAAGCTCCCTTTGTTACAAAGCCATGTCACCTACATTTCCTTTATGCGGGAGGAAACCTTGGCTGCAATCGGTATATTGTGTGATCGCCCATAAACATACACTGGGCTCCTAGACCTAGACAAAGCACAAAGCCGCAGAAAGAAGCCTCTTTCCTGGAGACCTGGAGCTCTCCTCTTGGGCTACAAAGTAGCCCCCTCTGCATGTCCAACTCCCTCCCTCCACCCATCCAGCCCCTCTAATTTGTTTTCCATGAAGCAGCTAGACTGATCTGAGCAAACGTGATCATCTCCTCTGTTTAGAGTCTTATGAGGACTTCCTGTTGCCTCGAGTACAAAGATAAACCTCCAAGGTTCTGCTCCACCAGGTACCCCTGACACAGCCATCCTCACCTCACCTGACTGCCTGTCCCTTCTGCTCCAGCCACACCGGCTCCCTTCCCCAGCTCTTCCTGACCACGCCACCTCCTGCCACCGGGTCTCTGCACGGTGCCGTGCCCTTTCCATGGAAATTCCACGGCAGTTCCATGGAATGCTATCCGTTCCCCTCCTCCCCTGGTTAACCACAGTGCATCACTTCAAGCCTCAGCTCAATTGTCAGTTCTCCAGGGGAGCTGTTCCTGCCCTCCCTTTTTAGAAATGCCATCAAAACGACAACGTGATACCACTGACAGTACTAAGAGCTAGTAAGGATCTGGACGAACTGGAACTCTTGTACATTGTGGTCAGAAATGCAACATGGATGGACCTCGAGATGGTCATACTGAGGGAAGGAAGTCGGACAAAGACAGATATATGATATCACTTATACGTGGAATCTAAAAAATGGTACAAATGAACTTATTTACAAAACAGAAATAGAGTCACAGATGTAGAAAACAAGCTTAGGATTACCAAGGGGGAGAGGGAGGGTAGGGATAAATTGGGAGATTGGGATTGATATATACACACTACTATATATAAAACAGATAACTAATAAGGACCTACTACAGCACAGGGAACTCTACTCAATACGCTGTAATGACCTCTATGGAATAGAATCTAAAAGAGAGGGGATACATGTACACGTATAACTGATTCACTTTGCTGTACAGCGGAAACTAACACAACGTTGTAAAGCAACTATACTCCAATGCAAATGAATTTTTAAAAAACATTCTAAAATTTAAAAAAAAAGAAATGCAAAATTGTACAGCCACTTTGGAAAATAGTTTGGCACCTCTACTAGCGATGAACATATACACCCTTTGATCCCATAATTCCATTCCTCCCAATCTCATGTGCCCACCAAAAATGTGTACATATTTTCATTAGAAGACAGAGACTAGAAAGTCCATAGTAGCACTATTCTTGACAGACAAAACTTAGAAATGGCTCCCTTTGCTCACTAATAGCAGAAGGGATAAACTGAAGGGTACACATAGAATGGTATACTATACGACTTATACACAACTATATAGATGAATCTCACAAATGTAATGTTAAGTAAAGTAAGTTGATACAAGAAACCCACAAAAAGAACAAGCAATGTGATTCCTTTTATATAAAGTTCAGAAATAGAAGAAGTATGTCATGCTTCACAGGTCAGGATATCGGTCACCCTTGGGGTGAGTGGTGACAAACGGGGGCAAGGGAGGCTTTTGAGATGCTGGTTATATTCTGTTTCTTTGTGAAAATTCATTGAGCTGAAACATGTATGATTTGTTCATTTTTCTGCATGTGTAATACACATTGATAAAAAATATCAAAATGTCTCCATTTAGGTTCTGGAAATAAATACTTATGCTTTGTAGCACCTGTCTCTCAAAATTTTACCCTTGATTTGTGTCATTACTTGATCAATGCCTCTGTTGTCCTCTCAAGTCTTGACTGAAGTTCCAGAGTTTTAAATAATCATTACTCTCCAGCGCCTCACTCATTATTTATCAAATATTGGATAAATTAAAAAGGACAAATGCAGAAATGCCCATTTTCACAAACCAGTGTCAATCTCTGATTATTTGATTACACAGTCCTGCTTCAGTAATCTGAAGCATGGACCTGGGCAGCCCAGGACCTGGGCGCCAGCACTCAGTTTTTAAGACCGGCATCTATTGGGTTGAGGCAGGGAGTGACTGGTCTCTTGTCTGGTTGACCACTGTTCCTCTGGAACTTAGCACAGTATTTGGAACATGGCAGGTTCTCAGTCTTTTGTGCTTGTTTTTGTTGAGCGAATGGAAGATTGAATGCACGTTAAATTGGATTTAGTATCTTTCCAGTGTACAATACCCTCAAGTGGACAAAAAAACAACAAGATGAATCAATCTGTTTTACTTCTCTCATCCTGGTTGCAATAACCTAAGTGTATATGCTCATTTCTAAACTGTTAAGATCACAGCCCTGCCAGACTACACTTCCCACTTCTCCTTGCCTCTTGGGCCCAGATAACCATAGCATCTGGTTGCTCTGGTGAGTTTACAGCTTATAAGGTTAAGTTCTTAGCTCACTTACAGGAAGCCATCTTAGGGACTTCCCTGGTGACTCAGTGGTTAAGACTCTGCGCTCCCAATGCAGGGGGGCCCAGGTTCGATCCCTGGTCAGGTAACTAGATCCTGCATGCATGCTGCAACTAAGAGTTCGCATGTCACAACTAAGGAGGCTGCCTGCCTCAACTAAGACCCAGTGCAACCAAATAAATAAAGAAATTTTTTTTTTTTAGAAAAGAGAAAAAGAAGACTTCTTAGGGCACTTTTGGAGGAATTGGTAATAAACTACGGCTTCCAAATGACAAGATTATAAATAAGTTGATTTGCTACTTTTCCAGTCTAGAAAAATTCTTGACTGACTTGAACACAGAAACTTTTAGGGAAGGGGATTAAGCGATTAAATATAGATTGAGGATATTTAATTTCTTACTTTAGGACGTAAAATTATATTACACTAGTAATATATTACTTTCAGAAAATACTACTCCTCACTGTTTCAAACAATGTTACTAAAACTCCACGTGCATCTTTTAAATCTGTCTTCACCGTCAAGAGAACCATAGTCTCATCTTCTAAGAATTTTCCAGAGTATCATTTTATTTCCATTTGAGATGCTGACTTTTTGAGTCCATGTAAAATGATGCCACTGGAAAATTTAGGTCAAGCCTTAAGCACTCATTTGTACAACCCTGGGATTCATTACTTATTTATTCATCCTATAAGTATTTGTGATCTCCACAACATAGGAACTTGCTCTGTTGCTTTTGAAAGGGGTCTTCAAAAGCCTTTCAGCTAATGAAATCCAACCCCATGTTAAATCTGTCTCTTTTTAAAAGAACGATTCTTTTCATGTGACCCCTATAGGTATTCAAAACCAGCAATGATGGAGGATACATTTCTCCAAGGAGGAGGATTCTTGGTTGTTCAAAGTAAAGGGACTGTGACACTGTCCCCTACATGAGATGCTTTACAGAGACTCGAGTATAATTCCTACCTTTCATTCTGAGGGCTTGCTTTGAGTAAAATTTCCATCTTCTATTCAGTCATGTATGAAAGTTTCCATGCCCTGTGGAGGTTGGAAAAGGTGGTCCGTTCCCCAGGGTTTAGGGGGTGAGAGTTAGGCTGAGAGATGGGTAGACAGCTCCTTTGGGGCAGCTTGCTCAGAATCTACAGTGACCTGGAGTCTCTTTAATCTCCAAGTCCTAATTCTGAGCTCTGCCCTGCTGCCTGTGAAGCACGGAAGACTTCACAAGTCAGAGCCAAACTGCAGCCCAAACCATTCGGCATGGGCCGGCATGGGCCGGCCTGGGCCGGATAGGGCTGCCCTCCAAACTCTCCTGTCATTCTCCTTGAGTACCTTGCTGGGTATCTTCCTAAGAAGCAAGGGAATAATCATGCTGTGTCTCAGCCTCCTCCACCCCGCCCCCTCCCCTGCAGCAAAAGGGAATGGCAATGAACACCTTACCTGTCTATCTCTTGAGCTAGTTACAAGGCTTGGTTATTGTCTCTGCTTCCCTCTCAGAGGCACAGACAAAAAGCTTTGATATTCACATTCACCGTACATTAAGTATTAACGCAAATTAAGCTTTCTGAACCTTGAGCTGCAAAGGATTATTTTTAGAAGCTTATAAACCTATGAAGAAAAAAGTGATGGGGATCTGGCATCGCTGGCAGCCTCCTGTATCCAAACTGGATTTCGTGTGCCAGTCACTAGCCAGCACGTCCACAGCTGCATGGCTTCCTTCCCTCTGCACTAGCCTTCGTGTGCTACAGCACGTTCTGTTCTCCTTCTTTCTTTTCGGCTTCTCTAACAATCATGCTGACTTTTTTGCCTTATTTTTATTTCTTGAATTTCTATTACACCTCAAATACAGTCCTAAATCTGATTCAACATTTTCAGGGCATTTTAAAAATAACAATTACTCAACAATACTAGGCACGAAATTCTCTCTGCTGGGTTCAGCCCAGTGGATGCTACGGTGAAATGTTCAAATGAGGTGTGACACGGGAACTCCACGGCTGTAATGAAGAGGTGATTTCCCAAGAGTCATCTCTTAGTTGAAGGCATTTAATTTTCAGAGTAGCTCGGTATTTTGAACAAGTTCTGTTTTTCCTTCTTTTCCTGGTTTCAACAGGCTGTACTTTTATGCCAGTCATCAATGCGAACATGTTTAATTTGAAGTCTTTAGGTTTTTTTACTGGGTTTGTGCATCAGCCCCTGAGCTAGGATGGTTAAGGGAAAAATGGCTGAAATGCAAGGGTTTAAAAATATGTGCTCCCACTTCTAGCACTGGTGAAAGTCTCTTACAGCATCAATCACCAAGGAAACTTGCTATATTTGGACAATTTAATGGGGGTAGAACTCAAGAGCTGGAAGGAATCGAAGGGTTTTACTTATTAGCAAACTTCTGCCTGGGCAGGACAGGTGCTTACCCAAGGTGAATGAGTCATGTACTCAAAGCCAGACTTTCCAAAATTTCTGACTTCACTTACAATGGCTTTTCTAACTACATGGAATAACATCATCTTAAACTTTTTAAATGAACCTGATTTGCTCATATGTCCTAGCTTTTAAGATAAAAGAGTGAATGTCTTCACAATTGCCTATCATTAGTGATGGGCTTCAAAGACAGAACCAGTGTGATAAAGGGGGGTACCCATCAATTATTAAGACTTTGAGGCATATTGTCAGGATATTAAAATTCTTGACAATTTTCTAAAATAATCTTTCTAAACTGACTTGTCTTTCTTCCCAGCAACTCCATATTTGATTCCAGCCTACGATAACCAGTTCAACAACTGGAATTCCAGGATGGCAGAAACCAGAATGGGAAGAACTACTATACTTAATTTTGTATAACAATGCACTTACCTACCTCTGATGGCCTGCAGGTTCAGGAAATATGATTTGACTGTGCTTGCTCTGCTCTGTGCACAATGTATTTGTTCTACTAAGATACATCTGTGCTTGCAGTAATTAAGTCATCCATCCGGTTAGGCACTGGAGAAGAGACCTTCTAAAACTTCAAATCTACCTACATACTAAGGGTTGAGACTATTCTGTGTGATCTTTCATTTAAAAAGGAAATGATTGGCCCTGATTCGGAGGCAGTAAGTTTAGTAGTATTTATCAAAAGTGCCTCTTATTCTACCTTAACAGAAAAAGAATTACAGTTCACACAGTATTAACAAGCTGTCTTCCTGTTTCTATCTGACCTCCTGTCACATAGATAGTCATCTTTCAACAGAAAGGTATTTGATCAATCAAAGAGCTGAACTCAAGCTACTTATTAGGTACACTGCTTTCTTAGAATATTATATGAAAAGTGCTCCAGATAAGCCAATGCTCTAGGGGAACCCTGACCTTCAGATTCCTTTTAAATTTTATATTTGAATTAATATTGATGGTAGATTTATCAAAATGGCAGAATTTTTCTTTCCTTTTTTTTTTTTTTTTCCCTAGTGAATGACTTGTTTAAACTTTGGGAAGACATAGCCTGGGTTATGTGGGGTCTGTATGCAAAGAAGATCATTTTATTAACAGTCAGAAGAGAAATTAATCATAACTGAAGTTAACTCTCATCTTAGAGATTTGGGAGCTTAGACCCTGAAAGGGGAAAAAAGAAAACCCAGTCACCTGGTAAACAACAGGGCCAGCATCTAAACACGGACATAGTAAACTGTATCTTCCAGTGAAGGTGGCAACAACAACCATCAGTAAACTGTATCTTCCAGTGAAGGTGGCAACAACAACCATCATCCTCTGTGCTCTTCTGCAATGTGACCCTGCCACTCCCCAGCAAGCCACGGAGTCTAACTCTCCTCTCCCTGAACCTGGCTAGTACTAGTGACGCACCTGTAACCAAAATAATGCAGTGAAAGTGACGCCATGCGGCTCCTAAGGCTAGGTCAGAAAAGCCTTGCAACCTCTGCCTTGGTCTTTTGAAATGGAAACCCTTCCTCAGAACCCAGAGATGTTAGAGGATATAATGAGATAATATAGTAAAACACCAGTGTCTGGCTAGCCATTATCAGTATTTATTACACGTAAATGCCACCAAGGAGAGTGGAGGTGGCAAGAATAGTTCTAACGAGGAAATTCAGGATATAGACAAGATGTCAAAAGGGAGAGAGAGTTCAAGAAAGGGAGGCGGCGCAGGAGGAGGAGGAGGAGGGAGAGGGAAGAGACGGGAGAGGAAAGGAAAAGGGGGAGGAAAAGACTGGGGCACAAATATTAATACTATAGATGAGACTGAAGGATTACTAAACTAGGCTCCACTCAAGAGAGAGTAGAGAGAGTAACTTACTAAAGACACTTGCTATGGAAACTGATCACAAAGTGAAAACAACACACAACCCAGTGTGGAAAAAGAAAATCATTCAGAGTATGATGTTAATCTATTTGAACCAAAGGGTTGTACTAGGACAAAAACGGCCCCTGATCATGGCCCCTGATCATGATCTAAGATAACATTCACCTTTATTCCAACCTTCCCAATTGTTTAGACAGCCTGTGGAATTTCCCATCTCTCAGGATGGTGTAGGAGCAGCAGAAAGACTTCCTTGTATCCAAGGATAGCACAGAGGTAGCAGAGAGAGCTACCGGATCTTGAGCACACTTGAGGATGGGGAGAGGAATGATTTAGCACCGAGCATGTGCATCAGTGGCTGAGGTCCAGATGGAATGAATGATGAACATCTCAGAGGATGCAAGTGTAGGCAAACGATGCTGGAACCCATCCTTGATTCCTGGGCACTATGTCCCTGAGGCTTGGCATGCTCTGAAGAAAAGAAATGCTATACAGACCGTAATTAAATTTCTGCCACTCCAGTAGAATGGGATTGGAGGGAGCATCACAATAGAAATTAAGTAAAAGTCCCCCCAGATAAACTTGTATTTTCAGCACACCTAAGTCTATGGTCAAATGACTGTGCAAGGTACACTAACTTTTTCTGAGCCAAACCTTGTAGAATAAATGATGGGTTTTATCGATGTTCTAATTAGAGTATTTCATGACAGGTGATTGAAACCTTCAAGCCTGCTATCTGTGAATGTTCTAAACCAATGGTTCTTGACCTGTGATGATTCCTCTCTCCCTCCTTGCCCCAGCAGAAATTGGTTAATGTCCAAAGATATTATTGGCTGTTACAATGGGAGGGGGGACGGTGCTACTGGCACCTAGTGGGTCAAGGGTCAGAGACGCTGCTAAACCTGCTACAATCCTCAGGGCAGCCTCCTACAACAAAGAATTATCCAGCCTAAAATGTCAATACAACTGAGGTTGAGAAGCCCTGCACTAACCCTAATGCCCCAATAGCATCCCTTGGACATCAAAATGCAAGAGAGACTTGCGTGCACAAGTGAAAACAGCCACGCAATAGCTTCATCCCAGACTCCTGCTTCATTTCTTTCATATTCAAATTTGTAAGCACAGTGTGCTCTACATATTACTCAACAACACTAGCATTGCCAAAAATTGTTACACACTACAAGTAGGTGACTCCCATCTCATCTAGACTGAATTTGCCCTTGTTCAGCTCCAAACACTTCTCCACTTACTCGTTCAACCAACACATAGCAAACTTCTATTTTTCTAGCAAAGATCTGAGGATTTTTATGAGGAGATCATTGAAGAACTGAATACATTCTGAATTTTGGTAGAATGCCTTTCTATAAACAGAGTTAAGGCAAAATCTGAAAGAATAATCCATTGGGGCCACTTGGGCTGTGGTGGGAGAGCCAACATGGTATGGCTGGGTTTACTTATGGGGAGTCAGAGAGCCTTAGGCCTGTCAACATTTACAATATTTACAATCTGCTATTTGTTTTCACTCTCTCTACGTGCTGGTCCCCTGACTTCCTGAAATGTCTTGCAGTTCATATTCATGTGCATTTAGTCTACAAGCATGAAGTCTATTTCATATATGACCAGAAAGAGAAAACATCTCCCTCCTTGGAATAACCAACAGTGTACAGAGGAATAAATGGCTTTTAAAAATTTTAGACTGCATCAAGAGGAAGGCTATGGGAACCAGGCTCATCTTCTTGGCAATGTCTAAAGATCAGAGTAAATGAATTCTTCATATCAGTGGAATTATCGACAGATCGTATTAAGAAATTTTCCATATGCCTGGTTCAGGGAGAAAAAAAAAAAACCCTCTTAGACAAATGAGGGACGGTGTCAACCAGCCCTTCCGCTCTGAAGACAAAAAGATTCAGTTTATTTCACGGTTGCTCTAACAAGTTGTAAGGAAAATATTCTCTCCCCATGAAAGATTCAGTTTTTGGAAAGTACAAAGTATTTCTCACACCTCTCCTTGAAACACACTGTAATGATAAGAAATTCAGAATGAACTTAAAAATATATGAATATTAAATTCCTTGTGTTTAACAGATTCCAACCTATAAGCATTTTTCATTCCCTCCTGTGCTTTTTGATTTAATGTAAGTTATTTTGATCAGTATTAATGAGTATTTTTGAGGTAAAGTCCCATCTTCATACGTATGTTTTTTTTTCCTTTTCTTTTTCTTTTTTGCAGAACTGCAATTCTTCAGCATGCTATGTATAGGAAGCCATCTGCTTATATACACACACGCAAAGCCAGATTTTTCGAGACAACAGAACACAAAATGTGGAAAGGTCCTGATTAAAAAGCACTTCAAATCTGTTTGTACATAAACAAAACTCTTTCCCTGAATGTGTCACACTCATAGGGAAATGTAAAAAGGAAGTAGAAATGGTCTTATTCTTTAGGTACTACATAAATACATGTCGAAACAGTTGTATAGACAAAGTTAGGCAAATATAACCAAAGTAGATGGGGGGGGGGGGTGAACATATAAGGATTTTGTCTGCATAATTATTCCTATAATAATATCCTGATTTCCCACAAAGACTCTACTCCCATTCAGTATGTTTCTAGTCGGGTTAATCTCATCCCCCTACTCTATGAATGTGTAGAAGAATATCCTAGCCTAGTCAAAAACATAAAATTTGGTGGTGGTCGTGGGGGGTGTTAAATACAGAGTTTTAGAATGTGTTCAAACTTAAAATGTTATCAACATAAAATACACTGTTATAAATATACATTGTTATATGTAAGTTTCATGGCAACCACAAAGCAAAAACCTATAGTAGATACACAAAAGAAAGAGAGAAATGTAATCTACACATAATAAAGTCATCAAACCACAAAGGAAGACACAAAGAGAAAAAAGGAACAGAGAGGAAGTAAAAAACAACCTGAAAACAATTAAAATAGCAATAAGTATAGCTATCAGTAATTACTTGACATGCAAACAAGCTAATTTCTCCCATGGAAAGACTCAATGACTGAATGGATTAAAAAGCAAGACCCATCTATATGCTGACTACACGAGACTCTCTTCAGACATAAGGATACACACAGACTGAAAGTGAAGGGATGAAAAAGGATGTTCTATGCGAATGAAAACTGAAGGAAAGCTGAGTTAGCAATACTCATATCAGACAAAATAGACTTTAAAACAAAGACTGTATTAAAAGACAAAGAAGGGTATTACATAATGATAAAGGGATCAATCCAACCCAACAAAGGAGCACCTAAATATATAAAGCAAATACTAACAGACCTAAAGGGAGAGATAGACAGCAATACAATAATAGTAGGGAATTTAATACCTCACTTACCTCAATGGATAAATCATTCAGAAGAAAATTAACAGGAACAGGAAGCCCCTGCCATAAAGGACATATACCAGATGAACTGGTTTTATATATATATAAACTGGTTTTAAATAAATATATATACACACACACACACACACACACACACACACACACACACACACACACACATATATATATATATATATATAAAACATTCTATCCAAAAGGATCAGAAGACACATTCTTCTTAAGTACACATGCAGCATTCTCCAGGATAGATCATATGTTAGGCCATAATTCAAAAGCCTTAATAAACTTAAGAAGATTGAAATCATAGCAATCTTTTCCTACAGAAATGGCCTGAAACTAGAAATAATTACAAGAAGAAAACTGGGAAAAACACAAACATGTGGAGATTAAACAACATGCTAAAAACAACCAATGGGTCAATGAAGAAATCAAAAAATATCTTGAGACAAACAAAAATAGAAACACAACATACTAAAATGTATGGGATGCAGCAAAAGCAGTTCTAAGAGGGAAGTTAAGAGCAACACAGACCTATCTCAAGAAACAAGAAAAATCTCAAGTAAACAATCTAACTTTACACCTAAAGGAACTAGAAAGAGAAGACCAAATGAAACCCAAAGTTAGTAGAAGAGAGGAAATAAGAGAGATCAAAACAGAAATAAATGAAATAGAGACTAAAAAGACTAGAGGAGATAAAGGGAACTAAGATCTGATTCTTCCACAAGATAAATGAAATTGACAAAACTTTAACTAGAGTCATCAAGAAAACAAGAGGGCTCAAATAAATAAAACCACAAATGAAAAAGGAGCAGTCACAACTGCTACCACAGAAATACAAAGGATCGTAAGAGACTACTATGAACAATTATACACTGACAAATTAGACAACCTAGAAGAAACGGATAAATTCCTAGAAACATACAAACTTCAAAGACTGAATCATGAAGAAAAGAAAACCTGAATAGACCAATTACTAGTAAGAAGATTCAATCAGTAATCAGAAACCTCCTAAGAAAAGGAAAGTCCAGGAACAAATGATTTCACCGATGAATTCTACCAAACATTCAAAGAAGAATTACTGACAATCCTTTTCAAACTCCTCCCAAAAAATGAAGTGAAGAGAGTGCTTCCAAACTCATTTTATAAGGCCAGCATTACCACATGCCAAAAGCAGACAAGGGAGCTGCAAGAAAATTACAAGCCAATTATTACATCATATCCCTGATGAACCTGCAAAACTGCTCAACAAAATGTTAGCAAATGGAATTCAGCGATGCATTAAAATGATCCTATACCATGACCAAGTGGAATTTATTCCAGGGATGCAAGGATGACTTAACATCTGCAAATCAATCAACACAATACACCACATTAACAAAATTCAGAATAAAAATTGTAGGATCTCAACAGATGCAAAAAAAGTATTTGATAAAATTCAGCATCCATTTATGACAAAAGCTCTCAGCAAAGTAAACATAGAGGGAACATACCTCAATATAATAAAGGTCATGTATGACAAGCCCACAGCTAACATCATACTCAGAGGAAAAGCTTTCAGCTTTTCACCATTAAGATTGGAAGAAGACAAGGATGTCCCTCTTGCCACTTTCGTTCAATATAGCATTGGAAGTCCTAGTCACAGCAGCAAGGTAAGAAAAAGAAATAGACGCAATCCAAATCAGAAAGGAAAAAGTAAAACTATCCTTGTTTGAGGATGACATGATTTTATATATAGAAAACCCTAAAGACTCCACCCAAAAATAATAGAGCTAATAAACAAATTCAGTAAGGTTGCAGGATACAAAAACCAATACACAAAAATCTGTTGCATTCAATAAACAGCTATAAGAAAGAGAAATTAAGAAAACACTCTCATTTATAATTGCATCAAAAAGAATAAAATGCCTAGGAATAAGTTTTTCCAAAGAGGTGAAAGACCACTACACTGAAAACTATAAAATACTGATGAAAGAAACTGAAAACACAAATAAATGGAAAGATATTCTGTGTTTATAGATTAGAAGAATTGTTAAAATGTCTATGCTGCCCAAAGCAATCTGCAGATTCAGTGCAATCCCTATCAAAATTACAATGGCAGTTTTCACATAAATAGAACTAACAATATTAAAATCTGCATGGAATCACAGAACACCCTGAAGAGCCAAAGCAATCTTGAGAAAGAACAGAGCTGGAGGCATCACACTCTCTGATTTCAAACTATATTACAAAGCTATAGTAATCAAAACATTACGGTATTGGCATAAAACAGACACACAGATCAATGGAACAGAACAGACCTACACATTTATAGTCAATTAATCTACAACAAAGGGGGCAAGAATAGATGATGGGGAAAGGACAGTCCCTTCAATAAACGCTGCTGGGAAAACCGGACAGCCACATGCAAAAGACTGAAACTAGAATGAATCTTACACCATATACAAAAATTAACTCAAAATGGATTAAAGATCTGAATGTAAGATTTGAAACCATAGAAGTCCTATAAGAAAATATAGGCAGGGCTTTCCTGGTGGCGCAGGGATTAAGAATCCGCCTGCCAATGCAGGGGACATGGGTTCAAGCCCTGGTCCGGGAAGATCGCACATGCCGTGGAGCAACAACTACTGTGGCCCATGTGCCACAACTACTGAGCCTGCGCTCTAGAGTCCACGAGCCATGACTACTGAAGCCCACACGCCTAGAGCCCATGCTCCACGAGAGGAGACACTGCAATGAGAAGCCCACGTACCGCAACGAAGAGTAGCCCCTGCTCACCGCAACTAGAGAGAGCCCACGTGCAGCAACGAAGACCCGATGCAGCCATAAATTAATTAATTAATTAATTTTTTAAAAAAAAGAAACTATAGGCAGTCAATTTCTTGATATTGGTCTTGGCAATGAATTTTTGGATCTCACTCCAAAAGCAAAGGCAGCAAAAGCAAAAATAAACAAACGAGACTATATTAAACTAAAAAGTGTCTGCGTACCAACAGAATTCATCAACAAAGTGAAAAGGAAACCTACTGAATGGGAGAAAATATTTGCAAATCAAACATCCGATAAGGGGTTGATATAAAACTATATAAAGAACTCACACAACACAACAGCAAGGAAACGATCAAATTAAAAAATGGGCAGAGGACTTGAACAGGCAGTTTTTCCAAAGAAGACACAGAGATGGCCAACAGACACGTGAAAAGATGCTCAGTATCACTAATCATCAGGGAAATGCAAATCAAAACCACAGTGAGATATTACCTCATACCTGTTACAATGGCTATTATCAAAAGATAAGAAATAAGTGTTGGCAAGGATGTGGAGAAAAGGGATCCTTGTGCAGTGTTGGAGGGAATGTAAATTGCTGCAGCCATTATGGAGAACAGTATGGAGGGTCCTCAAAAAATTAAAAATGGAACTACCATATGACCCAGCAACCCATTTCTGGGTATTTATCTGAAGAAAATGAAAACATTACTTCGAAAAGATGCATGCACCCCTATGTTCATTGCCACATTATTTACAATAGTCAAGATATGAAAGCAACATAAGTGACGTATTTCACCTATACATGGAATCTTAAAAAAACAAAAAACAAAAACAAACAAAAATGCCAAGCTCATAGATACAGAGAACAGGTTGGTGGTTGCCAGAGGTGGGGGGTGTGGGAGCCTACAGGTACAAACTTCCAGTTATAACATAAATCAGTCATGCAGATGAGACATACAGCATGGCGACCATAGTTAATAACATTGCATTGAATATCTGAAAGTTGCTAAGAGTGTCAATCTTGAAAGTTCTCCCTACACAAAAACAAAAATAAAGTTTGCAACTGTGTTTGGTGATGATGGTAACTAGACTTACTGTGGAGATCGTTTCACAGTGTACACAAATACGGAATCATTATACTGTACACCTGAAACTAACGTGTTATGTCAATTATACCTCAATAAAATTTTTTTAATAAAAAGCAAAAAGACTCTTCCAATTTCTATTACTGAATAACAAACTACCCCGCAACTTAGTGGCTTAAAATGATAACTATTTTATTACTTGCAAGTCTGTGGATGAGGAATGTGGGCGGGGCTCACTGGGGTTGGACCATCTCCACTCCACGTGGCATTGGCTAGACTTACTCATTCAGCTGCATGCTAGCATCTGGGCTTAACTGGACACTCTCATAACTGGGCCCCTGGTACCAGGTGTCAGCTGGAGGAACTCAGTTCTCTTCCCTGAAACTGTTCGGTTAGCATTCCCTCTTCCTCCAGGGCCTCTCCTTCTAGGTGGCCTCTCTTTCCACAAGGATAGCCTTAATTTCCTGACATGAAGATCCAAAGAAGAAAATGACATAGCACAGGGAGATCAGCTCTGTGCTTTGTGACCACCTAGAGGGGTGCGACAGGGAGGGTGAGAGGGAGGGAGGTTCAAGAGGGAAGAGATATGGGGTCATATGTATATGTATAACTGATTCACTTTGTTATAAAGCAGAAACTAACACACCATTGTAAAGCAATTATGCTCTAATAAAGATGTTAAAAAAAAAAAAAAAAAGGAAAGAAAAGAAAATGAATAAAAGCAGAAGCTTCCACGACCCTTGAGAACTGGGCCCAAAACTGGCACAGCAAAACTGGCACATTCTGTTGGTCCAAAAAATAAAACAACCTGCCCTGTCTCCAGGAGTGGGGAAAGAGACCCCATCTCTTGATGAGGGAAGAGACATTCTGTCACATTGTTATAGAATGTTACGTTGCCAAAGAGCATTAGAATCGGAAGACATCTTTGGGGGTATGCGGAATATGGCCTATGAAGACCTAAGCTACACAGCAACCAGGAAAAAAGTGTTCTGTTTCTGCTCGAAGTGATAATGGCATAAAATATATGTCTATTCCATCTATCACATGAGTAGGGACCTGCCTGAGAACAGAGAGAACCCATAGCTGAGACTCAGAGGCAGAAAGTTCGACAAAGTCCTGACAATATTATTTATGTACACGAACAAGACCAGTCCTGAACGTAACACTGTCCTGGACCTTCTAATTTTTAGAGTCAAAAAATTCTTTTCTGTCAGTTTTAGTTGTGTTGTTGCACTACAGGTGGAAACAATCCTGAATGACACAGATGGCTGTCTGTGCAGAGAGGAGGAACCAGCTCAGCTCCCCCACCTGAACCTTGGGGCTCTGGGTAAGAGAGAAAGCTGTATGACCAGCACTTGGTCCCTCTTTTTTGCAGCCCTTACTCCTCCATCAGCACCGTTCAGCAAGGCCATCTTCAGGCTCTAAGTTGTACAGTGCTTGATTCTCCTACTAGAACTGGATGAGTGTTTTGTTGACCCAGTGGCTGACTCTGACCTTGTCATGAGATGAGGGTGAATGTGACTAAGGGCCCAAGTCAGAGATCAGGGCTCACGAAGCAGCCCCAAGCACGATGGTCTTCGTGGCAGGGCAAGGACAGACACAGGAAAACTACTCACAAAAGTCAAAAGATGAGATGGTCAGGGATAGTGAGGAAAAGAGAACACATTAGGACAATGGCTCAGAATGAATTCAGTGAAACCAAAGCAGCTTCTAGAGACCTATGTGGTGGCAGCAGACATAGCCCAGGGGTGTGCCAGCTAGGTGAAAGGGACTGCATAGGACCGGATGACTATTTCATCTGGGCCATTTCAGGGAGACAAAAGTGGTTCTCACATTGACCTAAGGATCTGAGATAGTTCTGAGATTCTTAAGCAGAATTAAAACTCTGCTCTTCAAGTCAAAGTTTTTCTTAAACCCTGACTTGATTCCTGATCTAATGTAACCACTTGGTCATCTCCTCAAGGGAACTCTGTTTGCAACATTGCTGCCTGAGTCTACGCTGACTCAAGTGGACTAGGACCTGAGCAGAACTAATCTGGTCTGCAATAACAGAAGGGTCTGAGCAGATGATACAGTTTACTGAGACCCCTTACACACCCACTTGTGCTTCCTCCATACACACCAATTATTTTATGTATTTAGTCCACTTAGGGTTTGACCTAAGGAAGACATAAAGGAGATTCATAAAACAAATAATAATAGTAGCTATTACTATTACTTTGGAATACTAACTACGTACCAGAAGCTATACCAGTTCATCTATGGAACTGACCTTCTCATTATCACCATTTTTCAGGAGTGCCCACCATATTGTTGACGTACATTTTTGCTCATTCCAAAATTGGAATAATCAAATTATTTTGACAAGAAAGCAAGGGCCGCAATACTCGTATCAGACAAAATAGACTTCAAAACAAAAGCCATAAAGAAAGACAAAGAAGGACACCATATAATGATAGAAGGATCAACACAAGAAGACGATTTTACACTTGTCAACATATATGCACCCAAATACATAAAACAAATACTAACAGACACAAACGGAGAAATTGACAGGAATACAATAATGAAGATTTTAACACCCCACTGACATCAAGGGACAGATCTTCAAGACAGAAAACCAACAAGGCAACAGAGATCCTAAATGATACAATAGAACAGTTAGACTTAATTGATATCTTTAGGATATTACATCCAAAAAAAAGCAGAAAACAGATTCTTTTCAAGTGCCCATGGAACACTCTCTAGGACTGACCATATACTAGGGCACAAAACAAGCCTCAACAAATTTAAGAGGACAGAAGTTATTTCAAGCATCTTTTCTGACCACAATGGCATGAAACTAGAAATCAACCGCAGAAAAAGAAACAAGAAAAAAACAATTACATGGAGACTAAACAATATGCTACTAAAAAACCAATGGGTCAACAATGAAATCAAAGAAGAAATTAATCAATTATTCCATTTCAAAAGCATGGTCTTCATACATCTCTTTATTTGTATAGATTACTTCTCCCCTAGAAATAAGATAAAGCATCTCATTTTTCCTAAACCTAAGGCAAAAGAAACCTAAATCACCTCAAACAACATTTAGAAGTTCATTCATTAGAAAGTCAAAATACGCCAACCTGTGGAAGCAATGATACGGGACGTTTTCCTCTTCAGGCCTTTTATGTGTGATAAGACAGTTAAAATTGAAATCCGTTTATCACGCAAGTTTCTAACATGTGGCTGAGAGCAGCTAACAGTCCTACGCAATGCTGAGCCCTCCATACAGGGCATGTCTGAAGCTGGCTGACGATCTAAATTCACGTGGAGCTTGTTAAAAATATTCATTCTGCTGCCCTTCTCCAGACCTTCTGAATCAAAACATCTGGGTGTGGGACCAAGGAATAGCTTTTTAAACACTTCCCAGGTGACTCAGCTTGTCAGCCAGATTTGTGAACTGCTTTCTTATCCATAAGAAACGGCTTTAAAAATCAAAGTAGATTTCCTACATATTAATAATCTTTTAGGATGCTAATATCAGCTTGGAATATTTAACATATGTGTCAGGACATTTTTGAAGTGCCTTCGATTTCCTGTCAGTGTTTAGCTGGGCTGATATAATCCAGGGCCATGAGACATGCAGACGTTTACTCTGCCCGAGCTAGAAACTAAATGAAGCTTAATCACTACTTTCTCCACTGATAATTAATTTCACATGGTATACTGGAATTGTTTGTCACTATTTCTCAGTGCGAGAATTCCAAGGCAGCTTGGGTGAGGTCTGTGCTCCCTGCTCTATTAGCGTTGTAGCTTCCTGTGTCCTTTGCTCGGAACGAATGACTTTCTCTCGCCCCAAAATGAAGAGGAGGTTCACCACTCTCTAGGTACTGGATCAAGACTCAACTCTCTGACCAACTCCATGCCTTAGTGGTTATGTTGTTAATTTGAATTCATACACTTACTTATATTTTGCCTTAGATAGAATCTGATTCCTAGCTGTGGGGCTGGTCTTCAAGGTGGATTATAAAGTCCACAAAGGACACACCCATTTCTTCTCTTTTTTAAAAAATGTTTACTTATTTTTTATTTGGCTGCGCCAGGTCTTAGTTACGGCATGTGGGATCTTTGTTGCTGCGTGTGGGATCTTTAGTTGCGGCATGCAGGATCTAGTTCCCCGACCAGGGATCGAACCGGGGTCCCCTGCATTGGGAGTGCAGAGTCCTAACCACTGGACCACCAGCAAAGTCCCCACACCTGTTTCTTTGACGTTGTTTTCAGGCTTGAAGCACTACCGCAGAATAGGTAGTGGATGGATGGATGAAAGAATGACCTGGATCGTAAAACACAACTGGATGCTACAGTTTCATTGGTCAGTCTGAGGCCAAGTCAAGAAAGTTGTACACTTGACCTCTTTGAGACTCAGTTTCCTCACCACAAAATGGAAAAAAAAAAAGATGAAGGACAAGATAATTTCTAAGGCCCCTTCTAGTCTAATATTGACGAAATGGATCTAAAACCAGAAGGAGAAATACCCCAATGTTGCGCTTCACAGTTAAAAATATGTTTTAAGTTCATGTCAGGTTTTTAAAACGTCAGTGGTACATTATACACAGACCACTCCCTAACCTCCTTCGGCTTTTGTTCAAGCATCACCCTCTCAGTGGGATCTTCTCTGACTACCACATTTAGAACTGTAGCCTCTCACCAAATTGCCCCTTTCCTTCCTCATTTTCTCCATAGCACTAGCCCACCTGATTCTTTGTAACTTGTTTCTTGTCCTTATTGCTTCTTTCCCTTCACCAGGATGTATGTACATACAGGCAGGGATTTCTGTCTGACTTACTTCTGTACCCCTAGCACCTAGGCAGGCGCATTACAGGCGTTCAGTAGATGCTTGCAGAATGAAAGGCTCAACAAAAAGCGAGAGAACAGACATAAATTACCTTGATTCAATGCAAGAAAGAACAAGAGTCACAATTCTAAACAGGTGTCACGTACACTGGGCATTGAGGGGGATGTGGAAACAGTACAAAGCCTTGCTCTTGACGTCACACGCTAAGGAAAAGAGAAGTCTGCAGAGTGAGGTGGTTAGGAAGACCATAAATAACGTGAGGCAGGATTGCAAGTGCATCAAGCAGAACCACATGCAGTAATCTGTGTGAGTCTAAAGGAAGGAGTGGTTTAATCCGGACCAGAGACGGATCAGGGAACGTTCGTGAAGAACTGTGGCTCTGGGCAAATCACGAAACCTCCTGAGCATCCTTTTGCTCTTCCAGAAGAACAAAACATGGCAAGCTTTCTCACAGGGGTACTGTGAGGGTTCAATGAACATGCCCACCTCAGGGCAACCAGACGGAAGATGCTCCAGTGTGAGCTGAACCTGAATCCCTGTAACAATCTGTTGCCCTGAAAGCAAAGGTGCCAAACAAAGTGGCGGACAAAGATCTAAAACGGTGGAAATATCACGTTACACGATAAAAAGCATGCATGCAAAGTAAAGGAGCACGCTTCCCAAAGCTGAGGTACTTATACATCGGGTTCACTGGATATTATAATTATACAGACAGAGGTTTTTGTAAAAAAAAAAATCTTGTGCAAACACATCTACAAAACTGGCTGGCACGGTAATTCTTTAACATCAGATTTAAGTAATTTTTAAAATTCGTAGTATTTGTGTTAGTTTAAACAGGGCAGAAGAAGGAAAGTTTAAGTCTGTGGAAGGCTTGGAATCACTGTGGGAGAGGCTGTGATTTAAGGTCCGGAATCTGATGGAGTAAGACTGTAAAACTCATCAGATGTGAGTCTTAAGGTTGGTTTTCTTTAGTTCCTCTGTCCTTTGGCCCTCAGCATTGGAACCCTATCTCATTAAGAGGAAGAAAGGGGGTGAGTAACCTAGGAAAACCTCGACCTGAGCAGAGGTTATAAAGCACAATCTGCCAAGGGGTCATGGCCTGGCCCTTTGGGCTGGCAGAAGGTAAGAGGGGCTACTTGAATCAGACAGCCTGGCTTTTTTAAAATAAGAAACAGCTTTGACGTCAGCGCTGCCCCTGAACTGAACTGCTTAAAGGTTCAGATTGGGTTCAGTTAAATTATCCCTTCCTTCCCGCTTGTCCCCCTTCCACTGCTTCCCCTAACCCTGACAGCGTGGTCACGCCACTCTGACCTTCCCAGACAGAACACGGCCAATGAGCGTATTTATCACCACCCTTCTAAGACTTCTGGGACGAGGCTTATCCCAACTCACAGTGCCAGAGCTGGCAAGAGAGAGTGAGGAAAGGTGGGCTGCAGTGGGGCCGGAGCTGGGACCCCTTGGGGACTCGAGCAGTGGAGTGCCTAACAGTTCTAATGAACCCATGAAAAGTCTGAGTGGAGACATTTCTCCTGCCAGTCAGGAGACTCCTGGTTCCTAAGGGGATGGCTTGAAGCTAGGGATCTGAAAATAACTCTCCGCAAGTTAGAGCTGCTTACTAGAGCCACAGTGTTTGAATTTTTACACTGATAATTACTTACTTTTGTTTATGAGGAGGATTGCAGTTTAAGAGAAGAGAGACTTAAGGTCACAATGGTTTTGAGTAGGATTGTGGATGTTGGATGAATGGAATATTTTCAATGTGAAAACATGAGATATATGATTATTTTAAAACAGAAAAGTGCTCCATGAACTCAGTCACAAAAGCATAGACCCAGGTATCTATACTTATAGATAAGTATCTTCTGTCAGTCTTTCCACTCCGTGCCCCCATAGCCATGGTCTTTTTCTTAGAGTCACAGAATTTTAGAGCTATAATTCTGTAGTTAGACAAATACACCCAGACTTAAGTGATCTGCTCAAGGTCACTACCCGATTGTGGCAAAGCCTACATTTCGTCTCCTGATCCTTGCATCAGGGACTTAACAGTCACATTGCTTCTTTGGGCAAGTAGACTTCATTTCATTGCTTCTAACTCTGAAACAAATTCAAGATTACTAGAAATATTAGATCTTCAGAAATTAAAAAACACAATTAAGAGGATACTACTTGTTACAATTAGGATTCAACAGTAATATTATCTTTTACTAGTGAAAGTTCAATATAATGAAAACCTGAACTTGATAAATAAAATTTGAAAAGCATGTAAAGCAGGAATGTCATTGTTCACATGACCAAACTATTTACCACTGGCTACACTCAACTGGGAGTGTCTGTATCAAATGCCTTGAGGGTCAGGCTGCTGGTGCCTGTGTGAATCAGACAGGGTTAAAGCGATAGAGAGGATTGCTTTTGGAAGTGGTAGACTTACAAGGCATTAGAGGAGTACCACAGCAGCCAGGACCTGAGGAATGAAGAAGGACCCGCACCGAGGCAAGCCCAATATTCTGCACCAAATTCCCCCTCAAGGTATCTGAAGACTCTTAAGCAGTACCCTTGAGGAGCTGAAAAGATGAGAAGAAGGCAGCTACCCACAGATACAACCTGAGGAGTGCTTTCCCTGTCTCACAAGACTGAACCAGGGTTCAGAGCTGCCAAGACAGCTAGGACCTGAGAGACCAAGCTCCTGCAGCAAGGCAGGCAAAAGGAACCTGCGGTGACACATCTCAGGGTGGTGGTGATCTGTGGAGGAGGAACCGGAACCGGGGAGGGTCAGGGAGGCTTAAGGTGGCCTTCTACCACAAAGTAACAAAGTTATAGGTCACGATACGGTTCATTGCAAGCCCTGAGATTTGTACAGTTCGCCCAAAGGCATTCAAATTTACACTTCCTAAAAATTCTGTACTAACCGAACAAAATTTTATGAGCCATATTTCGGCCTGTAGGCCAAGGTATCTGTGTTTAGATGACCTCTTACAAGAGCTACAAATAAAAGTTTCTATGTATGATGTTTCAAGATTCAACTAAAATGAGATGACAGGGCATTTTTATATGTCAAAAGGCCCAGCAGTGAATTACTCACGTCTGGGGTGGCTCTGGGTGGTGTGCAAATTTGGGGGATGGAAGGCAGAGTATAAAGGATTCTCCAAGGAAGTGAAAAACCAGACAGATGAGGGTTTGCTGTGCAATTCTCTTGACTTTTTCTGTGTTTGAAATTTTTCATAATAAAAATGTTGGGAAAAGAATAATTCACTGCCGACAAGGGATGAAACATCAAACTAACAATGCTATCATTTAAGAGAAAGGTTTAACTCAATCAGGGATGTGTGCAGTGATGTTACTAAAAAAGCATGGTTTAAAGTTTTCTAGTAATTGTTTTCTTTTGAAGCTACTTATTAAATTTACCTTGCACTTGCCTAGAACACTTTTCGTAACAGAAATGGGCTCTAATTCTACCTCTGACTCGTACTTGCTAAGTGGCCATGGGCAAGAAACTGAAGAAGGGATTTCCCTGGTGATGCAGTGGTTAAGAACGCGCCTGCTAATGCAGGTGACACAGGTTCGAGCCCTGGTTCGGGAAGACCCCACACGCCGCGGAGCAACTAAGCCCGTGCGCCACAACTACTGAGCCTGTGCTCTAGAGCCCATGACCCACAACTACTGAGGCTGCGTGCTGCAGCTACTGAAGCCCGCACACCTAGAGCCCGTGCTGTACAACAATAGAAGCCACCGCAATGAGAAGCCCACGCACCGCAATGAAGAGTAGCCCCCGCTCTCTGCAACTAGAGAAAGCCCAGGCGCAGCAACAAAGACCCAACACAGTCAAAAATAAAAAAAATTAAAAAAAAATAAAAGACAGTGGGTTTGAGTCCCCTCCTAGTCAGGATCGTGGGTTCAAGTCCCAAATCTCAGGTGTGGGTGGGTCAGAAGGAGTGTGGTTTCAGAGGGACTGCCACTTTCCTGTTCTAGGAACAAGGAAGCCAGTGTGGCTACAGTATATGAGAAAGGGGAAAAGAGTGGGAGGTGAAGTCAGGGTGGTGGTAATGGGCCTTCCAAACCTTGACTTCTATGCTGAAAGAAATGGGAAACCATTGAAAAGTTTTCAACAGAGAAATGACACAATCAGATTTACATATTTCAGAAGGCTGCTCTGACTGCTAGGTAGAAGACCACAGGGAGCATAGTGGCCAGCCCCCAAAGTGGCCCCAGTGTTCCTCTCCTCAAGTACACACAGCCAGCCCCTCCATATCCACGGGTTCCACATCTGTGGATTCAACCAACCATGGATCAAATTGGTCCAGGGAGATGGAACGCCAAGGGTACTATGCCATTTTTTATGCGACACTTGAACATCTGTGGAGTTTGGTATGGGGAGGGGGTGCTGGAACCCATTCCGCCGGTGGATACTCAGGGACGACTGAATAGTCCCCTCCCACGACGAAGTGGGCTGACCCACGTAAACAATAGGATATTGCAGAGGTGATGGTGTGTGACTTCCAAGGCTAGGTCATAAAAGACACAGTGGTTTTCCATCTTCTTCTCTCTTGGATCACTTGCTCTGGGAAAAACCAGCTACCATCTTGCGAGGATACTCAGCCCTTCAGAGAGGCTCCTGTAGCCAGGAACTTTCTCGGCCAGCACTAACTTGAGTGAGTCGCCTTGGAAGCCAATCCTCCAGATCCAGATAAGCCTTACGGTCCTGGTCCACAACTTGGCTGTGACCTCATGACAGCCCCTGGGGCAGAGCCACCAGCTTAGCTGCTCCCGAATTCCTGACCCGCAGAGAGAGTGAGATGACAAATGTTTGTTTCAAAGCACTAAGTCTGGGGGTTATTTGTTATACAGTAACAGATAACCGATACAGGCAATGGTGGAAACAGGGAGGGCAAGGATGCAAGCAGGGAGATCGTAGACTATTTCAGTGATGCAGGTGACCCAGTGTTCTGAACGAACTGGTAGCAGTAGAGGTGGGGAGAAGTGGTTTGATGCTGAACATGTTAGGAAAGTAGGGCCAACAGAATTTGCTTAGAGATTTGATATGGGGTATGAGAAAAAAAGAAAGGAATCATGGATGACTCCAAGATTTTTACCTGAATGATTAGCAGAGTGGCATTTCCATTGGCTGAACAGGGAAAACTGCCAAAAAGAACAGGAGTGGAGAATGATAATTCAAAATAATCAAGCATACAGAATTGCTCCATCACTGTTCGAAGAGTCATAGTGATAGAGTTATATTTTATAAAACTCTAAAAAATAGGACTGGAATAGCTGATTTTCACATCTAATAAATATCATAAACTGCAACTTAAACTACTTCAACTTTTCAGCTGTCTCAGTCCTTACACATCAAGTTTGGGAAAGAAAGGCTCACTACTGGGAGTGAGTGGAGGCTGGACCATGGCAATGGGGATCTAATGACAATGCTATGTTTTCACGAAATTCCATTACACTTTTCTGTTTTGGGGCATACAGAAAGAATGTATTTCCAGGGTCTCAAGGTATTAGGTTGGGGTATGTGACTGCATTCTGGTCAGTAAGGTATGGCTGTGAAGGATGTAGTCATACATGGCCCTGAACTTGGAACCATCATGTGCCAGCTTCACGCTCTCTCTTCCCTTACTGCTGTGATGTGTTGAAACGGTAGCATCTTAAGACAGAGGAAGCTGGGATCCCTGAAGCTCCATGTGGAGGAATGTGCATCAGACCTTGTGTGAGAGAGAGGACTTTTTATAGGCTCAGCTACTGAGAGTTGGGGTTCATCTGTCATCACAGCAGAACATGTCCTGTGCTACCAGGCGTGACTGTCAGGCTCTGATGAGGCCCATCTGATTTCTCAGATTAATTTTGTGGCCAAAAGGTAGCCTGAAGCTGCTGCCATATGCTCTATAAACTGTACGGTTACAGGAGTACAGATCCCATGAGTGAAAATGGAAGGTAGCTTTCATGAGCCTTTTCTTTGGCTTTTATCCATCTATCCTTCCTTATCTCTCCCCAGACAAGGAGTGGATCCTTACTCCTTCAACCCATAAACTTTGTTTAAAAAATACCCTTATTCTAGCAAAGATCATATTTTCGTATAACTAATTATGAGTCCCTTAAAGGTAGGATTTTGTCTTCGTTTTCTGCTTCTGTGAGTGCCTAATACACAGAGAGTACCAAATAAATTGGTGGACATTTTAATGAGTATTTGTATTTCTATCCATTAAACCATTTAGCTATACTATTTCTGTCATAATATATGAAATATCTATGGAACTGACAAAAGCGTATACCAGTGCTAATGTATACCCAACAAAAGTAGAGACAAGAGGGAAGACCATCTCATCATTACCAGTGTTATTTTTGATTTCACAATAGACTTCATTTTTTAACTTTAGTGGCACAACAATAACCTGCCTTTGGTCTCAGGTATGCCCTGATAAGCTGAGTCTTCCCTGCCAAGCTGGTCTGACTATATCTCATGTCTGTTCTGCTTTTCCTTCCTGTAATTATTCCTAATGAACTTCATTTCAATAGCATGTTTTTATTGTTCATGTATTAGAAGAACAATTCAAGCAGAGCTAGAAAACAATAAGGAACAATGTTAAGCAAAGGCTGTGAGGGGTGAGATGGAGGATGGCCGTCAGACCATTACAGAGAGGTCAGAATGGCTGAAAAGCCAACAGCTGAAAAGTCAACTTTACACCAATTCAGAGAATACTGCAAAGCCAGTAAGTCTATGGGCAAGGATCTCTTACTCCTTTAAAGTGATCACAGTATAATCATAAGGAATACTTCTATAACATTAACAGTTACCAGATACTTTCCTAAGCATTTTATATATATATATGCAATACATATGTGTGTGTATGTATGTATGTATATATATACATACATACATACACACACACACACACACACATATCTGTATGTATGTTCAACTGATTTTCCCAACAGCTGTGGGATAGATATTCTCATTACCCCATATTATAGATGAAACCGAGGCATTAAGAGGTTAGTTACTTGTCCAACAGTGAGGTGATACACTGTGGAACCAGTGTGCAAAACAAAAACGCAGAATACACACTCTCAATCTCTCTATCTATGTATTATACACACATAGTCTAATTTTGTCTCTAATGTGTATATGTGATACATGCATACATATGTATATGTACAGATATTTTATGTATGCACATATGTACATATTTACATTTACATATATTTGCAAATATATATGTAGCACAGAAAAAGCTGATGGGAAACATGCCAAAATATTAAACTTTCAGCTTTTTTATATTTTAAAAAATATTTGGGACTTCCCTGGTGGTGCAGTGGTTAAGAATCCACGTGCCAATGCAGGGGACACGGGTTCGAGCCCTGGTCCGGGAAGATCCCACATGCCGTGGAGCAACTAAGCCGGTGCGCCACAACTACTGAGCCTGCGCTCTAGAGCCCATGTGCCACAACTACTGAAGCCCACACACCTAGAGCCTGTGCTCCGCAACAAGAGAAGCCACCACAATGAGAAGCCCACGTACCGCAATGAAGAGAAGCCCCCGCTCGACACAGCTAGAGAAAGCCCACGTGCAGCAACTAAGACCCAACGCAGCCAAAATTAAATTAATTAATTAATTATTTTAAAAGAGTTTTTGTACATTAAAAAAAACAGAGTGACACTGGTTTAAAATAAAGAGAATAATATTTCTCCTGTTCCATGTTTTTTAAAAAAACAGAAATATTCTACTTTCTGTAGTAAGCTTTATAATCTTAAAAGTAAATAAATAAATAATAAATAAATAATGTTAATTTTTAACCTAACAATAAAAAGATGGATGCACACTAGACCTAGCGAATTACACTCTACACAGCAGCCCGGTCTGAACAACGCCCAGTGTGTGGTTGCATGATGCTCATTAGTTGATTCCTTCCGTCCTTCCTCCACGAGCACCTCCTTTGTATCAGGTACCGTTCTAAGCACACAGGGACATTTGTAAACATTTCATGATGGGAAGGTTCAGTTTCACAGTGAGATGCAAATTATCCCGCCTGGCCACAATTACTGTCAGGAGAAGGCATCTGATAAATTTTGGGTTGAAGGCTGAGATGCATGAAGCAGATTCTACATTTCAACTTGAGAAGCCAGTAAGTCTATGGCTTACTGCCAGAAGCCATAGACTTGTAAGCACTTCTATGCTTACAAGCCAGAAGTTAAACCAAAATTCCCTCCCTAAATTCACTGCCCATGAATCTCATGTATGGATGGTAGTCACAGGATCCAGGGAACACACTTTCGTGATCACAAGAGCTACGAGTAAGAAGGGGATTTGAGATAGGAAAGAGACTGTTCAGATTAGTTGCGTCTACCACAAATGAGATGGAGCAATACCTATCAATGTTTCTCAGGCCACACATTCTGAATTGATTTCTCTTCTTACCAGTTGCACAAGCGAGTTGGGATCTACGTAAGTGGAGACATGAGCCTAAGAGCTGATCTTTCTACTTAATTCTGGGGATTCGGGCCTGCTGTCCATCACAGAGGTGTATGCCATCATCAGTGTGTGAAGGAGCCCTCTCCCACCACTCTTATTTCTTTTCCACCTGAAGGAGAGGGGACAGTTGAGAATAAAGGCCAAAATATCCACATCACTCTTCTGCTGAGTGGTGTGAGAGTGTATCAAAATTTCTTATGAAAGACATTGGTTCCTCTGAACAAATGAGAAGCTAGGTGGAATGTCTTCACATCCATGACACATGGCCACTGCTAAAAACTTCTAGTGGTTGGCAACTGCTTTTCTTTAGAAATAAAAACCACAGTTGGTTTTGTATTATGCGCTTCGATTAGAAACATTTTACAACTTGCCTTTGTTTATATTCAGCAGTGTTAGTAGAAAAACTGTCATCTACGTACGATGATGAATGTGACCCTTACTCACCCCTCCTTCTCTCCCCATTCTCACAAAGTTTTAAAGCATTGTTACTGAAATTTAGAAACTGTTTGCAAACACACTTTGTTTGGGGGAGCTCATTTCAAAATCAAGTCTCTCAGCTTCTAGGTGAAAACTAATATAATTGAAACTGCTCTTCTCTTTAAAACAAATTTAATTTTTCTAAATACTTTCAATAAACAAATACATATACAGTTGACCTTTGAACAATGCAGGGGATAGGGCTGCTGACCCTCCCCTCAGTGGAAAATCTGTGTATACTTTATAGTCAGCGCTCTGTATCCACGTTTCCCCCATATCTGAGGTTCCCCCATACCTGAGGTATCCGTGGTTAGGAATCCATGAGTTTAAACAACCAGGAACGATGCAGCACTGTAGCATTTACTATTAAAAAAATCTGCATTAAGTGGACCTGTGCAGTTCAAACCCATATTGTTCAGGGGTCAAATGTATATAAAATCTATAGCCTTGGTGTACTTTTATATAGTGGTGCAAACTCTAGCATTTATGAGAATAGAATTTTGCATTCCCACCAGCAATGAAAGAGTTCCTATTATCCCTCATCCTCACCAGCAACTAGTATTATTAGTGTTTTGAATTTTCAACATTCTAATAGGTGTGCAGTAGTATCGCATCATTGTTATAATTTGCATTTCCTGATGACATGGAATGTGCAGCATTTTTTCATATGCTTATTTGCCATCTGTGTATATTCTTTGGCGAATTGTCTGTTAAGGTCTTTACCCAATTTTTAACTGAGTTGTTTGTTTTCTTATTGTTGAGTTTTAAGTGTTCTTTTTATATTTTGAGTAACAATCCTTTATCAGATGTCTCTTTTGAAAATATTTTTACCCAGTCTGTGGCTTTTCGTTTGTTTATTTCACCCAGAGCGTACGTTTTTAATAAAATCCAGGGGTACAAAATAAATTACATACGCCAGTTGAAAAACAAAAAGATTTTTTAAAAAGCCAGGGGAAATTTGATTTTAAAATCAGTCTTGCAGGTTAAGAGAGAACTTAAGGTTTCTATAAGAGAAAAAAACCCTAAGTCAGGTAAAAGAAACTGCAAAAAAGGAGGATTTCTCTCTTTAAGTAAGAAATGAGCCAAAATCATCATGGCCCATAATTAAGTGAATACATAAACATATCTGGGTAGTTCCCATGGTATTGTTGGACCTGACTTTTTCTTATTTTCCCCTGAATTTGCAAAGTCTGTAAAATAATTGTGTTACTTTTATTTAGGTTACATGGGGCTGGTCTAAAATTTACATCCCAGAAATAAGTAAAGTACCAGTACCTTAAAATTCATGAAACTATCAGACTCCCTAAGTCATTGCACCCATGTGAAAGCAGAAATTTTGTAGTTGACATCTGTTGTTTTGACTTCTCAGCATCCTGTCTCTCTTCTGGAAATATAAGACCCTTTTCCTTGTATAAATTGCCCATCTGTCACTCCAGTGTTTGAAGCCTGATCTCCATTGCCACTGAACTGGGTGCATGACCCTGACTAGCCATGAGGCCGTTTCCCCTAGCCACAGACCTCAGGAGTGAGTTCAAGATTCAAGCCGAGCAGAGCTAGTCAAAATATCTTCTTGGATTAATGCGCCTTTTGGGGAAAAAGGGTCCGTCTCCCTCTCTTTTTCTTGCTTCCAAGGCTCTAAAGAAGAAGTAATGCTGGTGCTCTCTGGGGCCACCTTTGCTACTTGTGAGGAGAATCTCCCTGAAATTAAAATTCACACAACAGACCCAAGAGATGGAGTGACAGAGAGGCATACTGCCATGACTGAAGCCCAATGTACCTCTTCTAGAGCTTAACAAGGAGCTAAGAAAGTCCTCTGTGCTTCAGTAAGTCTAAACTGTATCATGAGTTCATACAACCAAAAGAGTCTTGAGTACTAGCAACTATGTCTTGCTATTTTCTTGTTGGTCCTTAATTTGCATACTGAAATCCAAGAAACACCCGTGTTTCTTTCTCCTCTGCCTGTATCTGAACATTTGATGTCATCAACTACTGACTTGAAACAAGTTTAAGCAGACATGTACAAAAGTACACACCTGTAGGTTTTGATGCCTTAGCTGGACCTGCCTCACAGCACAATGCTCATGGGATGGGGGTTACAGGCAATTAGAAGCTTCCTTCATTGCAGTCCTAAAAGTGACTTGAAGAATTCTCCAACTTGACAACACACGCCAGCAGAATATGATGGCTCCTGGGAACAGATGACTTATACAAAAGTATAGGGCAGAACAGGCTTTGGAAGACATTTATGCATGCTACATATGGTAAATTTGTATAGCATGGCTGGCTGTATACCAGAGGTTATACAATCATGCAAGATATCTTTAATTGCACATCATGTGATGGACATTCACCAAATACATAAGAGGACTTACATCTCTAATATAGTATACCATTCTAAATCAAGTTAGAGGCTGTTTATCAATACAACAGAAAAAGAGGATATAAAGAAACTTGTCAGGTAGGAAAGTGCATGGCACACTTGTGTTTGTCTGACAGATTCCATTCCTCCTGGAATAGTTAGGGCTCTGGGGTTATATACAAGTTTTGGTCTAGAATTCAACGTGGTTCCAAACCAAAATCCTATCAGCGATTTCTTGGATGCTTGTCAAATTAATTTGAAACTCATACAGAAGAGTTAAGTATCAAGAAAACGTAAGAAAACTTTGAATTAGAGTTAACAGTGATATGGCTAACACAATATTGTAAATCAACTATATTTCATTTAAAAAAAAAAGAGTTAATAGTGAAGTGGCACTAAACTGAACAAAGACTAAGATGCAATGTTAAGATCAATAATACTTAAGACAAAGTGGTACTAGTATAAAGCTAGACAAATAGATGAAATGGAGCAAAATATAGGGAGCAGAAAAGTCCTATTGTATGTATTTAAACTTGGCTTATGTTTGCATAAAGAGAGCAAATCAGATTCCTCTCTGATATCATACTTGAAATTTCCAATAGACTAAAAATAACTATAAAAGCAAAAGTTCAAAATTTTAGAAGTATAAGTACATTTACTATGTTGGATTAAGTTAAGATTTTTAAAAACAAGATATTAAAAATTCAACTATATTGAAATACAAAACTTGTATGTGACAATAAGCAACATAATAAAAGTTGGAAATGAACTGTGGACTGGGCAGCTATATTTGCTTTGCATATAATTCATAAAGAGTTAATACTGAACACAATAGTAAAATAATGCTTTAAATAGAAAAAGAACAAATAATAAAAATAAGTCACAGATTGGATAACCTGAATGGTTAATAAATATATGAAATGATGTTCAACCACACTGATAATCAGAAAAATATCTATTAAACATCAAGGAGAGATGATATCTCAAACCCATCATCAGGTAACCATTAAAATATCTTGCAGTATCAAGAATTGGTGAGGATGCAGGGAAGTGGAAACTCTAATAGTGGTAGGAGAACACTGATACTACAATGTTGGAGAGCAAATTCTAATTGAGTAGCTGAGTGTTTCCCTATGACACAACTATTCATGCTTATAAGTATTTACCTGGGAGGAACTCTAGACCCAGGGCTATTGTTTAGCTGGCACATCTGACACAGCATCTACTCTTGCTGTTCAGTATCCCATTCTGATGGGCTGGCACTTATGCTGCACAGATTGTTAAATATTTTGACTATCACTATTATATAGCAGTTAAACTGATTGACAAGATCTACATCTAACAATAATCTGATATTATTAAATATATAACAAAACTTTAAAAAATCAAGTTGTAAAAGGCAAGTACATTGTGATAGTATTAAGGTAAAACGTCCAAAGAGAAAGACCAAAACTACATACTGTTTAAGGAAACAAGCTATATATGACCACAGTACAAATGCATTAACAGATGAGCTAGAAGTACACTCACCCACTTCAGGAATGTGACTACCTGCTTGTGGAGCAAAGGAAGGAGATGGGATCGAACAAATCTTCAAGTGCACATGGAACGTTTAACGTTTTCAATGAACATTTATTAAGACTTATAGAAAGGAACATGGTATTAAATTTTTCTTCATATTTTCTAGTATATTTGAAAGATTTTATAATTAAAAAAATATGGTAACTATAAAAAAAAAAAGATGAGGACTGAGCAACCTTGCATTTTTTTTACCTTGACTGAAAGAGAGGTTACTTCAGGGCCTCAATGTCTATAACTAGTCACACCTCCTGAGCTCAAAGGATGGCTGATTTTATTTTATTTTTTAAATTTATCTTACTCAAGTCGAGTTGCTTTACAATGTTGTGTTAATTTCTGCTGTACAGCAAAGTGATTCAGTTATATATATATTCAATATACGTATATATATATATATATACACACACATTTTTTTTCAGATTCTTTCCCATGATGGTTTATCACAGGATATTGAATATAGTTCCCTGTGCTACACGGTGGGACCTTGTTGTTTATCCATTCTGTATATAATAGTTTGCATCTGCTAAAAAGGATGACTGATTTTAAATTCAATCATCCCAAATGGTAAACCAGTAGAATCACATTAATCACAGTCTTAAAATACAGCAACAGATAATATTTACATGGTAACCATGGACAATACCACGACACGAGTGATCCAGAAATCAGTATCACATTTGAAATGTCCTGGTTAAAGGTTTTCTACGGAACAATTACAACCAGCATCTCAACCAAGTTCATCCCAAAACAGAGACAAGTTCTCTAATATTTACTGTAAAATGTTCCAATTACAATTAAGAGTGATAATTAGGGGGGAATGGAGCAAAAGTTCTTAAAAGGAGAGAAGTCAGGGCTCTATTTTTTGCTGGTGTTATTTGTATTTCGTTTTGGTTTTGTGTGTATGTTTATGTGTGCCCACGTGTGTGTGTGTGTGTGTGTGTGTGTGTGTGACCTTTGGGTCTGGATGTGTTTGCGGGGCAGGAGAGCCCAGATTGGGGGCCGGAAGAGAGCCGTGTGGCTAAAATTCAAATCTATTACCTTACTTTCAACTTACCCATTTAAAAGTATGTGAAGTCAAATTTGAAAATTCTTTCTCATCTTCCACCGGACCTAAATAATCTCTCTATATTTTTCTCTCAAAACCTGGTCTTTAGCTCTGCAGAACATTTCCTCAGGAGGGCTGTAAGTCTTTTGTCTTAAAAATGGAATATATTTCTTATGTGGCCCCAAGGCAAGTGACTACTATGATGGTTTTGCATCAGAGAAACCCTTTCCTCCTCTCTCTGACCCCCCTGCAAGTGTGTATTTAAGATAAGGATTCCATGTGCCCCTCCAGGATCATCATTTTTCACACTGCATTATTTCTCCTTCTGAAACCCTGTCTTCCTTGCTGGTCTCCTTTTCACAGCCACTAAATCACTTTTCTGTTACACTTCCATCCTGTTCACCTTCCGAAATGCTTTAGTTGGGGTGAGTCTTTACCTTGAAATGTTTTAATAAAAAACGAGGGAGGGAGACTAAAGGAACAGAGATTGATTTTGAGATACAGGTGGCAGCACAACAGAAAGAGCAGATTGCTAAGGGTTATTTTTTGAGTAAGTACTTTTGAATTTTGTGCTATGAATATATGTTTCCACTCATTGCCCAAGATTTAGTCAAGTAACTCCCTGAAGGCTAATAAGAATTATAGCACTAGAAGTTGGGGGGTTATATTAGAATTTTCTTAGGAGAGAGACATTTTGTTTTCAAACCTGCATTTTTCTGAATGAGTATCAGATTTCTGAAAATGGAAAGATGACCCCCGCTGAATTCTGAACGTTCTAGAGTCATGAGATTTTGATAGGCTACTTTTGGTTTCTTCAGCCAGACTAAAGCATAAAGCCCCACAGAGAGGTGAAACTGTTGAGGTGTGCATTTCCACTCTTTTGGCAAAGGGGCAGAAGTTCACAGCACAGCTCTCTCACAGGAGGTACCAGGAGAGGGCTGCTATGTGACTCGCCATGCTGATTTCCAGTGAAGTTTCAGTACTGCTTAGCTCCTCTGAAATAACATCTGTTGTTTGAACCATAAAACACACACACTGCCATCTTCCAGAAGTTAACTACACATTGTTTTTATTCTCTCGTTTAATGATCTTTATGAATCAATTAGAACAAAAAATAGCATTATGCAAGCAGAATCCAGGGAAGACAAATTAAATTTCAGCGACACAACATGAACTACTATTAATATTTCTTTAACTAAAACCACAAAAACCATTTGCACATTAATCCCAAAGTAATCAACGAACAGCCAAGACTCAGTTCGGAAAAGAGTAAAACTCTTGACAAGAATGAATTGCAGAACTGGAATTTTTTCAATATTTCAAAAATAATTTTTATATTCTAGATCTTTGATTTTATCTGCATGGCAAATATTTTCTCTTGAAGTTGAGGAGGTAGAAGTTGCACATATGGTTAGTTATATTGAATAATTTCACATAAACACAATATATCTGGCATTTTTACTACACTGGAAATATTTATCAGAATTGAACATGCTCTGTATAATTTTAAAGTTCTACGCAACACGGGGCAGGAACACCCAGACATTCAATAAATATTTCCTGCATCAATGAACTCTGCACAGTGTTCAGAATCAAACAATTTGTAGGCTAGCACTTAAAATCAGCTTGTCACCACTACAGGTGATCTTACCCAGGGTTCTTAGAATTATATTCAAATATTCCAAGGCTGGGGAGAAAAGTGTGCTCGTATTTAATCCCATAAATACTGTATGGTATATTTAACATGGACACAGATGAGCGCTAAGTCTCTGTTGTTAGCCTATTATTTTCCTCTTTGCATCTGCCCTGTCCCTTCCGCTAGTGTGTGGCTGCGTCTGCAGCAACTGCCACGCGTGGAGGCTCCCGGCTGCCAGTGTGGCGGCAGGCACCAGCCTCAGCGCTGTGACGTAGCTATGTAACGAACACAGCTGCTGTAGCTACCGTGTGAAGTACAAAAGGGTAGAACTGCCCTGGAAAAGGCATGGCTTGTAAAATGGAAGAAAAATGAACAAAATTTCTGGAAACAAAAGTCCCACACCTCCCCCTTCTCCCAAAGGCAAACATTAACTCTTTATATTTTGCCAATCTAGAGGTTCAAACCAAAGGGTCCTTGCCACGTATTGTGTATTTGTTGAATCATGATCCTTGTTTAGTTTTTTTCCCATGCGGAAAACGTGTAAGGTAAAATTGCTCTGTGTAAAATTACCCAAACTAAGCAAAGGTTTGTCTGCTGTTTGTTTATCCCTTTAGATTTAATAGAGAAGTCACATCAACTGTCTCCTTAGCATAACACAAACACAATATTGTTCAGTTGGGAAATATTCTCATCAAAAATAACCATGAGCAAAATGCGATGGCAGTGGTGGAAACAGTGTAGCCCAGTTGTGGTTTTCTGCAATCTCAATGCCCCATTAAATTCCATGGTGAGGAAGGCCAATTCTTAGGATCTGTTACAACATGCAATAATCTGTAATAATCAATATCAACTACTAAATTAGAATGTGAGCAACTGGAAGACATATTAACTGCTAATATTTTGGGGGAAAAAAACAAAAACAGAAAACAAACAAGAAAAATCCTCACCATTTCCACACTAGCAGTGTTGGTGATTAACTGGATAGGACCATCTACAATGTAATGGAGAAGAAAGAATCGAGTATGTATTTAAGGCATTTACAGAATCAGTGAACGAGATGACCC
This sequence comes from Eschrichtius robustus, assembly GCF_028021215.1. Classification (NCBI taxonomy): domain Eukaryota; kingdom Metazoa; phylum Chordata; class Mammalia; order Artiodactyla; family Eschrichtiidae; genus Eschrichtius; species Eschrichtius robustus. Next base: position 2,719,538 of record NC_090829.1, read on the forward strand.
CGTGAATTCAGGAAGTCAAACTCTCCACTTCGCATATGAGAACACTTGCCCAGGTGGTTGGCAGAAAAGTTCAGATTAGAACAGGTTATAGGTTATTCTTTGTGAACTCACATTTGACTGAGCTGAAGATGTTAGGTGAATTTTTTAAAACCCACTCCCCCCGACACATATTATTTTCTTTCCCTTCTCCTATATTTTCCTTGTAATATTCCCAGGACCTAATACAATGCGTCTCACTAGTATGTAATAAATAAATATTGGCTGAATGAATAAATGAACAAATGAGTGAATGATCATAAATATACTTCTATACTATATATAATTGTTTTATGCTTGTTTCCAGGTGGTTATTGCTTCATATTTACTAACATTTCCACCTGTTCTTTGCTACTTCGGTTACTTTTACACTGCAACGAACACCTTCATTTGTCTGGTTTATTTCTTCCCTTTTGCTTGGCTTAGCTTAAATTTTCAGGAAGGAATTGCCAGATCAATAGGAATGCACATTGTAATGACTCTGGATTATACAGCCAAATTACTTTCCCAAATAATTTTATTAATCTATAATGATACTAAGAGTAGTGGCGGAATGGTTCCATCACAACCTAAACTGGAATTAGTGAGAATCATGAAAAATGAAAACCAAGTAAAAATTAATTGGAAATTACTTATGCTTTTCATTTGGTTTATTTTATTGCATTGGCTATTTCTACATGTCTTTTTTTTTCTGTAATTGCATTTATCCTGTTTTGAGTTATATTTCATGTTCCTTAGTATCTTATGTGAAGACTTAGGTGAAGACCACCCCCCTCCCCATATTTTATAAGATAATCACATTCTTCCACACATTAGGCTTTAGCCATGAGGCTGAGGTCATGGAGGAGAAGCAGGACAGACTGAAGGTACACTTTCTTTTAAACATTTATAAAATATCCTGAAGTGAGATTTGTAGAAAATATAACCTATCTACAAACATCAGTTTAAAAATCAGTAATAGTTCTCTAACAGTAAGACAAAGGATAAACAAAAGGAAAGCAAATGATAAAGACGTAATATGCATTTTCATACGGAAGTGTCAGATACAATTCCACTAGAAGGCACAACAAGGTTGGCAGATGTGTACATCGACATGCAATGTCATCTGGAAGGTGACAGCTACAAATTCTGATGAGCACCTGTGTGTTTATTGGCAACTGAAATGCCAGGAGGGGCATTATTACTATTGGCGATGTGTGCAAATTTACAAACAAAGAAAAATTCTTTCAATTTGTTTGCTTGTTACATTCTTGGACAATTCAGTAGCGATACTTAACATACGTGTGTGTGTTAAGTGTAAGAAAGAGTTATAATGTAGGCTCAGATAATTTTAAACAGGCTTCTTATGACAATCTCTGGAAGAACATTTGAAGGCCATGCAGACACAGGATGGATATGTGGCTAGATGAGGCTCTCATGCTTTGAAGGATGTTCAGCATCCCTGGACTAAATGCTCTAGAGTCCCCCAAACATTATGATGCCCAAACCACAAAACACCCCAACACATTTCTAACCACTCCCACCCCTGGGATGGTATAACTACTATTAAGAGCCACTGACAGAGGAGAAGCTGGGGCTGGATAGAGGAAGGGAGTTTTAAAAGGAACAACTACTACTACAACTCCAGGGAATTACGGGAAGAGGAGAAAAGGGTTAAGACATTTTGTGTTCTGAGCTCTCTTCTATTCTTTTTTGCCCAGAGGAGAAAGTATTACATAAATAGAAAGGAAAGCAAAGACAGAGGGACCCAGTGGACCCAGGACCATGAAAGGACGTGTGCTCCCACACCACCCCATCTCAATCCCACCTGGACAAAGACAGCCCCGAAGCTAATGAGCAGCTCAGGTGGGTGGGCAGAAAGACAACCTGAGTTGAGCTTTCCTAAGCAGCCTGGGCTCCTCTGTAGCTTGGAAGAGAGCCTGAGAGGGGATGTACAGATTGGCCAAGAGAAGAATTAGGCTGGAAGAAGGGATCATCAGGAGGACAAAGTGGCCCTGTGTACCTGAGTGGGAGTCCCGGCTCATCTCAGGGAGGTTATAAAACTGGGGAAAGCAGAGGTTGAACCAAGTCAGCAGAAAGAGCAGCTGGGCTCTGACCAAGCTGAGAGAGCACCTGGGCCACCAGGCCCACCAGCTATAGATGTCATCTGGCCACACATGCCAGCAGGGCATGCAGTGAGTAGGCAGACATGAGACACCCCTGCAAGAGAGGCCGGCTCGGGCCAGAGAACAGCATGGGGATCATGAAGGTACAGCCAAGATTCCCCACTGCTCCCCAGTGTCTTAAGGTCACATTAGCCAAACTGCTCTCCAGACAACTGGATACCATCTCAGAGAATTCAGGAGCAAAAGGAAAAAAATACAGGATCTCTGAACATTCGTACCTAAAGAGCTTCAGTTTGTTATCCCCTCCTTCACAAAACCCCTCAAAATTTAAATTATTGCACTGGACTAAGACAAAATTGCTGAACAGAACCAAACTAAGTATTTAAATCCCCCAGGATTTAACTAAGTATTAAATCCTGTAGGATGGGGGGACATAAGATCAAATGATAGAAAAATTAAACATACACATTCTCTTTGTACATCTCAGTGTAACATGAGCAAACTTCCATCTCATTAAATCATCTAGTTAGAATTTAATGCAGGGCTTCCCCTGTGGGCAGCGGTTAAGAATCCGCCTGCCAATGCTGGGGACATGGGTTCGAGCCCTGGTCCGGGAAGATCCCACATGCCGCGGAGCAACTAAGCCCGTGCGCCACAACTACTGAGTCTGTGCTCTAGAGCCCGCGCGCCACAACAACTGAGCCCACGTGCTACAACTACTGAACCTGTGCGCTTAGAGCCCGTGCTCCACGAGAGAACCACCGCGATGAGAAGCCCCCGCACTGCAACGAAGAGTAGCCCCTGCTCACCGCAACTAGAGGAAGCCCGCGCGCAGCAACAAAGACCTAATGCAGCCAAAAATTTTAATAAATAAATAAAGTTGTTAAAAAAAAGAATTTAATTCAATAATTAATCACTAGAAGGTAAGCTCCATGAAGGCACGGATTTTACCTGATATTTTCTCTGTTGGGTCCCCAACACCAAGAACAAAGCCTGGCATGTAGAAGGTGCTCCAAAAATTATCGAATAAATATTAACTTTAATAATAACAATACTAATAATTACAATAATAGCAATGCATATTTATTAAGCAATTAACATGACGGGTATAGAATTGGAATAATCAACTCATGCCACCTCTCACCATGAAAGCCACATTTTAACCTCAAGTAGTTCAACTGATATTCATCAGATTCTAACCCCAAATCCTTAAGTTATTCACTGTGAATGAAGTACAAATGCATCCTTAATTCTTTTCAGAAGTTTATTTCAATTCAAATGATTAATTAAAATTAAATAAAATTTAAGATTTACTTCCTCAGTCACACTAGCCCCGTGTGAAGTGGCCATCCAATGCCATATGTGACTGGTGGCTCCCATGGTGGGCAGTGAGCTCCAGAAGATAGACAAACATTATAGACAATTTCCATCACCACAAAAAGCTCTATGAGACAGTGCTGACTAGAGTGTAGTCACCTCTAGCCGCCTCTAAGGACCCCTCCAAAGCTTCCTCCTCTTCAAAATATGGATGGTTGAGAAAAAGTGTTCCTCTTACATCTTTCAGTACCTGAGAAAAGCTTTAATTGTTACATTGGCAGATAGATACTGATTTGCAATTTCTTATGTGTTTCTCTCTATAGGAAGACTTAGGGATATCGTATAGTTGTTTATGCGTATATGAACTTGCCGGAATCAGAAGCCTAATGACGCCATAGACAGTCATATTGGGAGGGAACATCATTATTTAATGGGATGATGAAAGTGACGGTAACTAAAATAAGGAGATTTCTTCATCTTTCCTTCAGAGCCTGTGCTGAGTCAGGTCAGGTCACAGAACTCGGCACAGGATGGGATGTGAAAAACAAATGCATGGAACAGCCACTGTGCTAAACTCCTACTCCACATGTGGGTTTCTCTTCAAAGGCAGGACTTCTCAAAGTTCCTATTTTTTCACGGTATTGAAAAATACGTCAATGCTTGACATGAAATCACGAAATTTTTTGATCTTCTGCATATAGAATTTATGGGATAAAGTAATGTATTCTGTACCCCAAAAATCAAACTGTACCAAGCCCAATTTATGCTGTTTTTAAAAGTTCATTAAAAGTCAGAAGATTAATATCCTTACTTCCCCACTTGTGGAAGCCACTGCCCAGATCTGATGTACAATGCAACCTCCCTAGATAGGTATGTGTTACCAATTTTACAAAGATAGCTTTCTAAAACAGCACTTAAAAAAATTTTTTTTTTAATTTAGGTTTTGGCACTTAAAGAGTAAGCTTTAATTATGTATGAATATCACTTACAAGAAAAACTCCACTGTATCAGATGCATAAGAATTATTAAATCAGTATATTTCTGATTTAAAACACAAATGTTATTCTAAATCTATTATTAGAGTTATATATGTGTTAAAGCTAAGGACCACTATCATCCCAAACAAGATTTAGCTTCTAACCTTTTTGTTTTCAAATAAAGGCAGGCTAGAGTCCAAACAATAAGCCCGTCCCCTGCAAAAAAATAAAGGTTAAATGACGAAACTCCTAACTTCAGTTTCCTCATCTGCTGAATTAAGAGTAATAATTGTATCCCCCTCACAGATTTGTTGTGAAAAATAAATGACATCATGCATGAAGATGACTGGCGTGGTACCTAGCATATCACAAGTTCTCAGCAGATGTCAGAAGTGGTGTCATTTATACGATCTCATCTGTCATCTTGGAAATGACACCCTCTGCACTGGGTACCACCAGATACTAGAGTCCAGGGGGCACTAGAGCCAAGGGTACAGAGAGCGCCCAGGTGGAGAACTGGTGAACAACAGAAGGTATCCTGCTGAACTGAATCTCACGTTGATGGGGACATCACAGCTGTGGGCTGCCAGAACAAGAGCATCAGGAGCCAAAGAAACACACTTGGTGTCAGAGGCGTGGGTTCAAATCCCAGCTTAGACTGATGAGTTACATAGAGCAAAAAATTCAAGCAAATTCCTCAGATGCTCTGAGCCTCAGTTTCCTCCTGTATCACTTAGTTTAATGAGTGCTCAGCTCACAGGATCTTTAATAAGATTCGATCACCATCTTTAAGAAAGCAGCCAGCAGTTAGGTGAAAGAAGGGCAGTTCTCGTACATGTCTATGAAAAGGGAGGTGCTCATTAGAGAAAATGGTTTGGGCATCCAGTGGAAAGTAATTCAGCTTACATTAAACTCACAAAGCTCCTGAAAAGTGTTCCTATACTGACTTGGAAATAGAGTAGGTGAAATGGCAGTCTTGATGGAACCATCTGAAATACAGGCTTGTGAACCAGAACTGCTCCATGACAAAGTATTTATAAGCAATGAGGAAAATATAGACTACGCTTCACACAGCAGTCTGTTTTTCTACCTCAAAGGACTATCCTTTAAGTCCTCTCTACTCTAGTACTAAAATGAAATGCCTTTCTTTACAGGTGTTAAAGGAGATGGTGACAAAGAAGCTGTGCATGTGTGTTTAAAAGACTTTACCAGAATTTATTTTAATCAGAAACTGTGTTGCCTCAATGCTTTTATTTAAATTTACTGGTCTGTGAAATTCAAAAGTCCAGTTTTGTACGATGAAAATCTGACTTCTCAGGGAGATACTGTGATTGATGTTATCACTACTGTGTAACCAAAATGAGAGCAGCAGAAGCACCTTGGTTGTTCCATATCACCCCTCACAGACAACATTCAGAGAAACAGCTCTATGGGGTAGGTACTTTTCAGCATGCTCTTTTTATAGACAACAAATTGATGATGCAAGGAAAATAAACATGCAAAAATGTGACACCCATTTTTATATCTGTATAATATTTGTATGTATAAAAATACAGGACTTCCCTGGTGGCGCAGTGGTTAAGAATCCGCCTGCCAATGCAGGGGACACGGGTTCCATCCCTGGTCCGGAAGATCCCACATGCCGCGGAGCAACTAAGACCGTGCACCACAACTACTGAGCCTTCACTCTAGAGCCCGCGAGCCACAACTACTGAGCCCGCATGCCGCAACTACCGAAGCCCGCACACCTAGAGCCTGTGCTCCGAAACAACAGAAGCCACCGCGATGAGAAGCCCGTGCGCCACAATGAAGAGTAGCCCCCGCTCACCGCAACTAGAGAAAGCCCGCGTGCAGCAACGAAGACCCAACACAGCCAAAAATCAATAAATTAATTAATTAAAAAGAAAATACATAGATTGACACTTCAAAAGACTTACTTATCATTCATTAATTTCTATATTATTCAAAATGAATATTGTATTGAAATTACAAACCGCTTTTTCTCTCCTTGTGCCTAAACAGGTAATTTATTGATTATAGGAAGTCTTATTTTTTTTTTAAAAGTGGCCAAATATATTTAAAGTAACCACAAACCTGCTTTGGCCAGTTGTTCAATAGTAATTGTGAGGCAGAACTTAAAATGTGCTTGCACGCTGGCGCCTGCCCTCTCTTGCTGTTCTTAGAAGCCCATGTGAATAAGCCCAGGCTTAGCCTGTGGAACGATGGAAAATACGTCACCCATGCCCAAGCCAACAGCCAGCCAATCTCCGGATACATGAGTGAGGCCCTAGCCAGCCCTGTCCACCACACCCCACCTGCCAGTTAACCATAGGAGGAGGCAGCCCATCTAAAATCAGCCAAATTCAACCCAGTCCAGAAGAACTTTTCCAGCAGAATCACGAGCTAAATGAACAGCTGTCAGTTGAAGTTACTACGTTCTAAGGTGGTTTATTTTACGGCGAAATTAACGGATTCTTTACCCCCAAAAGGAACGCATGTTATCTTTGTCACGAGAAACATGAGAACTAAAGTCTTAGAGAAAGAATTAAGATCTTTTACCCAGTCATTACCAGGAACATTGCTTCAGGGAACCCTTTTAATCTGATTTATGTGGTTAGTATATAAAGACAACTAGTCAAATTGGATAATGTGGCAGATGGTATTGGATTTATGCATATTTATGGAGCACATGTTTAACTGTCTACTTTGCTGTCCATCATTTTGCCTCTCAAATAGATGATTACTTATAATAATTGTGATACTTTAACTGGCTGACACTCTAAACCCAGCTTCTTCCTTTGGATGCACTAGGAAAAAAAAACCAAACCAAACAAAAAAAGCCACCAAAGCTCCAAAGAGCTATTCTAATTGTTTTACAGTTTCATTACAAAACATCCTGTCTGTTATGCTTGCTTCCGGAAATTCTAATGATAATAGTGTTTGTTGCTACTGCTTAATTCCCCCTCAGGGTGTCTGCCTTTTACAGTTACAATTACAACTGGAAAGTCGTTCAACCACATGTTCACATCAATTTACCCATTAATTTATTTGACCTGTTAATCCATTAGTTACTCTCCCGCTAATCCATTAAACTGCTTAAAATAATATTTGCAGTCTCTAGTGTGGGATGCCTTTGGGTCAAAGATGATGAACTCAAATTATTAATGATGATGCTGTTTTATTCATTTTGGAAACTTTGATAGCGCTATAAAGCATACTGTGAATGCCTTCTTAATTACATGACTGCAGAGGAGAACATAAAGGCCAGTGATAGGGCAATAACTCATTCCGAGGCTCCTACTATCACTCAGCCGGTTCATTCTGTACCCAGGAAAATATGCTGAAAGACACGTGTAAGTGGAGGAAACCGTATACTTGGTGTGATCAGAGATAAATGGGAAGGGACCAGATTTTGCCCTTAAAAGATGATGGTGTGAATTGAGGAGACAAATTTACAAAGCAACTCCTTACAATTCAAAGCAAGAAGGAAATCATATACTGTTCTAACAACTCACTATATAGGAAACACAGGGGCTTGAGCCGACCCAGGAAGCACTGAGGGATGATCCAACCTCTAGTCCAAGGTCTTACGATCAGACCTTACAGGATAGAGAGAGATACTTTACGGGAATGAATACAGCCAAGGGAAATAAAAGCGGATGGGCATGCTGGTGACCGTGACCAAGTACAGGGTTTATACCCTGTCAATGGTGGCAGCCACCACGTAGTTCTGTCCACTGCTACGGAGGATCATGAGCTGAATCACCAGATCTTCTGACTTTTCAAGATAATGTGGGAATCCATAACTACATGCAAAATCATTTGCTTCTGAAGTATTTGCAACTAACTCAATTTTTTTAAACTACACAAAGCAAATAAACCACATCAGTGGATTTACCCTTGAAGATAGGCAGTTGGTTTGTCACTTTCATGACAGAAAGCATTCATGAGCAAAGTATGGAAGAATGAAAAAGTACAGTGAGTTCAGGGAAGAGTGTGGGTCCAAACAGTTGAAGGGTGCAGGGTGTGATTAATTAATGGAACAAGCATCTGAGCTATATTAACACATTAAGGTCACCTGAGAAATATTTTCAACATTGATAACCAAAACAGTAAAAGCTGAGTTTGAATTTGTTGTTATTGTTCTTTAAAGTGTAGCTCTGACTTTAAGCATCCCTGGTCTGTTAAGCATCTGCCCAATATCTTTCCTGCTCTGCTTTTTGTTAGACTTCAGACAGAGGAGAGGCGACGAACGTAAACCAAGGTCAGACGCAGAGGATGGTAAAGTGACCCCTGACATTCCTGTTCTTAATCAGACCAAGGAGTGTGCTAAGAAAAACACACACTGAGGTGTGGAAACCATAACATATCACCAGGGAAACGAGAGAGCAGGGTTTAGAAATGCAAGCCACCTGCTGATACTGTACCCGCGATAGTTAAGAGACACACGTGAACAGAAATCCCTGAGTCTTAAACTAACGCCCACCTCCTTTTTTGTCATTTTCCAAAACTGTTTCTCCTAAGTGTTAGGTGCCCCCCCTCTGTCTCGCCACCTCAGTCACCTTCAATCTCACTCCTGGGTGATCTAACACAGTCTCTCCTCCTCCTTCTGATGTCCCCCAATTTGATCAAAGACGTATGTCTGTTCTCTGCAATGAAGTATTAAAAATGTCATAGGTCAATGCCAAAGGACAATACTTGAATGACATTACAAAATAACAAAGAAAGCATTGAAAGGTAGAGGTATCACTTTAGCTGTATTTTTCACCTCTCTGAATAAGTTTCCCAACTCACCCACCGTAATAAAGCCAAGCAGCCCTAAGTGTCTCTCAATGCTAAGCCGCGCATTTTTTTGTAACACAAAACTAAAACATGCACTAAGAAGGCAACAGTAATACCACATTACTTTTCCTCAGGGCTCTGCAACTACAGATTCGTTCAGTTATCTTCCTTAATCTTCACAAGAGGATTATAAGGTGATATTATTATTGGTGGGGGGAGAGTGAGGAAGCCTCGACTCAGCTGGCGTGACAACTCCAATAAAAGTGACAGTACCAGATAACTGTCACAGTAACAAAAGGATTTACTGAGGTTTTACTATGTAGCAGGCACCTTCTCAGCATTTGACATGTATTATTTTCAGTTAATCCTTATGACCCAGTGAGGCAGGGACTAAATGGTCCTCTTTTTCACAGTTGACACAACTGAGGTACAGAGAAGTAAAGTAACTAATCAAGGTCATCCAGTGACCTTTGGGGTGGTGGTGGAATTCAAGTGAACCATTTGGCCCAAAGCCCACCCACCCCATAGCCATAAAATTATTGCCTCTCCACAAGGCAAACTCTAGTTTCCTGATTGCAGATCTACTACCCTTTTAATTCTGCCCCAACTGTTTCACTCACAAACCTAAAAGACAAAAACCTACTACTTTTTCCATAGATTAAGAGAGCACAGGTCATTAGCCTTCCTCAAAATGACTCCAGTGAAAATATTTCTGGCCCCAAACATTATGAAATTGTGTTATGCTTTGGCATGACCACTCTACTCCAGGATTTGGGATTTCTATATTTATTTTTATATTCTCCTGGGCACCCCAAATAATGCAAATACCTGATAAAAATACATTCAATAAAAGAAAGTGGAAAAATGAGGGGAGCACACTTACTGGTGTTATGAGACCTGAACCCTCACTGGAGGTGAGTCTAGTCATTATGGCCATGAGAGGTCGAGCAGCCAACATGGAAAGGAGAATAATTCATTACATGAGACACAGTTTCTATAAATCAGAACTTAACTCCAGTTCTGTCCTTAGAATCAAAGGGCTGCCCCTTCACAAATACCCTTCCTTGGTAATATTTCCTATCACTACAAACAGCTCAGAAGTGAGACCAGTACAAATGAGCACCTACCTATGTGCTGTTAGCAAGGAAACTGCTCACCACTTCCCCACTGCACCAAGGGTGCCCGAAGTACTGCTGTTACAGAACTCTCCTGAATACCAAGGGAGGGCATTACCTTTGAGGACTTCAGTGACGATGTGCAGGCTACCTGGCAGAGAAAAGATTGCTAGGGTGCCCCTCCACACATCCCCACATTTGCACTGAGGAATTCACCAGATTAGCCAGTGATCACTGCCAACTTCAACAGCCTGTGGGCACCATCTCGTGGGGAAGGCATACACAAGCACCAACATACCCACATGCACCGATGTATCCACACACCATCTACAGCTCCTCTCTTCCACGTGTTCAGAATACCCTGAGCCAGCCCTTACCAGTCTTGGGTGTGCTTTCAGAATCTAAAGTTTTCTAAACGTTAAAAAGGACTAGAATGTAAAATGGGGATCGAGAGCAGTGGTCTGATAAAAGAGTTTCTCTGGCAGCCAGGTACCGAAAGGAAGATTCAAGAACAGTTGCAAGAGATAAATAATAACGTTATTCCAAAGCTAATGTTTCATGTGACGTATGCAGAAAAAAGAGGCTATTTCTCTTAATGACGTTTAGCAATGAACAGTCTCTTGATTCTATTTGATTTGTAAATTTCTTTAAACTATCAATCACTCTAGGCACAGCCTTTATCTAACCAAATAAGCAGAAAACATTCCCACAATTCTAACCTTACTTTTTTTTTTTTTTACAAACGAAGGAAGCCTGATTGTACCCTATACAATATATGCAGGGGGGAAAAAAAAAATCAACGTTTTGTAGTTGAGTAGAAACTCAATTTGGAAGGACTTTGGTGATAAAAGTGGGAGAAAAAGCAAAAAGGAAAACGGAAGATGTTATTAAAGAAATTTTCCTGGTCCCTTTTGTTCTGTTCAGGCATCATCTGTCAGGTATGGAAGCCCTCTGCTGGTCAAGATTGTATACAAGGCCTTTTACCAGAACTCTGGAAAAGACTTTTTAAAGAGAAAGTAAAGATTTTTTTTTTTTTTTTTTTCTCCAAAACTGCAGTTGGACTTGTCTCTGAAATCTCTTTTACAGATTAATTAAATATTGATTGAGCCTCCATAAGTTGTTTTGTGAAAAGAAGAGTGTCATTTATTCCAGGCTCCTACTGTTGCCAGGTGCACTTCTGTAACTGAGACTGTGAACCACACTCTGGTGGGGAGCACACCCGCACACGGACTAGCTCCTCTCCTTTGGCGTTAGGAAGTGTTTCTCGTCCTTGGGACTCGTAGCGTTGGCCAGGTTTCTTGATTCTCCAAGGCAACTACGTTTTCCAGGATCTGGAGGGTTTCGTTCTAAAAGTTATTCTGCTTCCTGAATTTGGTTCATTAAGCAAATAGTCATAGTGTAATGGAAAATAATCTCATTCTGAGAGGAGGCTAAAGTCAGGCTAAAGCAGGCATGAGAAGGCAAATGAGATCAAGAAGCCATGAGCGTGACAACACGGAGGGGGAGCCATTAGGCCCTAATGCTTTGGATACAGCACAGCTGACCAAGGACAAAAATAGATGAGTTCCCAGTGCTTTGCCCCTGTGAGAGCCTCCTTAATTAATTCACTGGCGTTTATATTAACGTGCTTCTTTGCTTGATGTTGCAAAGGAACTTGCCTAAAGCTTACTCCATTTCAAACAGCCAAGGGGTCACGGAGAGAGCCACTAGGCCCTGTGGAACAATACACAACTTTCTTCTATTAAAGAAAAAAAAAAACAAGAACAATGGAAAAAACAAAATTTAAGGTACCTAGAAGAGAAATTCACAGGGTGTTAAAATGCATGGTTCATTAGTAGGCACAAATTACTTATGCAGAACAGAAAAGAATAGACGGTGAAGGCTGTAGAGCTCGGCAGCCAGGCTGAGGGGGTGAAATTATAAATGCACGTTATTTAACCTTCTGTGAATCAGTTTCTCATCTGGAAATGGGGACGAAAACAGAATGCACTTTACAAAGCAGCTGTGAGAATTAATGAGTTAACACAAGTAAAGGGCTCAGAAGAGCTACTGATACACAATAGTAATCATTTATATCAGGTAGCACCATCAAAGTCGGTGGTTTTGAACCAGGGGTGATTTTGTCCCCAGCAGATACTGGGCAACATCTAGAGGCATTTCTGATTGTCATGACTGGGGGTGCTACTGGAGTCTAGAGGGCAGAGGCCAGGAATGTGGTTAAATATCCTACAATGCACAGGACAGCCCCCCGACAATAAACAGTTATCTGGCCCCAAATGTCAATGGTGCCAAGGTCAGGAAACCCTGACCTAAGGATACATTTTAAAAGACTACAGATGAAATAATGCCATTTGCAGCAACATGGATGGACCTAGAGATTATCATACTAAGTGAAGTAAGTCAGGCAGAGAAAGACAGATAACCGTATGATGTCACTTATATGTGGACTCTAAAAAATAATGTAAATGAACTTATCAACAAAACAGAAACACACTCACAGATATAGAAAACAAAACTATGGTTACCAAAGGGGAAGGGAGCGGGAGGGATAAAGTTGGAATTGGGGATTAACATGTACACACTACTATATATAAAACAGATGAACAAGGACCTACTGTACAGCCTAGGGAACTATATTCAATATCTTGTAATAACCTATAATGGAAAAGAATCTGAAAAAGAATAGATATATACATATACGTATAACTGAATCACTTTGCTGTATGCCTGAAATGCTGTAAATCAATTATACATCAATAAAAAACTAAAAATTTTAAAAAAAGACTCTACGTGGAACACAAACCCATCATAGGTCTCTCTCTCACAAACACACACACTTAAATTTTAGCAAACCAAGCACTTTGCTTTTGTAGACACTGTTAAGTGCATGGTGTTCTGAAGCCTAGATCAGGTAACTCTAACAGAGCTGATAGAGCCGGTTGTGTGTTTTGCTGGTGGTCAAACGGCCTCTGGGAGCGCCCGTTTCCTGACCAGCCCCATCGTCCGTGCTCTGCGGCGGTCCCTCCTTTCCCACTCTCTGCGACACCTGGAGCATCGTTGGGACTCTGTGCCCCCACCCCCCTTCTCATAGTGTGGCAAGCTGCACGGAATCCTTCTCTCCAAATGACCTGAAAATCTCAGATGATCTGTCCCACAGAAATGATGAGTTATTACCTTTATTAGTAGAGGGCTGCTTGACCTAAACAAATTAATTCCACTTTTACAAACTCTCTCAGATACAGAAAATGTCCAATTGTAATGTGATTTATCAGTCTCATCATCAGTTAATACCCACAAAGCTGAGCTATGAAGCCGCGAGTCCTGTTAGGATGATTTCAGCGAGAACGTGAATATGTTACTTCCAAGTTATTCATGGCACAATATTTGCACAGTGTTTGTTTTTGGTCCGGAAAAAGAGGGGAAAATTGAGAGCTGTTGAAAAAGAGCTGTTGTATAACTATCTTAGCAGGGTGGCTTGCACGGTAGATGCTCAATAAATATTTATTTATTTAACAGCAACCCTCGGCTCCTACTTATCATTAAAATTTATAACAGCAAAGCAGCTTTTAAACATGGAATACTGCTTCACAGTCTTCAAAAATGCATTCTCAGTTCCCTCCCCATTTAATAGTTTTAACAGGACATATTGCATTGACAACATGAGAGAAGCTAAGTCCTACCCCCCTTTCCTGCCCCCTCCAGGGTCCACCGCTTGCTACTGTCAAGATTCCAGAACCCACTTTCTTTCCCATTTTGCCTTTTCTGCTCAGCGTTCCAATCCCACCAACATATTTTATGTTGATGTCAAGAAGACTCCTCCTATAATCATATTTTATTCCACGTTTTAATAAAAAATAAAAAAGAGTCAGATTGATAAGAATTTTATACCATTAGCCTCCAAATATGTAGAAACAAGAAGTGTTATGTGACACACCAAAGTGAAAAAAAAATTCAAAGCGCTAATGCTCAACAGGAAGTTGCAATTTTCTATTCTTTTCTACAGTCTATAGTTATAGCTACAGTGTCAAAAATCATTTCATCCACAGCATTTTATTTTGGGTCTGTTTCAATAAGGAACAAGAGGTTGCATATTCAAATTTAGCGTCCCCAAAAGGCCGCCACAATTTTCTGTCTCACCCTCTCTGATTTGCTCTGCACCTGAGCCCAGTATGCGTATAAAAAGTGTGTGGGGTCACATCACGTGCACACACACACACACACACACACACACACACTCTCTCTCTCTCTCTGACGGGTCGTCTAGTCAACTGAAAAGAAAGAATGGAGCTCTTCACAGATTGGGAGAAAACCTTTTCAGTGGAACATTTTGTGTGTGGAAGTCAAACTGTTTTTCCCAGGAACACCTCTCAACATTTACGAAAGCCACTGTGATGCATAACTTACCCGAGCAGACTGTGCTAACACTGATAAGATTCCTAGAACAGATCAATTTCATAAAAAGGCATCTCAATAACATTTCGAAGGCAACCTTCAGGTGCTCAAAGATTGGCGTGCTAAAAATTTCAGTTTAAGTATTAGATGAGTTTTTCCCCTCAAAATAGGAAGCCCTCATGCCATTATAACTACCAGGAGGTATTCAGGTGCAGAACAACCTTAAAGGGAAAAACGGTGGATAATGAATTAGAGAAAACAGTCTCTATGTGCTCAGTACCGCCTTTCTCTTGCTGTGACCCATGGATCACTCAGTGTGGGAACCACTGCTTTTGAGGTTCTGCCACTATCTTGGGACCTACGGGCAGACTATGACCCAAACCCCAAATCCAATTATCAACTGCCTGATCTTGGATAAGTGTCCTAACTTCTCTGAACATCCATTTTTTAACTGTAAAAGTAAAGATAATAATGTTGATTTTATAGGGTTTTGTGGGGGATGAAACAGACAAACACAAATAAAGGGCTTGGAACATACTGGTGCATTATCCTCTCTGCCTTGGTCCCCTTGTTCCTTGCTTCACACCTCCCCCCTTTTTCTGATAAGCATAAACCAAAGAGCTCACCATCAAATTATTCTCTGTTTTTCTTTTTAATCCCAGCCACCTTTTTGACTTAAAATACTCCTAGAAAAGACATGAAAAATCTTCATTGCAAACTGCAGTGTAAGTCCAAGGAAGTGACTGTATGGGGTTCATGGCCCAAAGACCTTATCCTACCGGGCATTAAGAAACATGTTACTAACAAATCTCAATTTTATGAACTCAGGACTCTGTAAATTCTCTTAAGTTAAACACATGCTTGGTGTCTTTGCAGACTGGCAGTCTCCATGAGCTTTACCCCTCATTGTGTCATGCAAATAACCCTGAGTATGGACATTCTAGAAGAAACACCAGGAAAACTTCCAACCAACGGAAAAAATAAAAAAAGAAAACCTAAAGGGAGCAGCATGCATTTTTAAAAATCAGGGTGTGAGAGAATTTCAATGACTCTTTGTTTTTCGTTTAATTAAATTGCCTTTATGGTCACTTTGGTAGACATCTGGGAACCAAATAACTAATTAAGAACAGAAAGAGCAGTTTTCTCTTTGCCTTTACTAGAGGGTATATAAGGAGAATGAGTTGTGAGTAAATTATTAATTCTCAAGTTGACTGAGTGCTTCCTGATGGCTGAGGAAACCTTCTAACTGTCTGGGGGAGACACAAGTCCTCCTCCCATTCTGTGTGTTTTTAATGAGTCCAACACCTGATACACTTTACTGTGAACACCAGAGGTCAAAAATCTGACTATCAAAAGCTTTAGAGTCAGAGCTACTGTAGTCCTGTTGGTGGCGTGCTGAAGCTGGATGGCCCTGGCTGACGAGAGCAGAATGCTACATTTTCAGGAATTTTGGTGACGCAACTATTAAACACAAGCACCAACAAAAATTATATAAACTTACAATAGAATTATATTAAGACAAAGGTAGTAAGTTCTCAAAATTCATCATTTGCTAATCTTTTGGTTATACTTTACTATATCTTGGGTTTATTTACATATATTTTATCCGTATGTATGGTGTGAATGTATATGAAGGCATAAAGACTCCTATCATTATGCTGGAGACATGAGTCACTTCTTGCCCACCTGCCCACTCTTTTCTAAGGGTGTCTGCTCTGCCCACATCAGGGGTGGCCTAAGCAGCACAGTTTTGTCTACTTGTAACTGGACCCTCCCCCAGATGGCCGACTGAACTTCAGATGGGCACCTGACGCAAGAGTGCCAACCCATTGAGGGCCACGGCCCTGAGCTATGCTAGTGGAAGAGCATGACAGCTTCCTGGCGCTGCCTTGGGTCAAGAACTGTCCTCTGCTTCATTCATACTCCCTGAGTCTGCAATGCACAGTGGCTCTTATTCTGGAGTCCCTGTCTCCCTAACTCCCCCACACATACTCCTGTGATTAACTACCCTTTATCTGAGATACCTTGAGTGGCTTTCCTTTTCATACAACCAGATACAAATTGAAGCAGTGACTGTAAAGATTTCGGAGGATGACTAGCCAAAGCAATCCTGAGAAAGATAAGCGGAGCTGGAGGAATTGGGCCCGCTGTCTCCAGACTATACTACAAAGCTTCAGTAATCAAAGCAGTATGGTACTGGCACAAAAACAGAAATATAGATCAATGGAACAGGATAGAAAGCCCAGAAATAAACCCATGAACCTATGGTCAATTAATCTATGAGAAAGAAGGCAAGAATATACAATGAAGAAAAGATAGTCTCTTCAATAAATGGTGTTGGGAAAACTGGACAGCTACATGTAAAAGAACGGAATTAGAACATTCTCTAACATCATACACAAAAATAAACTCAAAATGGATCAAAGACCTAAATGTAAGGCCAGACACTATAAAACTCTTAAAAGAAAACATAGGCAGAACACTCTATGACATAAATCAAACCAATATCTTTTTTGGATCCACCTCCTAAAGTAATGAAAATAAAACCAAAAATAAACAAATGGGACCTAATTAACTTAAAAGTTTTTGCACAGCAAAGGAAACCATAAACAAAACAAAAAGACAACCCACAGAATGTGAGAAAATATTTGCAAATGAAGCGACTGACAAGGGATTAGTCTCCAAAATATACAAACAGCTCATGCAGCTCTATGTCAAAAAAACAAACGACCCATCAAAAAACGGGCAGAAGATCTAAATAGACATTTCTCCAGAGAAGATATACAGATAGCCAAAAAGCACATGAAAAGATGCTCAACATCATTAATTATCAGAGAAATGCAAATCAAAACTACAATGAGGTATCACCTCACACCAGTCAGAATGGCCATCATCAAAAGGTCTACAAACAATAAATGCTGGAGAGGGTGTGGAGAAAAGGGAACCCTCCTTCACTGTTGGTGGGAATGTAAATCAGTACGGCCACTATGGAGAACAGTATGGAGGTTCCCTACAAAATTAAAAATAGAGCTACCATATGATCCAGCATCCCAGTCCTGGGCATATATCTGGAGAAAACCATGGTTTCATAGGATACATGCACCCTGATGTTCACTGCAGCATTGTTTACAATAGCCAAGACAGGGAGGCAACCTAAATGTCCATCGACAGATGACTGGACAAAGAAGATGTGGTACATATATACAATGGAATATTAGCCATTAAAAAGAATGAAATAATGCCATTTGCAGTAACAAGGATGGACCTAGAGATTACCATACTAATTGAAGTCAGAGAAAGAAAAATATCATATGATATCACTCATATGTGGAATCTAATTTTTTTAAAAAATGATATAAATGAACTTATTTACATCAAATTTATGGTTACCAAAGGGGAAATGTGGTGATGGGGGGGGGGGGGAAGAGGGATAAATTAGGAGTTGGGATTAACATACACATATTATTGTATATAAAATAGATAACCAAGAAGGACCTACTGTAGAGCACAGGGAACTCTACTCAATATTCTGTAATAACCTATATGGGAAAAGAATCTCAAAAAGAATGAATACATGTATACGTATAACAGAATCACTTTGTTGTACACCTGAAACTAACACGACATTGTAAATCAACTATAACAAAATTAAAAAAAATAAAATTTAATTTAAAAAAAGATTTTGGGGGAAAACAGACCTAACAGAATCATCCAGAGAGTAAAATTTTAAATTATATTAAATTCTAGAATGAACCAAATATGGCATTACTGTGACGGATTATTCTTTCTGCAGGGCATAGAAGGAAAAACTAACTATAACTCTGAGAACTCCAAGCACTTAATTAACCTGATCAAAAAATAATTTTTATCTTATGTTTCATTTGACTCAAGAATTACTTTATAATTAAAAGCCAAATTTCTCTGTTGTTAAGAGCTAAAAGCATTATGTGTAACATTCTCATCCCCTGAAAGGCTAAACGTACACCACTTTCTGGACCCGTATTAAGTGCCAAACCCTGTCCTAGACACTGTAAGTAGACAGGAGAGGATAATTCTGCCCTTCCAGTTATTTCCTTTTTAATGTGAGATAAAGACATGTATACAGACGATCATATTTCTGAAAAAATTCGAATGTCTTGACAGATGTATGGAAGCACAGAGGGGGCAAGCCATCTGGCACAGAAGGGGCGTGGGCTGGGGGTCCTTAGAGGAACACTTCGTGGAGGAGGTGATAAATATTGTTGGCCTGGGAATGAATGAAGGGCATGTCCAGCCACGGAAAGTGTCACGGGAAAATAGGGGAAATAGTTTGGGGCAGCTGGAGCAGGATTTCACGAGAGTGGGAAAAATCTAATGAAGATGAAGAGTCTTCTCTGACATTTACAGGGATCTCAAATTTATCCTGGTGTGTGAAAACGGAAAGAATGAAGGATTTGTTTGAGATCGTTCTTATGCCGGTGGTACGGAAGGTGGTTGGAAGGAGCCAAGCCAGGTTTAGGGATTTCCCTATAACTGTAACCAGGTAAGAGATAACTGAACCCAGAGTGAGGCAGTGGAAGCAGAAATTATGAAGAAGACACAGATGAGGCATTTAGAAGATAGAACAGGCAGTATTTGGTGACATTAAATATACAAGGTGCAAGAGAAGATTACATTTAATATGATTCCCACATTTCTGGCTTTGGCAACTGAGTGAAAGATGGTACTATTTTCTTTCTGCCAGACACAAGCAGCCACAGGAGCAGATGAGCAGACAGGGAGGAGAGGAAGGAAGAGCTTAGCTCTGGTTTAGCCCTGTTCAGTTTCGCTTCCTAAGAGAGTGGTTTTGGGCAAACCAGTCACATTGCAAAGAAATGCTGATTATTAATAACATTTCTGGTAAAAAACACACTGAGTCTCAAGAGCAGGGTTAAGGTTGAATTATCCAAATTGTCTTTGGAGATCAGCACATTAGTTTATACATGCTTTAACTTGTCCATACCAAAGGCTTTACCTTGATTTCACTTTGCTCATGTGATGGGTGAATGAGCTGGGCTTAAGTCCAATAAAACTGATGGGCAAATTGCTAACGCAAAGCAATGGAGACTAAACACAAAGAACTCCTAAGGGGATATAAACTTTTGGTGAGCATGTGAGAAGAAGATAGCTTAGTTTAGAGCCAGAAAACTAGAGCAATGGTCTTACATCTCTATGTAAGAAGTGAGGCCAAATATGAATAAATTATCTGGAAAATTCTAACACTTAGCAAACAGTTTTACTTGAAAGCTCCAAATAATCAAGGTGTGAGGTGTGCCTCTAGCCTCATAATATCTGGATAACAATTCTGTTTTCTCTTATCCTGTGAGTGATCATAGCTTTCCTCAGAACCAACCTTTTCTCTTCTTCTTCACAGTTATCGTGTGTACACTGGACCTTCCTCCTGGCCATTTGTTGACTCCCCAGTAGAATGCTGGTGCAAACTGGGAGAACATTTGAGGTGTTCTCTCTGGTTCCACAGGCTGACAATTTTGATGGGCCTGTTTTCAGCCAAAGATTCCTCAGTAATGTTAATAAAACAATCAGTTTTGTTAAAACTGGAAGAAGCTCTGGTTTTAGACCTCTTAAGGAGGAGCAAATAACATGTTTCTTTGGGTTTCCAGGGCGTTGAGTCCCTTTCCTATTGTCATAGGGAAGACTAAATCTGACTCCATATTGGATCTGTTTCTTTTACCTCAACATTTGTATTCCACTGCTTTTGTTTCCCGTTAAGAATGTTGCCTAGAACCTGAAATATACAGGAGAGCCCCTTCGCAAGGCTCTGACCTTTAAAGGGGATAACACTTTCCCATTCATATAGATATTAAAAGTTGCAGAACAGAGAATAACTTCTGTCTTGCTGGAGGTTTACAGGAACATTGTGACCTGACCTACATGGACAGCTGAAGAACAAAGGATTCCTGCACCAAGAAGTTGGTAACAACCAACCACACCCCTCCCTCACCTGGCCTTTAAAATGCTTTACTGAAACCCTTCGGGGAGTTCTGGATTTTGGGGGGCATGAGCCACCTGTTTCCTTGCTTTGTCCTGCAATTAACCTTTTTCTGCTCCAAACTCCAACATTTCAGTTTGTTTGGTCTCACTGTGTGTCGGACACACAAACTTGTGTTCAGTAACACTATGATTCAGGGTCCGCTAGAACACAGGCCAACACTTCCCAAAGGTGCTGTGCTCTACGTAGGAGATAGCGTGGGCTTCCATGCTGGTTTCTGTAGTGCTCTGTCTAGACCCCACTTTAGGAGGGGCACTCACCACCCCTGCTGCCTGCAGTGTTGTCTGCTGTCGGCTTGGCTGAGGCCTCTCTGGCGATCTCTCTCAGCAGAAGAGAGACACCTGTTCACGTGTCAGTCCTCCTCCACGGGGGCAGCCAGCATCTAACAGCCTATTGGTGTGGAGGATGAAGACCCAGCCCCTTGGCCTCAATTCTGGGTAAGCCAAGAGAACCACCCCAATGGCAGAGCTCATCGAGGGTTTGGCTGAGAACCACATCCGCTGTTGCAACTGTATTGAATTCCTTCTCCTATCTGATCCAGCTTTCCTCATTCTGTCACAGGTATAGATCCCAAGGGCACTTTGCAATAAGCTTCCGGTGTGTAAATATCCACCTGATAATCTGTTTCCTGGGGAAGAAGACTAAGTCCACTTCCTAAATTGTTGTATGACCTGTAACCATGATCAGTCATTGTAATGTTAAAAAGAGCCAGCGGATCAGCCTTCATCAGAATTGAGACCAAGTTACAGATATTTTCACGCATGTGGCATCAGTTAATAATTTTTGACAAACAGTTGTCCTGTCTGTGTGTTCTTCCCTGGGTACAGTTGCAATCCAAGAATTGTAGCTGGGATTACAAAATGGGAAGCAAACAGCTTGGGGCCAGGTTTTCAGATTCTGGTTTCAGAGCTAGGTGGAATTAGTTTGCGCTTCAATTAGTTTGCACTTCAACTTAGTTTGCTAGGTGGAATTAGTTTCAGAGCTAGGTGGATTAGTTTGCAGTTGTTTTTCACCTTGTTGAAAACCAGCCTCAGGAACTCCAGACCATTAAGACACGAGTGCTAACTCTTCTTCATAGGAAGGTGGTTAAAAAGAAGGTTCAGTCACAAATCCAAAACACCAGCAGTTACTATTTGAGTGCCTTCTGTATATCAAGCCGTTTACACTTTTTTTCCATGTAATCAGGAAAACAGACTTACAATAAAATTATTGTTATCTCCATTTGACAAATGAGAAAGCTGAGATCCAAAGATGTTTCAAATTATTATCTTCATCGTCCTCCCTCTTGCCTCATCCTCTTCAGAAGAAACATGTCTCTCTCTTTTATCCTAAAAATACTTCCTTTTGCCACTTCCCCCAGACTTGGAGAAGGGCCCCAAATTCTGCTCCATTAGCAGTACAGCTCTCTCTCCTTTCTTTCTCACATGGCCATTCTGTAATGGGGTGGACTAGAAAAGTCACTTGACAACATGTCAGCATCCCCAGGTTCTAGATTCTTGGAGTTGTCTCAGTTGTAAAACTTTGAGCGAATCACAACCTCTCTGCACACTGTGAAATGAAGGAATTGAATTTGTTCCATGATTTTCTAAAGCTGCCCCAAGGAGCACATCTTGACTTCTGATTTCTTCGTGATTTCCTGTGGCTTCTAGCACAATTTAGGACTCCGTTGCTGTTTAACGGCCCATAAAATGGGGTCTGATTTTTCAGGCTGTCAGAGGTTACACTGCAGAGGAAATAACAGCTCTGAGCCCACGTTCGAACCTATTTATTCTTCAGAGTCCTTTCTGGAATCCAGACCAGTGGGCACGTGCCATATTTTAAGATGAGTTTTCAAGGTCCCATCTCATTATCATTTTATAAAATGTGTAGATACATCTGCTGAAATTGCCCATTGTCATTTTAAGAATCAAGTGGACTCAATGTGTTAGAATATCTGGAATAGAAAAATACACAGAGGTGCCCATAAAAAGAGTAGGGACAGAAAGCAATGAGGCAGGAAAGTCAGGGGTACATGGAGATGGGAACAAGAGATGGAGGAGGGGTTGATAAGAAGAAAGAAGGAAAGGGAGAAATAAAGAAGTAGAAAGTAAGGAAGAAGACGGATGTCCCTGTGCTTCGGTGGTTAAGACTTCGCTCCCAATGCAGGTGACGTGGGTTTGATCCCTAGTCCAGGAACTAAGATGCTGCATGCCACACGGCACCAAAAAAAAAAAAGGAAGAAGAAAAAGGGGAAAAAGCTGGTCTGAGTACAAAAAAGGACAGAACAACCGATGAAGCCCTAATTTAGTGTAAAATAAAGAAACCTGAGTGGTCAGCTGTCTACGTCCTTCCCCCAGCACTGGTAGTGCCTTCAACCTCTGAAGAAAGTTAATCTCCTCGACAAGAAGTCAAGCAAGAATCGAATGGGCGGAACACATCACAGATGTGATAATAAGAAAAAAGCTTTGGAAGAGGAGTGGAATGCACAGAGTGGGAGTAAAGCAAAGTGAGTTCTATGTTTGATTTTGACAGAAGAATTGTTTTTGAAAAAAAAATCTGTAATTTCCTAGGCACAAAGGCCTCTTCTGACATATGAGATCATTTATCTACTATCTCTTCAGTGCTTATCTATCATCTAGCTATCCATCATCTAGTTATCTCTATGGCAACGATCACCACTGCACGGAGGTGTTTTGACACCCCAGAACCTAGCTTCCAGAGCAGGGATCTGTCACCTGAGGTGAACACATTGCAAAGGAAGTGTTCTGGGGTCCTTTCTTAAATGCACTGGCATTTCCAAGGTAGCATTTCCGAAGAATGTATTGCTTAGCATTGTAAAGTGAGGCCCTGGCTCTTCAAAGCAATTGTTACTAAGATGTTTCCATTTATTTTAGAAAATAAATCAGGTATAGATTGCTTCTGCAGGTTTGGCTTCCTCATTTTCTCTCTCTCTCTCTTTTCTCTTTTGAATACGCATTCCTTCCTCCACTGTGCCTGCTGGCAAACTTCCAAGGATTTTTATCAAATATTCTGGGGAGTGAATTACTCATTTTAAGTTATTTAAATGAAAGAGATGCATAATACCACTTCACATTCAAATTTCATGAAACCCTGCCCATGACCTATTTTATCTACATGCATCTATATGCTCTCAATCCCCAGCTCACCCTTTCTATGAGCCTCTCCCTGGAAGGGACTACACCTAAAACGGAGTCCACTGGACACTAAACAATCAAAAAGATTTTTTTTCTGGCCACAATTCATGGTTTCAATATTATATATTCTTTCATAATTAATGTGCATTGTGAGCTATGTTATGTCTCTAAAACTACACAGCTTCTGATGCAAAAAAAATAGTTTTACTATGCGCCTTTGTTACCTTTTAACGTAATGAGTTGCATAAACAATTTAGAGAAATTGAGGACTGGGTCTAATGTCTTTGTAATGAACGCATCAGGAAGAGGGGGAAGAAAGAGGGCAAAAGGAGACAATGGAAGAGAGACCGGCTTCAAAAGCAGGTACACAGAGCAGTCTTCCGTAGCCATTCATTGGTTTAATTAATGTTTATTGAGCACCTACTATGCCAGGCACTGGGCTAGAGGCCAAGGGAGAGCCAAGCCCGCACCATCTTGCCCGCACCATCTTGCCCGTACGGGACTTAGAGAGGAAGCCATGTGAACTCAAAAAGAGTGAAGTTAGGACTGGGTGGTAGTGGAGGAGAGATGCATTTTGGAAAAAGAAAGCCTAGAAAAGCATTCGAAAGAGGTTCAAAGACAAGTTTAAAAATCTCAGGAAACGTGTGTGCATTTAATTCTGTAAACTTGGGGGAAAACTCATCCAATTAATATATAATGAAAATATTATTTACAGTACATTTCCCTAATCACTGTTTAAACCACTGAAAGAAGCAAATGCTACTTTTTAAAAAGGAAGGTTATGGACAAGGCTGAATTAGCTGTTTCCGTCTAGGTAAACAGATGAGAAAATATTCTGATAATCACCCCTAAATACAAGGTCAACTGCAATGCATTGCCTACAGCAAAAGTGTATCACCATGTTTCCCATATTTCAAATTTATTCTCTATAGGAAACCGAACATGAGTCAAATCCCACTTGGCTTTATCTCTAAGGTTAAATGAGAAATTGTTTGCCCTGAATATTTTCATGAATGTGAATGAGAGGAGGGAATGCCCTAAGGAAGAGCATCTCTCCTCTTGCATCTTCTGCTTCTCTGGGGGGTCACTGGCATTTGTTTCCTATTGACTAGATGATTTTCGTTCTCTCAAATATCCACAGACAAGTGCTTTGGGCCAGGTTGAAGTCAGATGTCCCAGAGTGAGTGTACCAGAGATGGGCCTCTAGTAGGGGATTGTGAGAAAGTATTGATCCCGGGCTTCCCTGGTGGCACAGTGGTTAAGAATCCGCCTGCCAATGCAGGGGACATGGGTTTGAGCCCTGGCCTGGGAAGATCCCACATGCCGCGGAGCAGCTAAGCCCGTGCGCCACAACTACTGAGCCTGCACGCCTAGAGCCTGCGAGCCACAACTACCGAGCCCATGTGCCACAACTACTGAGCCCACGCACCTAGAGTCCATGCTCCACAACAAGAGAAGCCACCACAAGGAGAAGCCCACATACCACAACAAAGAGTAGCCTCCACTCGCCGCAACTAGAGAAAGCCCGCACACAGCAACGAAGACCCAATGCAGCCAAAAATAAAAAAATTAATTTATAAAGAAAAAAAAAAAGAAAGTATTGATCCCATTTAGTGTGGGGTTCATTTTCTATCTTGGGTGTCCAATGACTCCTAAGCCTTGCACTGATGGCCACGTCTCTGGCCATCGCCCCCTCAGCCTTTTGTGCTCTGGATGCCCTAACTCCTGACCAGTCCCCCAGGGCACAATGTTTTCCCCCCTCTGCCTGGATCCTGCTTTCTGCTGCCCCTCCTAAAGGTTTGGCCAACACCATACACTTGAGCCTGGGCAGCGACACATCAGGAGACCAGACCGGCCACCACTGAGTGGTAGAGCAAACCCCACATAACCCCACCTTTGGACAAGATTCTCTCCATGCCTTTCACATGGTTCCTCCAACTGTCTTAACTCTGTCATGACATTGTCACCTTAGAAGTCACTGCAAAGGTGCTGCTTTCAAAACATCTGCTCTGGAGAGAATAACTACCTGGTATATCTCTCTACTAGCTAGGCTCTGCTCTCCATCCCCATGTCCTTTGGGTCCCTGACTCTCCCTCTCCTGCAGCTGGGCTTGGCGTCACTCCACACAGGTGCGCAGCCTCTCAAACACTCAGCACACTGTGCTGAGGCTGCTGGAACCTTCCAGGAGACTGGGAGTTCTCAAACTTGAGTGCACATCAAAATCACCTGGAAGATCTGTTCGGCTTCCTGGGCCTCTTCCCCATGGATTGATTCAGGATGGGGACAGGGTAGGGCACGAGCATCTGCATTTCTAACGGGTTTCCAGGTGATGCTGATGCTGCCGTTCCCGGGACCACACTTGAAAACCACTGTGCTTTCTCTGTATCAACTGAGCTTGGTGTGCTCGAGCTCTCCTTTATATAACACGATACCGTTTCTTTTTTTTCCTTTTGCCTAATTGCCTACCTTTTTCAATTTATATTTTCCTTTTTCTGTTTCCTCCTCTCCTGCCTACGCCTTGGGTCTTCCAGTAACCCTGCTGGGCTTGGTTTAGCTCTGCTCACAGCAAACAGGACAACAATGGTTCCCATCTCCGGCTCCATTATGTTCACCTCTAAAGTATCAGATGTAGTTGCACATTCTCCCAGGCAAACTAATCTGTGATATTTCAAGTGTATTTCGTGGACCAGAATAAACTGGCATATTTGAGCAAAGCCGTGTTCTGGCTCTATTAAAGTATAAAAACTGGCATGAAAATCAGGTCTCATGTAAACAGGAGATTATTATTACTTAGAATCCTATAATGTGCCCATCATATGGATCTCTAGAGCATTTGCAAACCCATTTTTACATAATTATGTGAAGAACATGTATTTTATATGAGATGGTGAAACTAAATACAAAATAGAGCATTTTGCAATGGCTGTAATGTTTTAAATGAAGAAATGAAACCGTTTCGAGACATATGCAGGAGAGAAAATTTATAGACAGCAGTTTTTAAGAGGCTCTATTAATTCCAAAGAAAACACAGGATGAAAATGAAATATGTAAAGAATAAAATAAGAGGTCTCCCATAAAGATCAGTCTATGTGATTCAAGTGGCCAGGCTGCCTCCTAACCGTGTGAATTTTACAGTGTGATGCTCACCCATATTAGCATTTCAAGGGCACAACACTTCCGTTACACACTGTTGCGACTGCAGTCATCTGTCCCTTCCCTCTGCTCTCTAATCTCCGGAGGCTCCCAAAGGGAGGAGGCTATGGCTGGCTGGTGAATCTTGTCCCCACACCTGTGCCAACCAAGCCTGGTATTTTCTAACCAGTTGCTGGATATTGGTGGAAAAATTAAAGGTACAAATCAAATTCATCTTGTATCCATTCCATTCAGAAAGCATGCAATTTACAATCCAGCTTTTGGAATTGCAGAGTACTTTATTCCATCCCAGAGACTCTAGTGTAATGTTCTACACAAAGATTATTTCCAACAATGCTTACAAAGATCTAAATAAATTTTAGATCAAATGGAAAGACTCAAAAAGCATATATTCTCATTTTAAAATTTAATAGTAATACTTTGTTTTTAATTTTTTCATGTAACATGTCTCCTTACATAAGCATAAACGTAGGTGAAATTGTTTTACAAACTTTAAGTTGCTATTATATTAGTTATTTTGACAATTTGCCTTTCATCCAATTTGATCCTCAGTTGTACTGTGCACCTTCTTCCGAGCAGGTGAGCTGGAAATCCACCTATTTGCACAATCTGTTCTGGGGGGGAAAGAGAATTATATTTTCCCCATATCCTAGAGGGAGTTCTTTGGGTGTGTTCTGTGACACCTCCCTTCAGCGGTGCCTTCTGCAGCCTGACTTTGGGAGAATGAGGTCAACAGCAGCTCCAGTGGGAGTTGCTCTGTTGCTTTGACATTGAGAGCTGTGGATCTGAGACCAGGTGGAGAAAATGCAGTGAAGCTTCCCAAAGTTTGTAGGTGGCTGATGACATGGGCCAAGTGGTACCCAAGGCTGGGAAGGTCCCAATCCTTTTGCAGGACCAGGGTGTATCTCTTGACCTTGTTCTACAAACTGAGGACAACTAAGAGTGTTTTCCAACTGGGAACAGGTAAAGGAGGTGATCATAGGGGTTATATGGATGGAACGTGAAACAGCACTGAGTCACAGCACGAGAGTACTTTTCCTCTTAAATTTCTTTCAGCCTTCATTAAGCAAATAGAAAAGAATCCCTAGAGGTTTCCTAGCCTAAGATAAAGGGACCCAATGGAAAGGATGGGAATAAACAAACATCTTTTCAGCTGCTTCTCATCTACACTCCCTGTGGTTGACTTTCCACATCCTGCTGATGAAGAATGCAATGGTCCCACCTAAAGACAGAGGAGCTAGGATTTGAACCCAGAATTCTGGTGTTATCTGCATTTATTTCTCCATCTCCCTCTGATTCCCCTTCTGCCTGGACTTCCCATCACTGTAGACAGAGGTGTCTGCTTCTATAACTGGTGCTACTCCAATGGGTACATGGAGATTTAAGTCCTGGAGATGCCAATGCTTCCTTCTCAAAGACCTTTTCAATCATCTCTAATAATCTGAGCACAATTCCTCAGGCCAGCTGGCCCTACAGATGAGCATTGAGTCATGATCTAAAAGAGGCACAAGGTCTGATTTGGACTATGGGAAATGCATCTACAAGGGGGTACTCGTCATTCTACATGGATTAGGTTTGCAGTCCGGTGGCTGGAGACCAGCATGTAAAGATATTGCAGTGGCCAAATGTGCCAAGGGAATGTCTTTTCACTTCTTGGCAAAAGAGGGTCACCAAGAATAAGCTTCTGGAAATATACAGGTTCAAAGAAGCCACATTTCTTCAGTGCAATAGGAATTGAGTACATAAGACACCCATAGAAAATCACATGGGGTAGGAAATCTTCTTCAGGAACTGTTGCTTATGTCAAGACTAAACAGCTGGGCCCCAGGAGATGCTAGTCAACCATCCCCCCAAACTTCCCTACCACCATTTATGTTTCACGGATATAAGCATGCGTGCACGCGCACACACACACACATTACCCTGATCTAGTTTCAGTTTTATCCCTGGGGATCATTCTACTCTGCTTATTCAGAAAATGGATCCGTCTGTAGGTGCAAAATGCAGCTTTCAGGAAAATGGCACTTCAATATATTCTGACACAATGTTCCATCAGCAGTCCTTATCATTAGACAAATAAAGACCATGAAGAGCCATGCAGACCTGTTGACATCTGCTCAAAACCTGTACCCGCATTTCCTTGTCTCTCTTAGCATTAACTCAAGCTAGAATTCATTTAGGTAATTCCTTAAGCTCAGAATGCTTAGCATGTCACATTTCCACCAAGCCTCATTTATATAATTAGTGCTAACATATGGCCCACAATCAACATCGGAGGTTTGGAATCATTTTTAGCATGCCGTTAGACCTGAAGGGGTATGGATTCAATATGGAGGGAAGGGAATTAGGCATGCAAATTCCATTTGCGATAACAAGAGCGTAGCAATGGAAATGTACCCCCAAAAGGTTCGGCTGCTAATCACATAGCAAGCAGAAAGAATTACATTCTTAATAACCTTCACCAAGTGCAATAAAAGGAAATAGAAGTTTGTTTTATGGGATGCTTTTGGTTACTACTGCTCCCCCTAAACTCAGAAGTATTTTACAAACCAGTGCTACCAACTCAGATCACCTCAACAGAATTCTCCCGCGCAGAGTCGGCTTACAGCATCTGAATCAAGACATCCTCTTGGCATCATTCACTAAGAGTTCATAGCCAACACTGTATGACCTACAGCAATCACTCTTTCCCTGGATTGCACTCAATGGTCTTGCTATTCACGTTTCATTGAATTCTCGTTCCAAAACTTGGTAGCCCAAGTCTACTCTTATTCCTTTAATTTTTTTAGTAGTTAAAAAGCTCTGAGATGATGGCGGATACAAGAAAAAGTATGGCTAATTGATGTAGCCAGGCTCTAGAGGCTTCATAAATCAAAAATTGAATCCATAAGTTAATGGAGAAAGAATTTCCCTAAACCAACACACCTCATTTTTTCTCATAAATCAATACCACTATGCTCTTGATAATAATACTCACCTACCCATGCCAGGCAATATAGTGCAACAAATGTAATACCACTTGATCCTCACAAAACCCCTCAAGTTGAAATGATCTTGATTTCACAGATGGGTAAGCTGAGGTCGCCTGATCTCAGGTCCCTCAAATCGTAATGGCAGAGAAATACACAGCTTGTGTTTTTAATGACTATGCTATTCTGCTACCAAGTTCTTAATTCCTTGTATACCTTTGAATTCTCTATCTTTCAGCCTCCATGGTTAACTAGCCATCAAGTCTTGTTGACTCTTAACACCAGAATTACTCAGATCTGTCTGTTCATCCCAAGTTACCTCATTAGATTAGGGCCTCATTATCTTAAATACAAATGAGAGTAAATAAACACTAAGATCCATTTCAAATTTAAGGTTTGATGCATCTATTTGTTGCTTTCTAGATGGTATCTTCCCAACACTTGATAAAGAGAGCTACAGAACTGTGTGGTTTATTATTATTTCTCAGCACCTCATGCAATAGTGGCCCCCAGGAGGTGTTAAAATGGATGAATATCTAGATGAACCAGGAATTATGAAACCTGGGTTCAATCTCATTTTTACCACAAAACAGCTGTGTGAGCTTGAATAAATCACTTAACGCTTCCAAACTTAAATGAAAACATCTGTAAAATGAGGCTATAGGACCAAAAAAATCTAAGAAAGCTTCCACATCAATACGACCAAATCATTCCTGTAGTACAGAATCTCTGTCTTCCCTTTGGGAAAAAAATTTATAACCTTCAGCCTGGGATCCTGATTAGCCACACTTTCTTCCCATGGGAATGTTTGATGATACATAAAGAACCACAAATGCAAAACCTGGAATTACCCCGAAGGTTTGGGTCTCCCAACCCTGTAAGCTGGGCAGTTACTTTAGGTAAATGTCAGTCCTAGCTTTGAAAGGAGATAGAAGCTAGATTCAAGATTTTCACCTGCTGGTCTAGGAATGAAGTATTTGACGGTCCACGGGAAAATGAGGCAAAGGTAAAAACAATATAGTAAAATTTCCATCAGGCCATATTTATTCAGTGTAAAGGAACTTCTTTTGTTCTATGATTCTTCATTTTTGCGTTAAAACCATTGAGGAAATAATGAGGTTTTTTGAAAATATCCTTTGACATAATAAACAATTTGGCTATCCAAAGTTAGCCCAATATCTCCAGGAATGCCCAGGAAGGCTCCACTTCCCCTAATTATAACTTATTCTTGTTTTGTTTATGATGACTTCCCCATATAGGGTACCATATGGGATACTGTATGCTTCACCTATGACTATTCTTTTCTCTCTTCCAGGGTCTATTAGCTCAGAAGTGAAACCCCTTTAAATTCATCTCCATTCTAAAGTATCAGCAATAATTTTTATATATATATATATATATATATATATATGTTTGTTTTTTTTTTTAAACAAGGTGTTAGTAAAAGAAGGGAATTCCATTACAGCATGGGATGATAAGCAACTTAAAATTTAATGTTGCCTGGCTTTGTTCTTAAAAGTCCTTTGGGCAACTCCATCTCAGATAATTCTTCACTGTCCTTCTTCTCTACCTGGTTCTCAGTCCTCATTTTCTCTCTAAATTCCTACATTTCTCACAAAGAACATATCAGATGAGGAAACTTAAATGCTCCAAGAGGTTGACTAACTTGCTAGAGTTGACAAAAGTCAGTAAGGGACAGAATCAGACCCAAAGCCAGAGCCTCGTAACTGCAGAGCCCATGCTGTCCCTGGGTCCCATTACTGTCGAGTGGCAGAATGAAATCCTGGGTCCGTGCCTTTCCCCCAGTATGTGGTAAGTTAGACTGGCTGCTTATACTGGGAACGCACATAGGCAGGAACTCAGTTGGGTCCAGCTGGAGGAGGGTGCCCTGCAGGGTACTGCCATAGAGAAGCAAGACAAGGAAAAAAAAGACAGGAAAGGAATTAGATGGAAAAGAAATCTGAGTTGTCACTTAGCCAGGCAGTTCACTTGAATGATTATTTTGAAAACTAAAATGATATAAAACCCTTCTGATCCTCTTATCCCATTGTAAAATATAACAGAAAATGGGATTAATTGAGATCTTTAAACAAAAGACATAGCTCCTCCTTTTCCACACTGCATCTCCTCTCCACACTGTCAACATCACAGACCTGGATCTTAGTCCTGAGAGTTTTTTGAGCCAATGTAGCCATTCCCACCCACAGATCTGCTCCCATTATTTCCATGGCTGAACATAAGGGACTATTTGGTATGAAATTGTCAAATGAAACTCCTTTGTACTATGAAAACATGAACCCACACGCTACAGCTTTGACTGCAGACACAGACCACTGCCACCATTTAAGAGGAGACGTGTCTGTCTACATTACTGCCAATGATGACTTTTCTTTTCTCCCGAAGTCAGCCAGAGAGTGTTTTCAGAGCTCACTTTAACTCTTACACTGCCATCCCCAAAGTTCATTTACATAATAAAGTTAAAGTGTGCTTAAATGAGTGAGAAAAATTGTTTTGATGAGAATCATAAAATTTATCTAAAACGAGTGCCATTTGCTTATAAGGAAAAGCATGGCACAAACTGTTACTGGTGGGTATAGATTGCACTGTGTTTAACATTCCTCCGCACATGTGTGCATGTATGTTAGTATCATACTCAAACCACATGTGCTCATGTATGATTACATAAAGGCATTTGTGTGACAATGTGCTAACAAATTAACTTCCAGGATTAGAACAATGGGAACCCAGAGTTAACTTTGTTGGTTGTGCAAATAGGCTCATCAGCTATGATGGTTTCCATGGAAGAATTTAAATTCTATAAATCATTATCAGAACAGTTAATCTGAAACCAAAAAGTGCTGCATATAGGCTTGAAAACCAGAAACAGTGTTCATCAAAATTGGACCCTAATGAAACTCTTTTTGATTAGAATATTTAGGAAGAATTTACCTTTTCTCTAACCTGATAAATATTTCCTATGGTAGAAGAAAAAAAAGCCTGGCTTTATCGTAATTTAAAAGGACGATTTAAGGCAGTTTGCATTTGTCACTCCTGTAACACTATAGAACGGTTTGGCAGTTTTTCAAAAAGTTAAACATAAAATTAACATATGATCCAGCAATTCCATTTCGAGGTATATACCCAAAAGGATTGAAAGCAGGGACTCAGACACTTGTACATTGGTGGTCACTGCAGCATTATTTACAGTAGCCAAATGTCCATCAACAGATAAATGGATAAACAAAATGTGACAGATACACACAATGGAATATTATGCAGCCTTAAAAAGGAATGTAATTCTGATACATAGTACAACATGAGTGAGCCTTGAAAACATTATGCTTAGTGTAACAAGCAGACACAGAAGGAAAAATATTGTGTGATTCCACTTGTATGCAGTACCTAGAACAGGCAAACTCAAAGAGAAAGAAAAGTAGAATGTAGGTTACCTGGGGCTGGGGAAAGATGAATGGGGAATTATTATATAATTGGCACAGAATTTGTTTGGGATGATAGAAAAGTTCTGGAAATGGACAGGGGTGATGGTTGCACAATATTGTGAATACACTTTGTATTATCAGTTGTACATCTAAAAATGGTTAAAATGGTAAATTTTACGTTATGTGTATTTTATCACAATAAATATATATATTAGTCTTTCTGGGTTCAGAGCTATTAAAGCTTAGGATCACAAGACAGTGAGTGATTCTGTCTGTAAATTATTACTTTTTTTTAATTGGAGAGAAACAGAGTATCTACTGGGCTGAAAATAAAACATAAATCTATGGAGGAATGAAAAGGCGAGTTGTTCCCTAAAATCCAATCATGGAACACTGAAGTCCTAGGGATCTAAAAGGACAATATACCATTCTTTAACAAATTCCATAGAGCAATGAAGACTCTAGGGCTATAGCAGAAATTTTGAAAAGGAGAGGGAAGGTGGATTGTAGATATAAAAGTGCCAATGTGATGCTTCTGAACTATAAAAAGGTAAATTTCATATGGTCCCAATTAAACCTGGGAAGCTGCCTTGCCTCTCTTCCTACCCTCACCTTAATATTGGCCCAGCCAAGGTTGATCTGATCACCTCTCAAGTCATCTACCTCTCCCTCCAAAAAAGCACCTCTACCTGCACATCATGAAAGGTGTGCATGTGTGGGTGTGAGGGGAAAGGTGGGAGGGAGGAGGTTAGCTCCGTCTACACAGGGGCCAGGCAGTAATGTAACAGACCCCGTTGATCACCAGTAAGTATGCTCACCCTTGTCACCTCCGGTCACCTCAAGGTTTAGTTTGGAGATTACAGATGCAGTGCTGCCACTCTTCTGATTTTCCCAAAAGAAGCCAGAAATGTGGACTGGGATTGAAATCTGTTAATTTTTTAAATGTTGGCTCAATTTTTTAAAACACTGTGCATGCCAAATAAAACATCTGTAGACCCAACTCCCTCCACCCAGCTGCCAGTATATATCCCTCTGCTGTATACAGATGACCCAACTACAGTGAGCAATTGCCTGAATAAATGTTTTGATGCAGCCCCCGAGCAGATTTAGAGTTTCCTTTCTACGTGAAACCACAGAGGAATGAGAGTCTTTCCCATCCTCCACATTACCCCTGCCCTCCCTCCCCCCACCTTCCCTTCTTCATTCCCTTTAGTTGATATGGGTCCTAGGATTTGCCTTGGGATCTTGGAATGGAAACAAGTTCCATATCATTCAGGGCATATGTGCATTTGGGTGGCGAGGTGTTGCTGGCAAAGTGAGGTAAGGATGGAAATAAAAATAAAGAGGGATAAAGAGGGACAGGGTCTCCACTCACCCTTGGAGTGAGGGCAAGTTCTGGCACCTGGGTAGGCTCTTTGGGTAAGAGTTACTTGTGTTAATAGGCCCTCTTCAGCTTACTGCACTGCACACAGAAGCAAATTCACATCCATATATTGAATCAAATTGAGTGGCCACTAGTTGTTTCTGGCAGAGAATGGAGAATTGTTATGGAGAAAGATAAAAGGACAAAAATAAAGAGAGGAAGGAAGAGTTTATTTTTCATTTCCATATGATGTATCTGTTTTACTAGTTACTAAAAACCAGGCATGCCTCAAATGAGACAATTACTTTTCAAAATGATATCCTTAAATTATACGAAAAGATGAATCTTACATTCTTTCATAGACAATAGTCAAGAAAGATTTATTTTTACTTCTCATGACAGCTTCAACAGTCATAGAAGACTAGCACTGAAGATTTACCCAGACTCCTTGTAGATATTTAACCCAGCGATGGCCTCTTCCCTTGGAATTTTGGCAAAGAACACCCTACACACTCCAGAGCATTTAATTAACTGGAGACCATTCTCAAGTACACTTAATTATAGGTCAGTATTCTGACTATATAAATCATGGAAAAGGAAAGGAAATGACACAAAAGCCCTAGACTAATATAATTTATAGCTATCTGAACAAACACAAGGAAAGAATGGTACTGTGCTATAATTAAAGACTAGGTTAGTGCCAAAAATCATAATTTTCTTCCTGGCTTTAAAAGCAAATGTCATGTTAATGATAGTTAACTTCTGATTACGCAGGGATGATTATATATAGTTTGTGGATTATCTATGCCCTCATTTTCTTTCCATCTTCCTCATGTTGCTTTATTGCTAATTAATCCCTCTATCAGAATTCTGATTAAGGAAAGGAAGAGAAGTAGAAAATCAAATTAGTCATTTGGGCTGACTGTTAGCTGCCTCAGATAAGAGTCTTGGTTAAGCTGATGTGAAAAAAATGTCTTTCTGGACTTGTTCTTGATAGTACTTCCTGACTTTTTAACTAAGATTATCTGAAGTTGAGCATCCTGAGAAGATTAAATATTATGTTGTAGACTATAGTCTTAAGATATTTTTATTTTATTGTGCGACCTGAGGTCCCAACACTTAAAATTAAGAAAACGTCTTCACTCAGTATATTAATTTATAAAACAAACAGAATCTCAAGAATAATTCTGTACCCCAATCACCATCACACATCTCAAAATTATGATGCTAAATAAGAAGCATTTACACCTATGCCATATCCGGTACAAGCATGGACAGGGTGATACAATTCAGAAATGAAAAATTCAGAAGAGTGATTCTAGAATATAATTTTGAGACCCTAAGAGGATTTTTTTTTTAAATGGTACATTTTGGCTCTTTAGAAACCACACTGTTTCCAAACAGTTAAGCTCCAGAAGACGTCCAGATCCTCTCAAATAATTATTCAATTGGTGTATTCCCCTAAAATATGAACAAAATTCACCTACTCTGTGCCAATTCATCAGTGATGAAATCAAGAAGATTAACACCAAGCAGAAACAGTGAGACTCTGTCAATGGGCCTGCAATAAAAATCAGCCAGCAGACGGCCTCGCATCGCAGCTCAGTCAATATTATGCCATATCAGCGTCGTCACATAAGAAAGTAAAAACAATCCAGTTTCTGAATCTAGACAAGTTCCGCTCATCCCGCCAGGCCTGCCTGAGGACACCCACCCATCTCCCATCGTCAGTCATCTGACCCTAGCAAATGGCAGCCCAGTCCAATTCCTGAGGATTATGAAAAATCAGCACAAACCTGGTCGTTTTCCAATATCTGCCTATAGAGTTAGAGGTGCAGATATTTCCACACATTGACAACAGATCTTTAAAAGTCAACTCACTTCTGTGAAATCAGAGGAGACTGGAGTTGCAGGTTGCGGCGATTAAATTAAAAAGGCACAGAGCTTGGACAGGGTCAGTTCCAGTCTTTCATACTGCCTTAGGTTTTGTTTTGGGTTTTTGTTTTTCTTTAAGGCATGGTAATTTTGTTTGTTTGCTTTGGAGGTCATACACCTATGGCTTTCCAGAGAGGGAAAGGAATGAAGTGTGGTTTTCTCTTGGTAACTACTGGAGCTCAGTGGGATGTATACATATAGAATGACATAATGCCTTTGTTCTATACCTAAATGTAACAAAGCAATTTGACTTCTGCTTAAAACCTGCAACAGGGTAGGAAAGTGCCTTATGGATTAAATTAGCCAGCTACAGCCCATTACTGAGCTTTGTGAAGAAAATGACAAACATTAATAAACTTCCGCCTTTCAAAAACACCTACCTCTGGAAAACATAAGCTAATGCAGTCACAGTCCAAAAGGAATGGAAACCAATATTATAACACCACATGATCTGGCTCGTTAAACACTTCAAGTCTTTAGGGTGCTTTTCGGAACTGCGAAATATTTGTCCTCTCCCCACTGTAATTTGGTACTCCAAAATACCATTAACTTTTAAATGTACCAATTTGCTTTATGCTGCTTGATAAATCTTATTTGTCATTCACAGACTCTAAATTCATTTTATACCTTATGATAGCTCACTTAAAAACTTTTTCCAGTGCAGCAAATTCCTCAATGATATTTGGTCCTAACAATACAGGAATACA
This sequence comes from Eschrichtius robustus, assembly GCF_028021215.1. NCBI lineage: Eukaryota > Metazoa > Chordata > Mammalia > Artiodactyla > Eschrichtiidae > Eschrichtius > Eschrichtius robustus. Next base: position 2,756,991 of record NC_090829.1, read on the forward strand.
GCCAGGCATTTTCTTCTTTGACATTAAAATGGATATAATTATTTATGGTAGGAAAATTATTTATATTTTGATTATGGAAGCAACCAAAGAACTTACTAAAACTCAGTATAGCTATAGCCTAAGAGGTATGAAATTATTAGTTTCATGCATTAGACTACAAAAGGACAGAAGTTTCTATTAACAGAGACGTCCGGCTTATTCAACCACAGTTTATAGACCAAGACCAAATCCAACTTAATAAAAGTAAGAAGTTCAGAGTGTACGGTATATTCCCTCAGCAGACATGCAAGTAAGAAAGAAAAAAGCAGTTTAAATCTTCAAAGTCATCTAAACAATACGTTAAAAAGAGCTATTCTTACCAGAAAGGTCTTCCAGATTATCTCTGGGTTATGTTGATTCAGGCTGAGATGTGCGGGTAACTTTTCCACCCCTCAGCCAGAATGGCAGGCGAGCAGTCATCAGACTGACAACCATTAATGCATGGCATCTGATTTTTCACACCGGAGAGAGCCACAATGGAATGGCTTTGCCTTTTCCCTGCTCTGGCTAGCTAAGACCAAGGACACAGCTGAATTTCACAAGTCATGATGAACACAAAAAAGCAGACAATACCTTTTGGCAAAATAACAATTGAAATCGCTCCATTATTTATCATTATGTCCTTCAAAGGGAACTTCACTGAGAAGCCGGGAAGTCTCCTAACAAGACAAAAACGTCGTTCTCTGAAGGTTCCAAGGATACTGAAAAAGTTTTCTAGTCTCTTCTTTAGAATGTATGTAGTTTATTACCTTATTGGAAAATACAAAGAAATATAAATGGATATATACATGTTTATGTGTACTTCAATTTAGAACAGCAACATTTTGTTTTTTAAGGTTTTATCTGATGCTTTCTTACTAGATTACGTCTTTATATGCTACAACACAAAAATAAAGGGATTGTGAAAAAAGTGGTCATAAACCTATTTATGGATATTTTGTTTTATTTTTTCAAATAAATTGTTTTAAAATGTGTTAAACTGGCCATTGTATAAGGAAGGCTTCTCGTCTTCTAGAACTTCCGTGTCTCTGAGTGTTCTAGAACCATCCTGCTCTTGACAAGCGCGGCTACGGACACACACGCTAGGTGTGGTCCCAATTCGCTCTAACCACCAGTCCACACTGCTGCTCCTGGCTGGAAGAGGTAAAAACTGTACTCAAGGACAAGACTGTGAAAGGACAGTGTCACTAAGAAACTAACAAGACTACCAAGATTGAATACTCAATTTTATTTAAACTGGCTTCTGAAAAATTCCTTATCAGTGTTCAAAACAACATTTAGGGAATTTTTTTTTGAAAGCTTAGAAAAACCATGTAAAACATGTAAAATATTCTTTCCTAATACATTTATATTTTAATCATTCATTACTTTCATGAAGATCTGTAAAGAAAATCTGAAGTGAAATACTATTGTTATTGGTCTTCTGCCTCAATCGAAAGTCAAAAATTCTACTTTAAGAGACTGAAAAGATGTACATATTTTACCCTTGCTTTGTAAAAAATAGATTCATATACAGGGAAATAACCTTAAATTGTTTATCTCTTTAATTATGCACTTTCTTTCTTCCTAAAAATTATTTTTCCCTTATTTATGACATGATGGCTTCACATTGAAAAGTAACAAATCTGAATCATACTTCATTTAAATTTGCTGAAAGAAGACAGATTTCTTCACCTCTAGTTCTCTCATTTAAGGATGTTTTACCAGTAAACAAATTATATAGGCTTCCCCTCTTCCATAATGATTAATTACTTTCTCTGAGCAGGGATAGAAACAAAAGTGGAAGAAAGATCAGCACCTCTATGAGTTCTGTCAGCCAGTGGTAGTTTTCCCAACTGCAGTAGCAATTAATTATGATTCGATCCTGCTAGATGTTTCTTGTTTCATTAGTGAATAATATTTTTCTGGTCACATATCAAAACCTCCAACAGTCTCTCTGAATAACTTGCTGAAGACAATACTATTTGTCCCCAAATAATTTTTTTTTAATTACTAAAATTAACAAAGTAGATCAATCTGATAAACTCAGCCCATGATAAACATATAGAAGGCTTTGAGGTTGCTGGAAAATTACAACAGAGATATTCAACATACAGATATATCTATGAATATGTATAAAAAATGTGTGCATATGTATATACTTAGAACACATTAAAATGCACGTTTAATGAGCTCTTTAGAGGTGCTAGTGAATATGAACTTAATGGCAATTAAAATGATAAAAGAAAACATATATAAGCACCTTCAACAATTCTAGCAGGTAGGAGTCACTACACAATGAGACAAATGCATGGGTCAGTGCTGGGGCTTCTGTGCCCTCATTCTGGTGCTGGGGCATTGGGAGTGGGAGAGAGGCTGGTCCAATTTTAGAATTGTGACTTTGAGACCTGCTGGGAGTCACTGCCTTCCTTCCCTTTTCCTCTGCTTGTCTTGTGGATCAAGAAGTGCACTTAACCCCCTGGCTGAGGGCCACACTCTAAGGTGCATCACTTCTTTCTCATCAGAGCATATGGAACATGGAATAGGTAAAAAAAATAAAAACAGTAACTTTTTCTTTCAAGCAGCCTCCAAAACTTGGGAATTTTTGTTTATTGTGGAAATCAAAGGTATCCAAGGATATAGCTTGGCATTTAGTTGGAATCACCTCAATTTTTCTACCCAATAGTTTTGTGGAAGGAGATATAAATTTAGAAACATAAGTCCAGGGACCAACAGAATGGTAACTGCTCTCCAAACAACTAATAGAAAGAGCCAGACTGGACATTCTCTGGCCTCATGATAGCAAAAAGTGCCTAACTCAGTCAACAAATCCTTAATGAGCTCCTGCTATTTACCAGAGGGCTGCCCTGTACTGTTGTGCCAGCGTGCACTGCCCAAATCCTGGGGTCACCATTTACACTGTAGACTATGGGAATACCACAGACAGATGTGTGTGAAAATGCCTACAAAGGCACATGAGAAGCCTACAGGAGCTGTTCAGTGCACGCTTCTGTGACCATACCCATCAGTCCTTTGTACCAGATATGGTGCTAGACCCTGGATTATGTATATAAATTAGACAACTCCCTGCAAACTTCACAGAACAGATGACATTTAATCTGGTCTTGATAGATCTGTAGAACTGGGGTTGGGCAAAGGGAAGTCAAGATCACTGAAGTATAAAACCAAACAGCCTAGTCAGGCCATTGGGATACTTTATGCTTCTTGTATTCTAGCCATAAGGGAAGTGCAGATAAATAAGGTAGAAAATAAACAAGGTCAAATTAAGAGAAGTCCTAAATGACATGCCAAGAAGTGTAAGGTTTTTCCTTATGTGGTTAGAAGGTGGGGGAATTTTCATGCAGGAAAGAAGAGGAATAATTGGGTCTATGCTCAAAAACATATCCTAAGGAATCAGTGGTTCTCCCCAAATTATTTTCAGTTCAATGAAGCACAGTCGAAAGCATGGACTGTGGAGCTGGACTGTCTGAGTTAGACTCCCAACTCCTCTAACCTACAAGTTGTGTGATCTTGAGCAAATTACTTAACTTGTTGCTATTTCTTCACCTTTATGGGGATGCATATCTCACAGGATTGATTTAAGGATTAAGTAGTTAATATGTGCAGAGCATTTAGAATAATGTCTGGCATAGAGTAGGCAGTGTATAAGCATGTAATGGATAAATAAGTATTAACTGAACTCTTATCACGTACCATACTTTGGATACCAGACATTGAGGATGTAAGGATGAAAAAGACAAAGAACCACCTGCTCTGATGGAATTTACAGCAAAGCAACTTTCAATGCCCCATCGAATGGCTTTCACTGGTTTCCTTTAATGGTTGTGAATTAAAATTACTTCCGTTTGGGGTATTTTGTTGAGAATTTTAAGACCGTAAGTACAACCATATTTTGCAATTCTATGAGCAGGACTCATAGACACAAAGTTAATGGTGGTAAAGCTTCTGCCCCTCAATGCATCCCACCCCCCTTTCATTCAGAACCATCAAAGGGTAAGACCCCCAAGCACAGGACCCTCACAGGAAAACTCTGTGCACTCTGTCTAAATGCAGACAACTGTTGTGTTATAACTGTACTTTATACTTGCTCATGTCATTAATCGTGGGGTTTTTTTAAACATCTTTATTGGAGTATTGCTTTACAATGTTGTGTTAGTTTCTGCTGTATAACAAAGTGAATCAGCTATGTGTATACAAATATCCCCATATCCCCTCCCTCTTGCATCTCCCTCCCACCCTCCCTATCCCACCCCTCTAGGTGGTCACAAAGCACTGAGCTGATCTCCCTGTGCTATGCAGCTACTTTCCACTAGCTATCTATTTTACATTTGGTAGTGTATATATGTCCATACCACTCTCTCACTTTGTCCCAGCTTACCCTTCCCCCTCCCCATATCCTCAAGTCCATTCTCTATGTCTGCGTCTTTATTCCTGTCCTGCCCCTAGGTTCTTCAGAACCTTTTTTTTTGTAGATTCCATGTATATGTGTTAGCATACGGTATTTGTTTTTCTCTTTCTGACTTACTTCACTCTGTATGACAGACTCTAGGTCCATCCACCTCACTACAAATAACTCAATTTCATTTCTTTTTATGGCTGAGTAATATTCCATTGTATATATGTGCCACATCTTCTTTACCCATTCATCTGTTGTTGGACACAGGTTGCTTCCATGTCCTGACTGTTGTAAATAGAGCTGCAATGAACATTTTGGTACATGACTCTTTTTGACCTATGGTTTTCTCAGGGTATATGCCCAGTAGTGGGATTGCTGGGTCGTATGGTAGTTCTATTTGTAGTTTTTTAAGGAACCTCCATACTGTTCTCCATAGTGGCTGTATCAATTTACATTCCCACCAACAGTGCAAGAGTGTTCCCTTTTCTCCACACCCTCTCCAGCATTTATTGTTTGTAAAGATCTTTTTGACCCACCTCCTAGAGAAATGGAAATAAAAACAAAAATAAACAAATGGGACCTAATGAAATTTAAAAGCTTTTGCACAGCAAAGGAAACCATAAACAAGACGAAAAGATGACCCTCAGAATGAGAGAAAATATTTGCAAATGAAGCAACTGACAAAGGATTAATCTCCAAAATATACAAGCAGTTCATGCAGCTCAATATTAATTGTGTTTTAATAGACCCGTTTCTGTTTTCAGTGTGTTCTAACACACTGTTCTTTGGCAGTATGACCTATAAAAAAGAAAAAAAAATTGTTGCTTTTTTTTTTCATTCAAATTAAAATATTCTATATCAAAGTAGAATGCTGTCAATATCCCTTTTAAAATATACCTAGACTTGTAACTTATTGAGCTATCATACTGTGCTAGATTATTATTCACAGTGAGAAATGAAAAAAGGTGAGAAAACCACAGTAAAATAGGTAGAGTGAGATATACGTTATTCTTCATAATTATTAAGAAACATTCTTCATAGTTACTCCTTCATACTTATTAAGAAAATGTTTCTTAAGGAGTCAATCCAAAGAAGAAGCATTGACACCTGTAGCAGCGCTGCCCAGGCATTACAGGTAGGCCATACTGATTACGTTAATACTGGTATCAGGTAGAGTTTGGAAGTTTTGGTTCGTCTAGAAGTGCTAAGGAGCGGAGCTGAGAGATGGAATAAAAAGAGAGAAAGGAGGGAGAATTTAGCAATCTAGCTGCTAGAAATGAGCCATAAATTACTGTGTTTTTTTAACCCTACATCTTCAGAATCTAGCATGGTGTTTACAATTATGTAAGGGGATTCAACAATTATTTGTGTAGTGAATGAATAATGACCAGTGTTTTTTTAGCTTTTTGGTCTAAAATCATGTTTTCAAACAGCAGAAAAAAACTGCTCTTCTTTGCTCTTTTGTAAGTGATAGTTCCAAACCATCATATTATAAACTACAGCTCAGGACATTTTTCCCCTTAAAATGCATTTTTATTGAATATCATCAGTCACTTTTCTGCTTACTCTCAAGAGCATGGTGAGATCTTCCTATAATTTATCCATAAGAATAGCTAGTGCAATGTGCAAATGCAGAGATTTCACTGTGCACTCTAACTTCCAAATCATTTATTAAAATATTAAGTAATGCTAGTACTCAGGTTCATCTGTTAAGAGATTCCATTAGTAAACTGTTGTTCTCACTCTGTCTTCTCTTGGAATAATTGAAAATACTTTCTATTTATAAATGTGTTTGTTAATTAAATTCAGTATCTTATTTTCAAAGAATATTGTAAATTTGACATAATAGTAGGTGGGAAAATATTCATATCATTGCTTTTACACCATGTCTTTTCTAAAGCCCTTTTTCTAAACAAAATAGGCATTTCACTGTTTACAATAAAGACTAGGAGAAAACATGATCAATATACTAACAGTGTGATCATTTCTGGGTAGTAAGATTCTTTTTTCTGTTTCAAGGTTTGCTGTATTAAAAAACAACCCAGTTTCTAGGAATTACTCATGCAAAATAAAGATGATTTGTTATACCAGATTATTTAGAAGCACTACATGTGTTCTGTGAAATAAGAAGAGAGAACCTCTAAATGGAAGAAGAGTGCTCTTATAATTGGGGGGAGTTTGAGTGAGAATTTGGTGGCTGAGAATGTGAATTAACCCCAAGTATCTATCTGGGGAGGAACAGTTAGATCTTACTTGGCTCTAGAAACCATGAGAGAGAGACTTCCCTGGTGGCGCAGTGGTTAAGAATCTGCCTTCCAATGCAGGGGACATGGGTTCGAGCCCTGGTCCGGGAAGATCCCACATGCCACGGAGCAACTAAGCCCATGCGCCACAACTACTGAGCCTGCACTCCAGAACCCGCGAGCCACAACTACTGAGCCCGTGTGCCACAACTACTGAAGCCCGCGTGCCTAGAGCCTGTGCTCCGGCAACAAGAGAAGCCACCGCAATGAGAAGCCCATGCACCACAACAAAGAGTAGCCCCCGCTCACCGCAACTAGAGAAAGCCTGTGCACAGCAACGAAGATCCAAAGCAGCCAAAAATTAATTAATTTTTTAAAAAAGACCACAGAAAGCATCAGCAGACAGTGAGATAAGTTTCTTTCTCAGCAAAAAATGTTAACACTGAAAAACCAGAACCCCAAAACAAGAACTTTCAGTGATTGAGTCTAAATTAGAAAACGATTAAGACTATGGGAAGAGAAGGATCACTTGGCTGAAAGAAAATTCCTTTAAAATTGAAGAAATTCTTTTAAGTATAAAAAAATTTCAAGAGTTAAGGACTGTCTGTTGCCCTCAGGTCTTTCCATCTTTATATTCAATGATATAATGAAAGTTGTTAAAGTGTAGTTACTAAATAAATGTTTGTACCAAAGTTTAACCCACGTATTACACTCTTGATATGTAATAGATGGACTATACTTTTGGTACAAAAAGCATTTGCTCTTTTGAACCCTGTCCACTAAGACCGGGGATACTTTTGTAAGGGATTTATCAACCCCTTCATTTATAACACTGTATAAGCAATGCTTTCCAAGCCACAGGTTCCTTTGCATGTTTCTGAGTTTTGACCATATCTTCAGCTCATATCAGAACTACCACAGACACTCAAGTATTTAAGACATGATAAATAAGCAGATGTTACACAGTTTTCAACTCAATACATCCCCAACCAAAGACAAAGATCATGGCCACTGTATCCCATTGCTGTGCAGAAGCCACATGGGCTGCCTCATGTAAACACAGGTGCACTACATGCAATTCTTTTACTATCCTTTTAGGAACAATGGAGTACATAGCTTACTTGGGGATTCAGAACTGGGGAACTCAGAGCAAGTTAAGTGATTCCTATATAACAATAAATAAATGTAATGATAGCTAAGCTCCTTCATGAAAATTTCCAGGTTTCATTTTTTTTTTCTATACAGATCCAAGAGTCTAGTTATATATCAGAGTCACTGAATGAAGTATTTGATTTGATAATATAAGGACAAAAACGGCTCTACAAGAAAAACTTAATTTGAGGATGAGGGCGGTTAGGATAACAACATCACTGGATCAATCTATCCTGCTGGTATAGTAACGGGAGGATGACAGAAGTGCATTCTTCTCATCTTTAGGGGTCTTGTGTGACTCTGTAAATTAATGGAATCAACCTTCAGTGGTTCCTGTTTGGAAGTTCAGCTGAATTATGGCAAGACAACATTAAGACTGGCCCTTTCACTTCATTTCTTAAGCCAAGCACATTTGGCTTGAGAATAGGGTAGTGATGGGAGTATCATATTAAGCCTCATTTGGGTAATTTATCCTGATCTAACAATAAACTATTTGAACAGGATAATTTGTTCTTACAGCAGCCTAGAACATAGCATCCAGGGGCTTTGGTTTTCAAAAGCATGCTATATACTTACTTACACTTGCCCTGTTGTCTTCTCCATCCTGATAGATCCAAACACAAAGTCCTTATTTTTACCACAAAAATTGCTCTTAATCTCTCTTTCCTGAGCAACCCCATTTCTCCATCAGGCTCAAACACTTTAAAGCCATCATTAACTCATCCTTCTTGTCCTGGTTACTTGCTTAGCTTTCCAGTGATATGTTAGCACGTCCATGGATAACTGTTCCTTTTCTCAATTCAGATATATTTGTGGGTCAGTATTATCTCTCCAGTTGAACCTGTATTTGAAGGCAAGGACTGTGGCATTTATATTTGAAGCACCACAGAACTGAGCAATGAGCTGCTGGGAAACAATGCTTTGGCTCCCATCACTTAGGGTAAACTATACCCCCAAATGGGCTTCAATTTCATATGTCCTTCACTGCAATCCGGCTCAACAATACTATTATCCTCCTCTTCTCCTAATTCCTAATATCCTAATGTCCTACTGCTTTTGCTTCATTCTCTTTGTTCAAAGACTCAACATTATTGGGATCCTATAGTACATGAAATGCCAGGACGTGTCTTCCCATTAACAACCCGCTGCATTCCCAAAAGAGTAGAGGGGGCTTTCAAAACCATATACCATCATGAGATTTTTTCTAAAAGGAGATATCAAAAACAAATATGGCAGAAAATTAACAATTTGTAAACCTAGTTATGAGTAAGTGGAGTCTGCCATGTTTTCTGTGCTTTTATATGACTATTAGCATTTTATGATAAAAAATAGATAGAAAATGAGTAAGTGAGAATAATATATTCTTGCATTTACCAAGTATTTGAATGCCTTGGGTATGCAAGGGAGAGTGTAAGGTTGTAGGGATAGAATTTTTGTTTCATTAATTAATGCATCTCAGAGGGCTGGGGAAAGAAAGGTGAGAATAACAAGATTTAGACCCTTGTTACTAGGTACTTGTCTGTGCAAAAAGGATACTGGGGCAGGGGTGCAGGGGAGGGTGCTAGTGTTCAGCCCAGGAACAGGTGAGAAGGGATTGCATTGTCTGGAGAGAATTTTAAAATATTTTTAAAATACCAAAAAAATGCTTGCCTGCATTTTATTATTTCCGAGCTTCAGCGATTCTAAACAATTTCAGTGATAAAATAATCCTTGCCACTGTCTCTTCTCCTCAGTACACTGCTAGTCTGTGCAATTCAAGGCCACAGTTCTTTTCTAAATACTCAGAAAGCCGTATCTGAGGCACCTGAATCAAGCAGTAGCGTCCACCACCATGGATCTGGCACAGGGAGTATTCACTTCCACCAGCACTTTGCACACTATTAACTCCTTTATTCTTTACCTCATTCCTGGGGTAAGGAACTTAATTCTGCAAGAAGTTAAGACCCTGGCCTGAATCACACCCAGCTGCTAGTGCAAGGTTCTTAACCCAGGCCCTGTAGATCATGTCCTATAAAGCACAACTCTGCTATGTTCCTCCCAAAACATGGACATAATTCAAATGCACTAGTATGAGATCTTTGACAACACAGGGTTGTTACGTGGCTTTATATGTTGACGGAGCAAAAATATTCAGACGTGTGCTGCCCAGTACAGAATCCACCAGCCACACTGTCTCAAATGAAAATTAAATGAAATTAAAAATTCACTTCCTCAGTGATACTGGTCCCATTTCTCGTGTTCAGTTGCCATATATGGCCAGTGTACTGGACAGTGCAGACAGAGGTCATTTCTGTTACCACGGAAAGTTCTATTGGACTCTCTTGTTCTAGAGTCTAAGGCTTTCTCAACCATGTTTCTTCAGCGGAGCCAAAGGATGCAGAAATCCATCTGAATAACTATTTTCACAATGTTCTCAAAGACATTACAAGGTCACTACCATTCTAGATGCAGGGGATGTCTTAGGACATTGGGGCTTAGTTCTTTCTAGGACTCCTGTTGAAAAGGGCTGATTCTAAACTCCTACAAAAATGGAGAGCTTATGACTAGAAGAGTGTGACTACTGGATGCTGACAGTTGGAGTCCAGACCCAGCTGAGTCACCAGATTTTACCCTTGAACAAGCCATACAGCCTCAGTGGGCTTCAGTTGTTATTATGTAAAATGATACAATTTGGCATGTTGATTTCTAAGATCTCATTCTGTTGAAATTTTTTAAAAATCTACAAACACAGAAACCACCCTCCTCACCTCTTCCTACTCCAAATGGACTGTAAGTGCTCTTAAGAAAAATTAAACATTCACCACAACCTACAAACAGGAATATCTAGGTATTTCCTTACACTCTGCCAGATTTTTAAGCTTTGTCAGCTACTAAACTCTAGGTCTGTTCAGTCCCCTTTGTTTCCTCAAGCCTTCTCAATAATTCCATATGATTCAACCAGCTGTCTTCAGGATTAAACAGTCTCCTTTACGGTGATTCTTACACCTTACCCTAAGCCAAGGGTCTTTAAGGTTACTGCTAAGTCTACTAGGGTTTATTCTTGATACCTTTGCCCAATATTTCAGAAAGCAAATTGTCAGAGCTGAGACTTTGCCTCTACATGCTGCAGATTCAAAATAGAAAAGGAAGAAGGAAGAAAAAATGAATGCCTATATAAGGTTTTAAAATAGCGATTCTATAATTATTGGTAGATCTCAATGGATTTAGTACATCACTAATTATACTGCATTACTGTCAAATGAATTCTTTTAGCGTGATTAATGTTATTATGCCAAATCCCAAATTAATTCACAATGAGTATCTTAGAGTCTCAGCAATGCTTTAAAAGGAGGGAAAAAAGATGACAAATTAAGCTGGGCCATTAAAGTGAAATAGAGAGATGTCCGCTATCTAAGCACTTCAAATATATCGCTAGATGAACCTATACATTTATGAAGCACCTTTCTGATCTTAGTTCAGTTTTGCAGTAGATTTCCCAGCTGGGAAAATAACGTGCTAAATGAATAGCTCAAATACTCAGTGTCTTGACCTTTTACCCTTGTCTGAACATTTCTATTGTTTGTGTGTCTTTTCTTGCAACCTGCCACAAAGAACCCAAGAACAAAGAAGAAATATAGTCTCTTTGTCAGTTGAATTTTTAATTTATAATTACTCAGTTATTTTTCTGATACATTTAGCCTTGTCCAGTTGTCCCAGGATTTGGGTGTCCCTAGTCAAGCTGACCAGGGAGACCCTGAAGGTTTACACCCTGAGACAGCAGCCCCCCACCCCCTCTAACGAGGAGATTCTCAGTGCAGCTGGAAGCAGCTGGCTGCAGCATTGAGCATTTAATCTTTCTCTTCTGAAGGAAAGGCTCTGTATTTCAAATGTGACCCACCTTCTTTACAACCTTTCCCAACATCCATGAGGTAGCCTAGTGCAGCAGTAAAGCGAATAGATCGAAGGTAGGCACCTTGCCTGTATGTCTGGGCTCTCCCAAGCCATGCGTAACTTTGGACAAAATACTTCTATCAAACTCAGTTTCCTCATCTATGAAATGGGAATAATAAATACCTCCTATAAATACCTACAGCACAGGATTGTTGTGAAAATTGAAGGGTTTAATAATGCCTGGCACAGTACCTAGAAAAGTATACGTGTTTGATGATACAAGTTAGCTTTCATTGTTATCTGTTCCCTGCAGAGGAAGGACACAGCTAGCAGCAAAAACCCAGTATTGCCAGCACCATCAGCAGTCACTTCCCCTAATACCAAGTATTACGTTAAGCACTTAGCAAACTATTCACTTAACCATGTAGATCTTCATTTCCTAGGCTTAACCAGACAGCAATGGCAGAACCAGGATTTGAACCAAGGTGGTTGAACTCTAGTGCCTACAAGTTTATTTATAAAACATTAATGAAGAAGGCGGTATCTTCACTTTCTATGAGGAAATGGCACCTTAGCAAAATTACCTTGCCTTAGCTCATGGGACCATGTCATGCAGAACTAGGGATTCAACTGCATCTCCTGACCCTAGGGATACATACCATATGATAACAGACCTATGAGGAAAGCAGCAATGCCAGGCAGGTAACAGAGGACTGCATCCAATCTGAAATCTCCAACTCAGCAAATGCATCGATCGATACCAGACTCAGGGCATCTGAAATGCATCATTTCTTACAACTGTTGTCTAAGAATTGCTACACTGGGTCACTAATTGCAGAGTTATCCTACACAAATTAATACCGTTCCTGCTATTTTTTCTTCTTGGTCTAGGTTCAGAAATATTTCAGTTAAGTCTCAGCATCAGAAAAAGTCAAGGGCTAGTTAACACCAAACCCACAAACCATAACAGCCCATGCTTAAATTCCTTTCGAAAATATCTGCGGTAGTGTTCTCACTGAGATCAGGGTGGGAAAGTGTGAGGAGGAATTGGGGATGGGGGCAGTGGCGGGCATCGCTGAAGACAGGACAGTTCTTTGGAGAAAGGTGATACAGTCTGCGCTAGATTATATGGAAGGGTGGTGAAGAGGGGATGACTAGCGCCAGGGATTTGAACAAGATCTGCACGGACCTCCTCAATGACTGGGTGCTGGGAGGAAAAAGGTTGAGCTGAAGACCGAAGTAGGAAACTCACTGGTAAACACAGGCACGTGGTCGTCAGGACTATAAATGCTGTGTTGACATAAGGTCACCTAAATGTTGGTCTCAGGAATGCCTCATGTTCATCTAAACAAAGACAGTAATTGCTCCAGAGTATGGAGCTGGGCTGAACTCATGTGAGGCTGGAAAAATAGAGGAAAGGGTGGTATGGACTTCAGGGAGCAGATGGATGCAGACAAGTTCATTACATTGGGGGAACCGACATTTTTCCCATTGGCTTTTCACTGGCTGTAGAATAAAAGTATGTAGCACAAAGCTGGACATGCAACAGAATCTCAGTATCTGTATTTGGGATGAAATAATGAACCCAAAGAATTGATAGGTTCATGGGCTACAAATTGCCAGGACTGCTCAGTGTTTTAAAAATTGGGAATTACCTTCCAGCATTTATTTGTTGAGAGACTTTACACAGAAACCTGGATTTACCATCTCTTTTCAAAAATAGAGCAATCTGGCAACACTGGCAGCACTTAGCTGGAGCTGAGTAGTAACTGCTCCCTTAGAAAACAGGCAGGTGCCCTTTGACCTGTTTCCACCTGCTTGGGTTTGGAGGCATCTGTCCTAGCAAACCCTGACCTAAAGGCATGGCTATAATAGTGGGAATTATAGACCGCAGGAGGGAAAGTGATGCCATAGAAGGCTTAAGAGAGCTACTTGGGAGTGAAAGAAACTTTGATTTGCCACTAAAACCATATCACCTAAGCAGGAGTAACTGTCTCACTCTGCTCCTGTTGGGGATGTGCTATAAATGCCGCCCCCAGTTAAAAGATGATTGGCAAAGGTGAGCAAGACTGATGGGGATTGATAAACGCTGAGCCACAGGCAGAGAGCAGGCTGTCTGGGGGAGTTTATGACCCGTGGAGTTGAAGACAGAATGGACACAGGTTGTGGCATACACAGAAATAGAATTCAACACAATGGATTGGACAGAAAATGGAATTAGGAGTCAGGAAAGAAGAGTTCCCTTCCAGTGCATCTGCCAACATGGGTTGTGACCTTGCCCACAGCTGCATCGCCCTCTCCTTATTTCTTGGCTTAATTTCATAAGGACATGGAAACTAACAGCTGAAGCTGAAATATCTGAGAGACCTGGAAAATCAGAGTGACAACGGGTATGGGGAATATTGCCATTTTTTTTAACATCTTTATTGGAGTATAATTGCTTTACAATGGTGTGTTAGTTTCTGCTTTATAACAAAGTGAATCAGTTATACATATACATACATCCCCATATCTCCTTCCCCTTGCGTCTCCCTCCCACCCTCCCTATCCCACCCCTCTAGGTGGTCACAGATCACCGAGCTGATCTCCCTGTGCTATGCGGCTGCTTCCCACTAGCTATCTATTTTACGTTTGGTAGTGTATATATATCCATATATACACTACCACTCTCTCACTTTGTCCCAGCTTACCCTTCCCCCTCCCCGTGTTGATTCCAAGTTTTCCAATTTTAAATCTCTGATTATCCTTCCTGAGCTGGTTGTAAGGCTCTCTACTATATATGCAGGAAATTTTTGCCCCACAAATTAATAGGATTAATAAGATTTCTTTTGGACTGTGACCTTAATCTGGGGTGGGAGGGACTGTTTAAGGATCTCAGCACATTCTTGATTTGTATGTAAATGGTGCTGCTAATTGCCAAATTGAAAGAAGCCCCAGCAGGACCTCTTCATGGAAACACTTGGTTAACAGCTACTTCACATTGTTAGTGTTCTTGAAAAGGAATAAAATTGCTCTTTATTTTCCAATAATCTTAAATTCAGTCTCTTCACTGTGTATGACTGGCATTCACCCAACTTCTGTAAACAGAAATTTAATTCTTATCTTCTCTTCAACACCCACCGACCCCCAGCAGACTTGAATAATACCCTATTTTTCTCAGCTGAGGATTAGCCCTCAAATGATGTACCAAAAATTACATTACAAAAATAAGCCTATATGTGTCTAACAAATTCATCACAAAATGCACGTATGAAAACCCACCCATTTTACTTCATAGGCAAAGACCACAGACCCTCCTTGAGCTATGCTAGATTTCTCGCATCAAAGCGGATCAGAGTTTTTCACCATTGAGGACCATGTTGGCTGTGGGTTTGTCATATATGGCCTTTATTATGTTGAGGAAAGTTCCCTCTATGCCTACTTTCTGCAGGGCTTTTATCATAAATTGGTGTTGAATTTTGTCGAAAGCTTTCTCTGCATCTACTGAGATGATCATATGGTTTTTCTCCTTCAATTTGCACTAAGATCAGGAACAAGACAAGGTTGCCCACTCTCACCACTATTATTCAACATAGCTTTGGAAGTGTTAGCCACAGCAATCAGAGAAGACAAAGAAATAAAAGGAATCCAAATCGGAAAAGAAGAAGTAAACCTGTCACTCTTTGCAGATGACATGATACTATACATAGAGAATCCTAAAACTGCCACCAGAAAACTACTAGAGCTAATCAATGAATTTGGTAAAGTAGCAGGATACAAAATTAATGCAGAGAAATGTCTTGCATTTCTATACACTAATGACGAAAAATCTGAAAGTGAAATTAAGAAAACACTCCCGTTTACCACTGCAACAAAAAGAATAAAATATCTAGGAATAAACCTACCTAAGGAGACAAAAGACCTGTATGCAGAAAATTGTAAGACACTGATGAAAGAAATTAAAGATGATACAAATAGATGGAGAAATATACCATGTTCTTGGATTGGAAGAATCAACATTGTGAAAATGACTCTACTACCCAAAGCAATCTACAGATTCAATGCAATCCCTATCAAACTACCACTGGCATTTTCCACAGAACTAGAACAAAAAATTTCACAATTTGTATGGAAACACAAAAGACCCTGAATAGCCAAAGCAATATTGAGAACAAAAAATGGAGCTGGAGGAATCAGGCTCCCTGACTTCAGACTATATTACAAAGCTACAGTAATCAAGACAGTTTGGTACCGGCACAAAAACAGAAATATAGATCAATGGAACAGGATAGAAAGCCCAGAGATAAACCCACGCACATATGGTCACCTTATCTTTGATAAAGGAGGCAAGCATATACAGTGGAGAAAAGGCAGCCTCTTCAATAAGTGGTGCTGGGAAAATTGGAAAGATACATGTAAAAGTATGAAATTAGAACACTCCCTGACACCATACACAAAACTAAACTCAAAATGGATTAAAGACCTAAGTGCAAGGCCAGACACTATCAAACTCTTAGAGGAAAACATAGGCAGAACACTCTATGACATAAATCACAGCAAGATCCTTTTTGACCCACCTCCTAGAGAAATGGAAATAAAAACACAAATAAACAAACGGGACCTAATGAAACTTAAAAGCTTTTGCACAGCAAAGGAAACCATAAACAAGACCAAAAGACAACCCTCAGAATGGGAGAAAATCTTCGCAAATGAAGCAACTGACAAAGGATTAATCTCCAAGATTTACAAGCAGCTCATGCAGCTCAATAACAAAAAAACCAACAACCCAATCCAAAAATGGGCAGAAGACCTAAATAGACATTTCTCCAAAGAAGATATACAGATGGCCAACAGACACATGAAAGAATGCTCAACATCATTAATCATTAGAGAAATGCAAATCAAAACTACAATGAGATATCATCTCACACCGGTCAGAATGGCCATCATCAAAAAATCTAGAAACAATAAATGCTGGAGAGGGTGTGGAGAAAAGGGAACACTCTTGCACTGTTGGTGGGAATGTAAATTGATACAGCCACTATGGAGAACAGTATGGAGGTTCCTTAAAAAACCACAAATAGAACTACCATACGACCCAGCAATCCCACTACTGGGCATATACCCTGAGAAAACCATAATTCAAAAAGAGTCATGTACCAAAATGTTCATTGCAGCTCTATTTACAATAGCCAGGACATGGAAGCAACCTAAGTGTCCACAGACAGATGACTGGATAAAGAAGATGTGGCACATATATACAATGGAATATTACTCAGCCATAAGAAGAAATGAATTGGAGGTATTTGTAGTGAGGTGGATGGAGTTAGAGTCTGTCATACAGAGTGAAGTAAGTCAGAAAGAGTAAAACAAATACAGTATGCTAACACATATATATGGAATCTAAGGGAAAATAAAGGTCATGAAGAACCCAGTGGCAAGACGGGAATAAAGACACAGACCTACTAGAGAATGGACTTGAGGATATGGGGAGGGGGAGGGGTAAGATGTGACAGGGTGCGAGAGTGGCATAGACATATATACACTACCAAAGGTAAAATAGATAGCTAGTGGGAAGCAACTGCATAGCACAGGGAGATCAGCTCAGTGCTTTGTGACCACCTAGAGGGGTGGGATAGGGAGGGTGGGAGGGAGGGAGATGCAAGAGGGAAGAGATACGGGAACATATGTATATGTATAACTGATTCACTTTGTTATAAAGCAGAAACTAACACACCATTGTAAAGCAATTATACTTCAATAAAGATGGTTTAAAAAAAAAAAAAGCGGATCAGAGTTCATCAGCACCACAGGAAGCCACAAATGAGGAGGAACAGGAAGTTGCTCGTTAGCGCTCTGCAAAGTCTGATGAGAAGAAATTAAAGGCACCACAGCCAAGAGGGAGATAGAGTAAAATTAGAAGTCAGATAAGGAACTAGAAAAGCATATACCATTCAGGCTCTTTCAGGAAGGATATCGACAAAACCCAGTACCGTATCTTGGGAGCAAATACTTTCATCCAAGATTAAGATCTCTGAGCCAAAAAGAAAGTGAAAATCTAGCCAATTCCCCTACATCATCATCATCATGGTAATAAGGGTTGACATTTAAGCTCTCAGTGTGCTAAATGCTGTGCTAAAGTACTGTTTATCTCATTTGATTTTCGTAACATTAGTAAGAAGTAGATACTACTATTATTCCTGTATTACAGAGGAGTAAAATAAATCATAGAGATGTTAACTTCTAGAAGTCACACAGTAAGGATGAAGGGAATCATATACCAGATTCCATTCTCATAACCACAAAACTCTACCATCATATCACTGTAGAGAACCCCGTTTTTTGAGTTCCACCAGTCTTTATGTTTCACAGCTATTTGTAATAAATGTGAGATACTAACACATCATTCCTCTGTTTTAAGTGTACAATTCAGTGATTTTCAGTGAATTTACAGACATGTGCAACCACAGCCATAATCCAGCTTTAGAACATTTTCATCACCCCAAAAACAGCTTTCTTGTCATTGGCAGTCCATACCTGTTTCTTCCTAGGCAGTCATTTACTTATTTTCTGTCTCTATAGATTGGCCTTTTCTGGACATTTCATACAAATGGAAACGTAGAGTATGAGATCTTTTGGTAACTGGACTCACTCATTTAGCAAAATGCTTAGGAGATTCAAGCAGGTCACGGCACATGTTCGTAGTCTGTTCCTTTTTACTGCTGAGTTACATTCCATTGTATGAATAAACCGCATTTTGTTTAGCCCTTCACCAACTGGACGTTTGGATTATTTCCAGTTTTTGCGACTATGAAAAATGGAACTCTGAGCATCGCCTTTTAAGTCTTTACAATCATACCTCATTTTATTGTGCTTCACTTTACTGCACTTTACAGATACTGTGTTCTTCACACATTGAGGGTTTGTGGCAACCCTGTGACCAACAAGTCTATTGGCGCCATTTTTTCCAACAGCATTTGCTCATTTCGTGTCTGTGTGTCATATTTTGTAACTCTCGCAATATTTCAAACCTTTTCATTATTATTACATTTGTTATAGTGATCTATGATCAGTGACCTTTGAAGTTACTATTGTATTTGTTTTGGGGCGCCATGAAACGCACCCATATAAAATGGCAAACTTAATTGATAAATGCGTGTGTTCTGACTGCTCCACTGACAGGCTAGTCCCCCATCTCTCTCCCTCTCCTGGGGCATCCCTATTCCCTGAGATACAATAATATTGAAATTAGGCCTAATCTTAACAATGGCCTCTAAGTGTTCAAGTGAAAGGACGAGTTATACATCTCTCACTTTCAATCAAAAGATAGAAAGGACTAAGGCATGTCAAAAGCTGAGATAGGCTGAAAGCTAGGCCTCTTGCACCAAACAGTTAGCCAAGCTGTGAATGCAAAGGAAAACTTCTCCAAGGAAATTAAAAGTGCTACTTCAGTGAACATGAATGATAAGAAAGTGAAATAGCCTTATTGCTGGGCTGAGAGAGATGAGGAAGCTGTAGAAGAAAAGGTTTAAGCAGAGCTTGGTTCATAACTTTTAAAGAAACCATCTCCATAACATAAAGGTGCAAGGTAAAGCAGCAAGTGCTGGTGTAGAAGCTGCAGCAAGTTATCCAGAAGACCTAAGATCATTCATGAAGGTGGCTACACTAAACAACAGATTTTCAATGTAGAGGAAACAGCCTTATATTAGAAGCAGATGTCATCTAGGACTTTCATAGCTAAAGAGGAGAAGTCAGTGCCTGGCTTCAAAGCTTCAGAGGACAGGCTGACTCTCTTGTTAGGGGCTAATGCAGCTGGTGACTAAGTTGAAGCCAATGCTCATTTACCATCTGAAATCCTAGGGCCCTTAAGAATGATGCTAAATCTCCTCTGCTTGTGCTCTAGAAATGGAACAACAAAGCCTGGATGACAGCACATCTGTTTACAACATGGTTTATTTTCATGGTTTATATTTCCAGCCCACTGTTAAGAACTACTGCTCAGAAAAAAGAATCATTTCAAAATATGACTACTCATTGAGTCACCCAAGAGCTCTGAGGGAGTTCTACAAGGACAGTCATGTTGTTCTCATGCCTGCTGACACAACATCCATTCTGTAGCCCATGGTTCAAGAAGTAATTTCAACTTCCAAGTCTTATTATTTAAAAAAATACATTTCATAGGGCTATAGGTACCAAGGATTAGTGATTCCTCTGATGGATCTGGAAAAGTAAATTGAAAAACTTCTGGAAAGGATTTACTACTCTCGATGCCATTAAGAACATTTGTGATTCATGGGAAGAGGTCAAAATATCAACATTAATAGGAGTTTGGAAGGAGTTGATTCCAACTCTCATGGATGACTTTGAGGGGTTCAAGACCTCAGTGGAAGAAGTAACTGCAGATGTGGTGGAAACAGCAAGCGAACTAGAATTAGAAGTGGAGCCCGAGGTCGTGACTGAATTGCGGCAATCTCATGAGAAAAATGTTAACAGATGAGGAGTTGCTTCTTACGGATGAGCAGAGAAAGAGATTTCTTGAGATGGAATCTACTCCTGGCGAAGATGCTGTGAAGATTGTTGAAATGACAACAAAGGATTTAGAATATTACATAAACTTAGTTGATAAAGCAACAGCAGGGTTTGAGAGAACTGACTTCAATTTTAAAATAATTCTACCGTGGGTAAGTAAAATGCTATCAAACATCATTGCGGGCTGCAGACAATCGTTCTTGAAAGGAAGAGTCAATCAATGCAGTAAACTTCACTGCTGTCTTATTTTAAGAACTTGCCACGCCCACCCCCAACCTTCAGCAACCACGACCCTGGTCAGTCAGCAGCCATAACACGGAGGCGAGACCCTCCACCAGCAAAGAGGTTAGGACTCATTGAAGGCTCGGGTGATGGTTAGCATTTTTTAGCCATAAAGTATTTTTTAAATTAAGGTATGTACCTTTTTTAGACATAATGCTATTACACACTTAATGGATTACAATATAGTGTAACATGACTTTTATATGCACTGGGAAATAAAAAAATTCATGTGACTTGCTTTACTGCGACATTTGCTTTGTTGTGGTGGTCTGGACCTAACCTGTAGTATCTCCGAGGTCTGCCTGTACATGAACCTATGGCTTCATTTGTCTTGTATAACGTCCCACGTGTGGACTTGCTGAATTCCATGGTAAATTTATGTTTAGCCTTTTAGAAAACTGCCTAATTGTTTTCCAAAGTACCTGCAACCCTTTACATTACTACCCACAGCGTATGAGGATTCTGGATTCTCCACATCCTCGCCAATACTTGCTTTGTCTTTTTGATGATAACCATCATAGTGCGTGTGAAGTGATCTGTGGTCTTCCCTAATGACTAATAACTAATAACATTGAATATACTTGTGTATGCTTCACGGGGTGAAGTGACTATTCAAATCTTTTGCCCATATTTAATTGGGTTGTCTTAATATTGAGTTGTGAGGTGCTTTATATATCCTGGAAACAGTTCTTTATTAAATACATGATTTGGAAATATTTGCTACTACTCTGAGATTTGTCTTCACTTTCTTAAAGTTTTATGAAGTTTAAAAGTTTTAAAAATGTTGAATTTATCAATTCAACAATTTATCAATTTGTCAATTGTTTTTCCGTGAATACTTTTGGTGTTATATCTAAAAACTCTGCTTAACCCAAGGTCTTAAAGTTTTTCTTTATTTTTCAATAGGTTTTATAGTGTTATTTTTATATTTAGGGTTGTGATCCATTTGAATTAATTTTTGTGAAAGGTATGGGTTAAGAGTCTAAAGTAATTTGTGCCCACTAAAGGACCAGAGTTTACAGATACAGGTAACCCCCCCTTTCTGAAAGTTTGCAACATGCCATTTCGCTTTTAAGTAAGACCTACATTAGTATGAGATGGCTCTTTTTGGTAAACACTAAAATCCTCTTCAGGTTTCTTTCAGTTAGGAAAAACATTTACTAATGTAGGCCTTTTGTAAAAGTGAAGTGGTGTATTGCAAACTTTCAGAGAGCAGGGGAAACCTGTAATTTCATGTGCCTCTCCCCCCAAGACTTTATTATTAAAATTTTCAAAATACAGAGAAGTTGGAAAGATTGCACAGTGAATACCCATAGATCAGTTAGATTCTATAATTGTTAACATTTGATGTGTTCACTTTATCACATATCTATTCATCCATCCATCATCTTACTTTTTGATGCATTTCAAAATAAATTGAAATGTATATTATTAAAGTTTAAAATTGTTTTCAATTATTTTATTTTTAAGGCAAGTATACATATAGTGAAATGCACAAACTTTAGGTATACCATTTGAAAAATTTATATACTGTTTCTCACTTTTTGAAAAATTCGCATACTGTTTTAGCCCAAATACTATCAAAATATATTTATCATCCCCCAATTTTTCTCATGTCCCTTCCCAGTCAATTGCCCCCAACTCCAACAGCCATTGTTTTGATTTCCTTTATCATAAATTAGTTCTGTCTCTCCTTCCACTTCATAAAAACTTCATACAAATGGAATTAGATAGTAGGTACTCTTGTGTAATGCTTCTTTTACTCAGCAAAGTATTTCAGAGATTCACGTATGTTGCTGCTAAGTGTTCCATTGAATGGATGTACTGAAGGTTGTTTATGCAGTCTCCTGTGGATGGACACCGGGGCTGTTTCCATTTTGCAGCAGTACAACAAACTTGCTATGTATCTTCTTATACAAGTTTTTTTTTTTTTTTGCACAGCAAACACTTAGGAATGAGACTGATCGGTCATAAAATAAATGTGTATTTAATTTTATAAGAAAATGCAAGACTTTTTTCCAAAGCGGTTTTGTACCATTTTACACTCCCACCAGCAACATGGGAGATTTCCCATTAATTGTTCCACATTGCCACCAACGTACTTTCTGGGAAACACCACTCTCCAGGAGTGAATACTACTCCCTAGAACATCAGACATCATGGGTGTCGCAGAGGATGAAAGAATAGTTCTACAATATTTCTAGAGGGAGTGAGCAATTTAGCCAGTCCAGGCTTCCATTTTGCAAACAGGAGACCAGGACTGCCGCAGGTGTCTAAGGGACACTAAGATTCAGCAGAAAAAGCCCTGGAGTAAAACATCACTGTTCAAGAGACGCAAGACTATGTTGGTCTTCATCTCCTACTGCTTTTCCGTGGGGCCTTAGGAAAATCAAGGTTAGAAGAGAAACAAGACTGGTGGTCCCTATGAGTCTTTCCAGCTTTCCCTTTTGTCTTCTTTGGCCCTGTGACCGAGTGGAGGAGAATGTCACACTTCCCTGCAAATCATGAAGGCGGCTCTCTCTCTTCTCTGTGTCCTACTGCTTTCTGTGAAAGCACCTTTTTCTTTTTTCTCTCTCTCTCCCTTCCTCCCTTCCTCCCTCCCTCCCTCCCTTCCTTCCTTCCTCAGACATAAACACTTGTGCTCTCTTTACAAGGAAATAAACGGATAGGGACAGGCTGGGTATTTTTTCATCAATTCTCCATGTCCACTAGCCAACAAACCTCCTTCAAGCTCTGAATGCTCTCTACTCCTGCAGTGGTTAACACTCTGCTTCCTCTGCACAAAGCTGGCCTCCCCTTGCCCCTCCTCCAAGCCTGCTTCCTTCAGCCTCAACCTGGAGGCACTAGGGCTTCCTTTTCCAGCTTGGTGATCAAGCGCTTCATTTCTTGACTTCAGAAATCCCATTCCTTCTCCTGGAGGATATCTCTACAGATTGATCATTCAATTTAATGCTTTACCTCTTCACCTGCATTTGTACAGACTCAGAGGCAACTGATGATATTTCCAGAAGAATACTGTTTGGTGAGTCACCAAGGCTGAGAAAGTCACCTCACCTCACATGTCAGCTGGAGCAGATCCAAAGTCACACATCACACAGACAGTGCTGCATGGCAAATACGTATGTAATGCCTGAAGATGTTTTTCCTTTTCTGAGAAGTTTAAGAAGCTCTTTCATTACAGATGGACAATAGGCACATGAAAAGATGCTCAACATTGCTAATTATTAGAGAAATGCAAATTAAAACTACAATGAGGTACCACCTCACACCAGTCACAATGGCCATCATCAAAAAGTCTACAAATAACAAATGCTAGAGAGGGTGTGGAGAAAAGGGAATCCTCTTACACTGTTGGTGGGAATGAAAGTTGGTGCAACCACTGTGGAAAACAGTATGGAGGTTCCTCAGAAAAATGAAAATAGTTACCATATGATCCAGCAATCCTACTCCTGGGCATATATCCGACAAAACTATAATTCAAAAAATACATGCATCCCCATGTTCATAGCAGCACTATTCACAATAGCCAAGACATGGAAACAACCTAAATGTCTGTTGACAGATGAATAGATAAAGAAGATGTGGTACATACATACAATGGAATACTACTCAGCCATAAAAAAGAATGAAATAATGCCATTTTCAGCAACATGGATGCAACTAGAGATTATCATACTAAGTGAAGTAAGTCAGAAAAAAAAAGACAAATACCATATGATATCACTTATATGTGAAATCTAAAATATGACACAAATGAACTTATCTATAAAACAGAAACAGACTCATGGACATAGAGAACAGACTGGTGGTTGCCGAGGGGAAGGGGGTTGGGGCAGGGTTAGAGTGGGAGTTTGGGGTTGGTAGATGCAAACTAGTATATATAGAATGGAGACACAACAAGGTCCTACTGTATAGCACAGGGAATTATATTCAATATCCTGTGATAAACCACAATGGAAAAGAATATTAAAACAAGTATATATCGTGTGTATGTATGTATGTGTGTATTTGTATGTATATATATATATATATATATATATATATATATATATATATATATATATATAAAACTGAGTCACTTTCCAGTGCAGCAGAAATTAACACAGCATTGTAAATCAGCTATACTTCAATAAACAAAAAATATTGGAAAAAAATAGCTCTTTCATGAAAAAAAAAATTGGGGCATTTATTCTCCAGTCAGAAACTTCTCCAATGGATCAGGCATGATTTCCCAGCAACTGAGGAATGTGGCCTTTGGTCTACAGCTGCCCTGCCCAATATGGCAGTCACCAGTCACATGTGCTATGAAGGTGTGCTCTAAGTGTAAAAGTCACACTCATGTTACAGAGAGTACAGCAATGCTAAAATATGCTGATTATTTTAAAACATCTTTTGCACATTGAAATATTTTTGGATATACTAAAATTAAATAAAATTGTTAAAATTTCTCCGTCTTTACCTTTCTCGATGTGACTATCAGAAAACTTAAAATCCCACATTTGACATGAATCACATTTCCATTGGACAGCATGGACCTAGGACATTTTAAAGGAAGGTCTTCCTTTCCCAACAGTTTGTTTTTATTCACTTCACCTTGAACATTTCTCATCTAAAGTCAACAGAATGAGTGCTTCAGAAATGTTTCTTATAGAAAGGTTTTTTTTTTCCTCCACTAAGTACACAGTTTTAAACAATCACTTCTATCTTTCAAGTCTAATTTTTAAAGCCAAACAGTATGGATGTCCATGTGCTACACATGGTAGCTGGGTCTCCCGTGCAAAGCCAAGGGGCTATATCCACTTTCAAAGGCAGGACAAGTGTCACAGAAACAGATCACAGAGAAGCATATTTGTAACATGCATGTGGTTAGGACCCGCTAATAGCATCTCTGTTAGTACTGAGATGACCACATCCTTCTGACCATTGTATTCTAAACATAATCAGCCTAAGATGTCATATGTGCCATATCCAGAGGCCTCCTTTTATGAGCAGGGTGAGGCCCATCTGAGAAGGCGTAATGCATGTCTTGCCTCCATAATCCTGGAGCATCCCCTCCCACCTTGAAAAGCTTCGAAACTTCAGAGTGGCAATACTCCAGGAATCCAAGACCTCTCCCCTGCCCCATTGCTAAGATGCCACAGGAAAGCCCTGGAAAGGGTTATTGCTCAGGAGATGTGCACGTGTCTGGATCCTTCCTCTGCTACTAAGGGATGTTGCTTCATTTACACATTCCCTGCCTCTGATCCCTGAGTGGTAACATGCTGGGGCATGCAGAGGGAGGGGTGGTGTAGGACTTGGAAGGATAGCATCTCTGATCCCTCTCTTTCTAACGCTGCGTAACTAGTGTCCTGCACTATACAATTCCATGTGTGGTTGGCACTGTCTCGGCCACACTCATCTTCTCCCTGTGGCTGTAGCTACCTTCCACATCTGAATGACTTGTACATATTTCCACTGCACAGAAATAGACAAGCTGGCTTTACAAAGAGCTTTACAGAGCTGGTTTGATTTCCAAAACAAATTATTCTATTGCTAAGACACAGTTGAGTAAACCCAGACTGTTAGTGGGTAGTGATGAAGTACTGTTAGACAGGACATCCAATGTTCTCTTATGTTACTTCTAGGCTTATTTATAAATTTATAACTACTGACCCATTAAAATTAATCTTGATACTTCTCCAAAAAAAGCTGAAAATACTGGACCATAAAGACCAATGTCCATGATGAGCTCATGAACAAACCCAGATTGTGAATCATCCTACTTTAAAGC